>NC_139570.1:12181430-12743929 GCF_965112155.1 Podarcis liolepis | reverse complement strand
GGCCCCACTTGGCTCTCTCATCTGCGGTGGACACTCGCCATCTTAATTTACCCAAAATGGCAAAGCCTCAGCCTAGATACAGATTGCATCAATCTATGCCCAGGGCACTGCATTTTGAGTCAATTAAAAGGGCAGGCAGATGGGAGCTGAAACTGGCTCCTGTTTGCAAGTGGAGCCACCACCTGCCCACCACTAAAACATTGCTCCAGGGCCTGGCAGGAAGGACAGTGAATAGGGTTTCTAGGTTAGGAGCATCTCAGACCCTGAGATTTCAGAGACCAAGCCTGAGGCCTAGGGGTGGCCCCTGGTGATGTCACAGGAGACAGGGCACTTGACCCCTGATGATTCTTACTCCGCACTCCTTCCCACTACTGAGCCCTAGAGACAGTCTTCTTCTTCTTCTTCTTCTTCTTCTTCTTCTTTCTCTTCTTCTTCTTCTTCTTCTTTCTCCTCCTCCTCCTCCTCCTCCTTCTTCTGATGCTCCATCTGTTTCCCTGCCTCTATGGGCAGCTCACAGCATATATCAAAACATAATAAAACATCAAGTATTAAAAACTTCCCGATATATGGCTGCTTTCAGATGTCTTCTAAAAGCCAGATAGTTTTTTGGTTTTTTTCTTGACATCTGATGGGAGGGTGTTCCACAGGGAGGGCATTACTATCGAGGAGGCCCTCTGCCTGGTTCCCTGTAACTTTGCTTCTCACTGTGAGGGAACCAGCAGAGGACCTCAGTGTCTAGGCTGAACGATGGGGGTGGTAGATGGGAGGAAGAGAGGTGGGCAGTGAAGAGAACAGAAACCCAGAGAATCTATGCTATATTTTTCAGCTGGCTTCTGCTAGACTGAAGCTTGAAAGCTCCACACAAAGCCACAAAAAACAATAACATTTTTAAAAAGGCATTCTTGCTCACCTGGAAATTCAAGATCCCCCACTGACACCTAAAGAGGGCCAGGGAATCCTAGATACTTCAGCTCAGCTCTGGGAATCTGGCAACCCTAGCAGAGAGTGATGTTGCAGCTGCCGCTGTGGTCATGACAGCAAAATACTTTTTAATTTTTTTTAAGTGCAATTGAATTGAGAGCATGCAGTATTTCCTAGGAGGTGGGGGCCCATGCCAAGGCCCTCTGAAGTCTGGCACCAGCTCTTGTTATATTAAATTTATTACAGGCAGTATTATAGACAAAGGGTAAGAGCAAGAAGCTGGGGAGGGAGGCACAGAAATTAATATGCCCTTAAACAATTGTGTTACTGTGATTAGATCTAAAGAATGCCAAAAGCAGCAATATCTCAGGAAGACTCACTGACTAGGCAGCAGATAGCACTGTCTCACTCTGACATCCCTGCAACTGCTAATACTGCTATCTTCATTTGCAGTAATCATCAAAAGGAAGGTTAACTTTTCTAATCCTTTGTGTGAGTCTAATCAGTGACTATATCATCAGAGCCAGCTATCTTTATCTCGTATTCCCAGTACAACAATGCTATCTTTGTCTTGAGTGGATTTCTCAAGCAATTTAACACAGTAGACCACCCTCATCCTAATCCAATGTGTATAGGGCAGCAGGCTACTTTCCAAGCTGAATGTCCTAGCCAGTGAAATAGAGTCAAGGGGAAGAACCCTTGCAAAAGGCAGGGACTCGCTCGAACCAGATACTCTTCCACTAGCAGCAGGGAGTTCAATATGCAGGACCTTTCCTTATGCTCGAATGGACTATGACAGAACTCCAGTGCATGGGAAGAGTGTTCTTCCCAAAGGCATCTGATTGGCCACTGTGAGAAAAAGATGGACTATTTGGACTGATCTCTCAGGCTCTTCTTGCATTATTATGTATTTGGAGGAAAAGGCCACCAGCAGTAATACCCTCCAACATTCCTCAGATGAAAATAAGGACATTCTGTTCCACATCAGTATCACTGCTTGAGCATTTCCTCCTGGTCAAGTGCAAAAGTTATTAGAGGAAACACACAAAATTGCAGTATATTAAGCACAGAAATCTCTGAATTTATGTATTGCATTTAGGGAAGCTGAGGGAAAAAGAAAACCCCAAATCAATAAATACAGCTAACTATATGTGTGTGTGGACGACTTTGCAATGTCATCATGCATTTATGAGCATTTTGGAAGCATGATAACTTTGAACAACCATAATGTTTGTGATTGTGCAGGTGTATGATATGTTTATTTTGGAGTCCAGGGACATATAAACCTTTAAGTTTGGAGATACATAAGCTTCACTTTGTTTTAGTGTTTCAAACTTCTGAGCAAATTGGGAATGCGTAAGCAACTGCTGCATCCTGATGCTGTGGTGGATCCTGGCTGAATCAGCTACACACCCACACAGAGGGAATTCCCTACCCCAGCTCCCCTTGGACTCACCCAAATGCACAAAATGGGGAGACATCAGATTTCAGAAGGCACCGCCAATTCAGCTCATGGGAGACTTCAATGCCTTTTCTCCATCCACATGAGAAGCCAAGCAGGAAGGGGTTTTGGAAGGAGGACGCCTCCCCATCTCCCCAAATCCCCTTCCTCTCTAGAAATCTAGTCCAGTTCATCTTAAGCCACACAGAGAGTGAAGCTACAGAATCAGATCTCCCTCAAAGCAGGAGCAGGAGCTGAAGAGGAAACACCTGTTATGTGTGTTTGGCAGCTCAGTGACACTTCAGGTTTCCAGACAAATGTAAAGAAACCGAGCCTTTCTCATTTCAGCCTCCCATCTAATCTACCATCTCCTAATTTCAGATGGGATGGTTCCTATGAGGGAACACAATTCTTTACTCATATTCACCTATCCTGCAACTGAGGCAGAAGTCTTAAGAGTTTGCTTTTTGATGCCCATGTAAGCTCCTGGACAGTAGAGCCAGTGTGGTGTAGTGGTTAAGAGTCTCGTAATCTGGGGAACCGGGTTCGTGTCTCCGCTCCTCCACATGCAGCTGCTGGGTGACCTTGGGCCAGTCACACTTCTTTGAAGTCTCTCAGCCCCACTCACCTCACAGAGTGTTTGTTGTGGGGGAGGAAGGGAAAGGAGAATGTTAGCCACTTTGAGACTCCCTAAAGGGAGTGAAAGGCGGGATATCAAATCCAAACAACTCCTCCTCCTCCTCCTCCTCCTCCTCTTCTTCTTCTTCTTCTTCTTCTTCTTCTTCTTCTTCTTCTTCTTCTTCAGTATAGAATACCTGGAGAGAAGAGGGCCTTTGAAAGGCTGTGTGCATTTCTCACCCATCACTAGGTGGAATAATGTGCTAAAGCAGCCTCAGTCAAGGTCTAATCCACAAACTAGTTAGTTCGAAGTCTAGTTGTCACATTTATTTTACTTTAGAGCAAGTTTGGAGAGCCTTAAGTGAGACATTTTTGACAATTTCAAAGAAATTTTAATTTTGTTAATTAAAAGATTAGTGAAATTTCTCAGGGCGGCAGTGGTATCTGCCCTGACCCTGACGTGCAATTAGATGTGAATTTTCAGAAACTGATGCTCACCCAACTTGCCACAACCTTAGGCCCCTGTAAAGAACCCTTTTGTGGCTTCTCTCAATGGGAGGAATGTGGGTACTCTAGTCCATAAGGAAGAGGTGAATATCATTTAATGTGGCTTCACCCCATACTCTTCCTTCTTCTTTCAAAACCATCCCTCCTCCCTTTACAATGTGGGCATAGCTAGTTGTCCTATTTATGGGGCTGAGAAGAAATTATCGTATTTTTTGCTCCATAAGATGCACTTTTTTCCTCCTAAAAAGTAAGGGGAAATGTCTGTGCATCTTATGGAGCGAATGTATGGTCCCTGGCAGCGGCGGAGCTGAGGACTTTGATTCCCGGAGCGGTGGGGGTGTGGCACATCACCCATGTGAGCATCCTAATGGCGGCACCTGTGTGATCATCTCCCACCCGCGTGAGGGGGTGGGGAGTGGCAAGGTGGGGGAAGAGGGCTTTAGAACACTCTTTAGAGTTCCCTCCATTGGAGGGGCTCTGTGACTTGCATGAAAGCAGCCAGGAGCCAGCGCGGAGGGGGATTTCTCCCTCTGTCAAATTGGGACAGGGAGCTTTTTTCTTGCTTTCCTCCTCTAAAAGCTAGGTGCGTCTTGTGGTCAGGTACATCTTATGGTGTGAAAAATACGTATTTAAGGGAGCCCCTAGTTGACCTTGGGACTCTCCTTTTTTGCCCGCTTCACACAGTGTGAGTTTTGCATGGGCAGAGGCTTTTATTCCTTTAGCTCACTGATGTGAGCACTCTCAAGTTCAATGTCCTTTGGCTTCAGGGTACTCAGTACCTTGGGGTTGGTCATGCACAAGTGGGCGAATGCTGGGTCAGCAGGGCTATGCTGTGCGTGACAGGTTCCAGTACGCAACACGCACGCATTAAGGAGGGAGAATTTCCTTTCAATTTTTTGCTACATGGCCAAAGAATGAGACTGTAAATCTGCCCATTATTTTCTGGATAACTCTCCTGCCTGGCCTACTTTCATTTGGCTAATCAGTTTAATTGGTTTGTTGCAGATGCTCTAAGTTGTTTTGCTATATTTTATTAAATATGACCTGCTTCACCATATTTACGCTTCTCGAATCTTCTTTCTGGGTATAATAGCAAATTTAAAGAAAATTTGTACTAATGACATTTCCTGTGGGAATGTCTATCCCTATTCCAAAGTGGCTTTTCAGTTGCTCATTATACATATCAAGTACCATAAAAACATAAGAATAGTACTGCTGGTTCAAGCCAAAAGCCCATATAGAGTAGATGTTTTGTAAACTGCACCCCTTAAGGTGGCACGTCAGTGAAGCCTCAGTTTCCTGGACCCAGAGGTATTCCACAGACCACAAAATATCTTTGCTCTGTCAGAAACCCTCCCTCCACTGCCTTATCAACATTTGCTAACTATTAAAAAAAATACACCTTCTTAGCCAACTCCCATGTTGTTAACAACCATTTGATCAGCAGAGGAAGTTTTCCATGATGTAGAAAAGAACATAATCAGTTGATACTGTCTGTAGACCAAACCACAATTATAAGGAAGAGCAGCAGCAGCAGCATAAAAGTTGGTAACCCACATCTGATCCTTCTCCATATCAAATGCTGCCTTTCCCTTTCAACCCTTCCCAGAAGTGTGGGAAGTTACCCCTTATCAGAAGTTCCCCACCCGTGACATGAAATAACATTATAGTTGCTTCTCTTAGACTATTATATCTGCAAAAGGTAGCTGTGTATGATAGTGATGTAAGCAATCTTTCTGGCTTTTTGTTAGTTTGATCCCTCTCCTTCCCCCACCCTCAACCCACCATGCAATCTGATTAGGATGCTGTTATCATGACTTTGTACATTGCTTCTACTCAATGCTTAAAGTCTGGAAAGGCATTGTGGTATGCAATACTCTGTTGAGGTTGCAAACCTTTTTGACCAAGTTCTGCTCCTGGGTCTTTAACAGCGCCATAATCAGCAGACATAATTGTCCTGCTAAAAGCTTCTCCTGCTGGTTTCAAACTGCTCATCGAACAGCTGTTTAACATGGTTGTTTTCTGATGAGTTGACAAGGCTAAACAACATTTCAAATATAAGAAGTGTCCTGCTGGATGCAACCAAATGTTCATCTCCTCCAGCAGCCCGTTTTCGACACAGTGACCAACCAGATGCTTCCAGGGGTCGCACAAACAGGATATGAAAGCAGCAACCTACTGCTATTACTCAATAGCATCTGGTATTAGTGGCTTTCTGTGGCTGACCCTGTAGGCTCCATTTAAGCCATCATAACTCATGCTCAGGTTCATTTCTTGAGCCAAAGGATTACTGTCTCGATGGCTACCTCGCCTGATCTTCAGGAGCTTGGAAACTGAGGCTAAGCGTTAGGTAGCGGGCAGGACTTTGCAGGTCTTTTGCAGTGCAGGTTTTCTGTAGTGGGTCCCAGATTTCCTGATCCCCACTTTTATTTATTTTAAATGCTTGATGGAAAGCTGAGCACACTGCCAATTAGCCCCGAGTCACTGCCATCTGAAAGATTTGAGTGCCTAATTCACATACAGCTTACCGGGTCCAGAAAATACTGTTGACACGGTTCACAGTAAGCCAGTTTGCTTTCCCCCTCCCTGAAATTTGACCAAAATTCATGCATATAAATCAGCATATGCAATATGCAGATTTGTGCCATGACCCCAAGTCTTTCAAGTACCTAGCAATGGCTAGGTTTGGAGTAGGTGCTCTGTGACTCTTCCCGGTAACATCTCCCACTGTATCCTGTATCTGAAGATAAATGATATGTGTCCCAGCATGAGGGCCTTTGTCTTTTTACTCTTTGAATCCGAAGCTGGTGCTTATTGGTACATGTAGTGTGGAAGGCAGGGAGGCCAACAGTAGGTGGAGCCAGCTAGGTTCTACTTAAAGTTTTTTGTGTGCCCCCCGCACTCCCTGCAGAGTTCTGCAAGGGCAACACAGAGACTGAGGAGGAGGAAGATAATAGGTGGTACCACCCCTCAACTGGCTGTAAGCAAGAAGGCAGGAAGGTCAGTACTAGCTGAGGGTATTCTGAGCCAATACTTTGGGTTTATAACACACAAACTCTATCATGCAAAGTTTGCATAATAGCAGCTCTTTTGCAATGCACTGGTGACAATTTTATTTATTTTCTATTGTTGAAGTATACTTCACAGTTGCCTCTTGCTTTGTGGGGCAGCACGGGATCATTTCGGCTAATCATTTGGGCTTTGCAGCAAGTGCAACACTAGACCACTATGTGTCCTTTTTCTTCCCCTTTCCAGAGAGAATCTGGAGGGCAAATATCTATCTTGGAGAGACCTTACAAATGCTGGATCTACTTTCACTCAGCTACTGCTTCTGAGCGGAACAGGCAGCCTGCAAGCCTCGCATCATATATTTAAAGCAGCAGGTGGCATTGTTACTTGAAATAAAACAAGCACAAGGACTGTACCGAGCATCACAAACACAGTTTCATTGATTAATTGATTCAAATAAATTCAGAAGGAAGCGTCCCCAGATTATATTGTACATCTGTTGCCACCACGCTAGTGGGAAGGGCGGGCAGACGGCTGCGATCGGAGACCAAAACACAACAGATTCCATTTGAATTAAAATGCCATATCCCAAATTTAGCTGAAGTGGTGCAGAAATAAAGCAGCACAATCGACAACAACAACAACAACCCCACACACATATAGGAGGCAAGCACACATGTAATGCATACATTTAATTCCTAGGTAACCAACTTTTCCACCCATTCCCATTTCCCCTCAGCAGCAAACTAACATGTGCAGGCATCAGCAGGTGATCATGCTTGTCTTTATCCTGTAAAAAGATTCATTTTCTGGTTTCTGCTTGGGTCAGTCACATGCCTACCCCAGAGCTTGAACCACATACCCCACAGGACAATGACTTGAAACTTAAAACAGAGGATCATCTTCGGGATCCCTTCTCTTGATACTTTATAAAGAATCCCTAGAACTAACAGAGGATGAGGTGCAGCTACACCAAACCCCATCCATAAGAGTGCTTGCACAAAAAGCTTTGGGTCCAGGGTGGAAAATATATGTCTATGGGCCCAGAGTCAGTCTACTTATGATTAAGCAATCCCTGATATTCCCTCACTGCCTGCCTGCCTGCCTGCTGCTGCTGCCCCACTGCCCCTGCATCACTGCAGCCTCCCTTACTTGGGCTGTGCAGTAACACCCACAAAGCAGTGGCACTGACGGCAGCTTCTAGTGAGATCTTGCCCAAAGCAAGCACTGCTTTCATGGTGCAGTGCCCATGAGGGTGCCATCTCTTGACCTGCTGCTTGAGGTGGCTGTCTCGTCACTGGGCTGCCCCTGCTCTCTGCCAGCAGCTGTGTTTGGTGGTTGGTTTAGGAGACCAAAGTATATAAGGTTTCTAGCTACTGAAAATAACATAGGTCTCTGCTTTCTTGTTACTGGGTTCCTGTCTTTATGGTACTTGGTTTGAACTGCCTGTGATGTTGCTTTTTGGCTTTTTCTCTCTCAGTCACATTGATACCTAGATTGATTGTCTGCACTTGACCTTGGCTTGCTTGGACTGTGCTGCATCTGAAACCCTGCCTTCATTGATGAGTACTTTGGTGAAAGTTAGTGTTTCCTGTATCTAGAACCCTGGTCCTTGAGGAGACCCCTGCAGAATGGCAGCCAGGATCAGTGTTTTCCATTGGGACTGGTAGGGCAGAAATTAGGGCAGTTAAGAGTAGATAGATCCAGAGCCAACTAATTATTGTGTTGTCATCATCCTTTTTCCTGAGAAGTTTTGCAAAGGCAACACGGAGACTAAGGGCTTGTCCACACTTCTACTTGTCCCATGCCTTAACACCAGCCCCTAAGCGGTGTGTCTGTCCACTGTTTTAACTCCAAATAACCTGGGTCTAAGCTATCAGCCTCCTTCCATAAGATTCTGTTCCCATCACTTGAGGCTCATGTCCTGTATCATCAGAGGTAATCTCATTCTGCACTGTGGGTGTAATAGTAAGTGTGAACCGAGCTGATTCATTATGTTTATTTGTGATTTGCTTTTCTACAACAATCTGCATCTTTTAGAGTGTCCAATCATATTCTCTGGATTTGTGTTTAATAGGAAACAAATTGGTTTGAATAACTTTTCAATGAAATTGTAGGGTGGCTGATTGCTAAAAATCAGGGTTGTGCACCAGATCTTGGCCAAATTCTAGGTAATGAACCAAATCAAGGCATATTCCTTTATTACCTTGTATGTTCACCTTGGGAAATCAAAGCAATTAGATCCAAGCAGAAGCTTATCTTCTAGTGCTACTTTTTCAAAGTTGAAACTTGTTCTTGGCCCAAATTACACCCCCCCCCCCAGTTGTTGTTCTTCAGTCACTGAAGCATTGAGTGGGGGCGGGGAGAGGTAGGAAGAGAAAATGCGATCAGATTGTGAATAAGGATGCCTCCTTGTTTGTGTGGCTTCACTGGGCAGTCAAATAGACTTTCTAGATCTAGAAAGTGCACTGAGGTCTAATGGAGAATTGGATAAAGGAATTTGTCAGCAGCGATCAAAGAATCCCATTGCTACAAGGGAGCCAGCAATTTTCTAGCCCCTCATGCCAAAGCTTTGATCTGTGGTATTGGAAAATGTGAAAGGCAAGCCAATGACACATAACAAATGCTTCTTATCTTGAACCACAGGACAGTAGTGCAAAGATCTTACTCGTTCCCTTTTTTTTTGAGATGGCATATCCAGCTTTCTCTGTTTTGTAAAATAGCATGCTATTGGCATGATCACTACCTCCCAGTGATGAACATGGAAACCTCACAGCCAAGTCAATAGAAAACAGCCTGGTAAGATCACATTTTTGCTTGGTGGAGTTGATCCTGGGCTATTTAACATCCAACATTTCCTAGAAATGCAATGAGTGATATTTTACCTTTTTGGACATGAATGCCTTTTAAAACACATTTCATGTTTTGATTACAGAATCACAGAATTGTAGAGTTGGAAGGGACACCGAGAGTCATCTAGTCCAACCCCCTGCAATGCAGGAATCTCAGCTAAAGCATCCATGACGGGTGGCCATCCAACCTCTGCTTAAAATCCTCCAAGGAAGGAGAGTTCACAACCTCTCAAGGGAGTCTGTTTCCACTATCAAACAGTTATTACTATTGAACAATTTTTACTGCCAGAAAGTTCTTGTTTTGGGACTTCCGGGGTGGCGCCATCGGTAATGGCAGATTCCCTCTGATCCAGAGGGACCAGCTCCACGGGAAACGGGTCTTTCCCGCTACGGCGAAGCGGGGACCCTTTTAAAAATCACAGGCGGATGAAGCCTCTGACCATGGGACTCGGTGGGTACCTTTAGCGCGCCCCCAACCCGCAAAGGAACCCACTAACGGGCTCCGGAGCAAAGAGGGGGAAGTGGCACAGTGCTGAGAGTCAACTGCTTCTTCCGTGGAGCGAAGCCGCACAGCCGTTGCCAGAGAGCGCTGCCTTTTTCCTGGGACAATTTGGCTTTTAAAACAATTACCCGTGAGTACTTTAATTTCGGACAATTGGACTTTAAATTATGATTTGCGAGTAGGAAGGAAAATTGGACTAAGAAATTTACCTCAATTTGGCACTGAAACGGGAAGGTCTAAACAGGAAGTCAGCCTTCCTTTTCTTGTAGATAGATTAAAGCAAAGGTATGGCAAACTAGAGTTCAGAAAATCGCTTGTAAAGGATTAACTTTCATCATTTAAAATTGTTGAACCCCCTTCGGAAGCAGGAGAAGAGGGGGGATTTTTTTCTGGACTGTTTAAACCTGCAGAAGAGAGTGTAACGCAAAGTAACTTTCCACCGTCTTGATCCTGGAACGGGGTGTCAGGACTGACGTTCTTTGGGAAGCTCATTGACCAGAGACAAACATCTTTGACAGATAGTTAAAAGAAGAGAAACATAGTGATTCCATTGTTCCCCTTTGCATTTTAAAGGAACAAATATTGACAAAATATCAGAAAAAGGAAACTTTGTTGTTAGATCTGCCTTTAAAAGAAAATAACAAATAGAAGCTCTTCCCCTAGAGGGAGCCTATGAAACTGTTACCAATTCTGAATCGGGGAGCTTGCAGCTGCAACAGATTACGATCGTGGGAATAGACTTCTGACCTTGCAGAACAATGTATTCAGAAGCTCTGCTGCTTGTTTTCTGTAAAACAAGTGCCCTACTAGAACAGCTATATGAGAAGACGGACTTGATGACTGTTGCGATTAGAAATTTTGGACAGGTAGTGGGGAACTATATAGAGCCCACCCATGAATCAAATCAGGAGTGTGCTCTGACAGAACAGATGAGGGAAGAGGATGTTGCTGAACCTTGGGCGCCAGAGATGGAGGGAGCTGTGGCCCAGCAGGAACATGAGCTCTTGGATTTGACAAATGAACTTGGAAAAAGCCAGATTTGGAGAAATAAAGTTTGGTTTGGATTGGAAATGGGGGGTTGGATAGACCCCCCTATGCAGGGATGTTTGGACTTTTCAAGTCTGGCAATGGGCCATGAGATGTTTGGGGTTGTGGGGGCTCTTAATTCTGGAGGGACTTTGAAACATGTTTTTAAATACCACATGGAGTTTAGTCTGGACTATGGAAAAGGGGCTGATTTGTCTAGAAGGGTCAAAAACACTGTTAAGTTGGAGTTCCCACGAGTGAAAGGAGCAGGAGACAATGTAAAGTACAGGTATAAATATGAAGAAGAACCGCGGAAGGGACATGGAAGGGACTTAAGGGCCTCGGACATAAGATTACCAGGTTAATGCGCTAGATTGATGGGATAGAAAGGACTGACAAAACCCAGGACCAGGAGGAAGAGACGCTGGATGAAGATTGGAAGGGGAATTTTTTTTTTTATTAGGATTCTTTTATAAAATTGATGAACGTTAGAAAAATGTTGGAACAAAATTATTTGGCTTTAGTAAAAATGTTTAAAGAATTATGTTAGAATATTATGGTTATGAGAAATTGGTATAAATAAGATTTAAGTTTTAAGTTTTAAGGTCTTTTATAGTAAGATAAGATTAAAATAGATTAAGGTAATGTAATGACAGAATATTATGAAATATGGAAAGGATTTGCTGTGAAAATTAACAACTAGGATACAAAAAAAGGGAGGAGTGAGGAGGTCAAAGAAAGAAGGTAATAACAGTTAAGGATTTGAGAATATTGGATTTGTTTTTAAATGTTTGTAGTATATTTTTGTCTTTTGATTGTGCTGTGTTATTTTTTGATTTTGATTTTTATCAATTTGTATTGTTTGATTGTGGTTTGTTTTTCCTTTGTTTTTTCTTTTTCTTTTTCTTTTTTTGTAATTCTAAAATTCTTAATAAATATCATTTTATTAAAAAAAAGAAAGTTCTTGTTTTGCTCATTCTTGCAGTTGGCAGGCAGTAGCCCTATACTAAATACGTATCTTTTTGTTTTGGAGGCCATGCACCTTGGCGGACATACATCAGTAGCAGAGCATGAGCTTTGCATGCAAAAGGTAATAAATTCAATCTCCAGCTAGGACTGGGAATCTCTCCAGGCTGAAGCCCTGCAGCGTGGCTGCCAGTCAGTGTAAACAATGTTGATCTAGATGGTGCAATGCACCTTATTCCTAAGGTAAGGTGGCACATGGTGGTTATAGAAGTAGTGATGGTATTGAGGGTGTGAATATGCGAGAAAACGTATTTTAGCCAAGTAACCGCAGCTTACGGGGACTTCTTCTCATTGCTGGTTTGTGAGAGGTAGTGCTGCACTGAAAAGTCATTGTGCATTTTCCCCAACCTTTTTTGAGGAACAAAAGTTGCACTAAATATGATAGAAGTGGAGAGGACATATTCCTCCTCTCATTCTACAAATCTGGTGGTCTGCACTCTACAGCATCCCTGGTTTTCCACATTCAACTTAAAGGCGAGGGCAAAACATCACAAGGTATCTCCTCCCATGGGGCTTTTTCAGAGCAGGACACACAGTCAGCAAGGGAGGCTGTAAAGTGCTGAGGAAATGTTCACAGTGGAGATATAAGCATAACACCATCAGCCACCTTGCATTGATAAAGTAAGCTCAAAACTCCACACTCAAAGAAATTATAAAGAAATTCCAAGGTGTCTTACAGATGAGACAGGAAAACAGAAAACAGAATGCATACGCCTTGCCCCCTTCTATTTGTAGAAGAAAACATTTTGAGAAACTGAAAGATTGATTTCTGCACAGTGCTAGTCAGAAGTGGGAAATTGTAGATTGTTTATTTCCTACAAAACATGCAGTTTTCAATCTACAAACTGCATATCTGATACAAATCTTGAGCCAAGTCATATGCATCTCCACAGGCTTTATTAGGCCTGAACCTCTCTTCTCAACTCTGTGCAGGCTTCCAAATTTTTGTGCACCTGAGCAAGTGAAACGATACACGCTGATGAGTGTGATGAGTGTGATGAGTCACCGGCTTCTCTTCCAACCCTGGAGTTGCAGAAGTGAATGGGGAATGTATCGGCAGTTGTGCAGTGATCTTCTCATCTTCATCCAGTGGCTCCATGTTGGAGATTGTTGTTTTTTTATCATTGTAATTTTTTTATAATTGTTTTGAATATTCTGTATTAATGTTGTAACTCACCCTGGGGCCTTAGGGTGAAGGGTGGGTAATAAATAAATAAATGCAGATTGTGGGTTGCTTGGCCTGCTGAAACTCCTGACCTCAGAAGGGTGAATCTTTCAGGAAAGGTGGGTTATTTCTGAAGAGAAACATCAAGCGTGCCTTGTTTAAGAATTGGCAAATGGAAGAACCAGGTCCTGATCAACCGTTTTTAGTTTGGCTAGCAAGCCAAGCTGAAAATACAGCTGGACCCCTAACTATGCCTTTCCTACTTGTTACAGCTTTCTACAAACTTTCAGTGTCACTTGTGTTCTGTTATTCTGGAACTGTATCTATATGGAAATTGGCATACGATAATAGCAGATTGAGAAAGTGCTGTCAACCATCTCATTTTCTTTTGCATTAATGCCATTAGTCACATACTATCTTTAAGGGTTTTTGTGCTCTTAAAGGTATGAAGAATTTAGCATCAACCAAAAATGTAATAAGTCCAGCTTAACCCTTGAATACCACAGTTGGGGAGAGGAAAGCAAAATGCCATTCATTAAAGTGAATAGGAAAAAAAAATTATTTTATTTTTTGGTTATGTGAGATAAACAAACTTCTTGTATGCCTTGCTTGCTGAACAGTTTTTTTTAAATCTGGATGTCAAAATAATGCTGTTTCCCTAGAGCTAAGAGTAGACACTTTCACATTCAGGTGCCATATAGTTTGTTTTTGTTATAACAATCTATATGAAAATTGTTTAGATTGTAAATCCCATGCACTCATGAAAATTGAGACAGCCAGTCCCAATAGAAGACTGCATATGCCTCAGTGTTTAGTCCTGTGCCAAATTGAATTGTCACCGTTAACCCACAGGATTACCCGGATAAGAGGAGACATGATAGCCATCTTCAAATATCTGAAGAACAGACACATGGATGATGGGGAAAGCTTGTTTTCAGATGCTCTGGAAGGTAGGATCCAAACCAATGGATTGACATTACAAGAAAGGAGATTCCAACTCAATATCAGAAAAGTAAGAGCTGTTCAACAGTGGAGTGGACTACCTTGGAAGGCAGTGGGCTCTAAACAGAGGTTGGATGGCCACCTGTCAGGGATCATTTAGCTGTGATTCTTCCATGGTGAGGAGTTGCAATAGATGGCGCTTGGAATTCTTTCCAACAATTCTAGGATTGGGTCTGAATGCTCTCATTCTTTGTGGTTTAGCTCATCTCCAGAATCACCATTGTAACCAGGCACATCTGGCAAAGTTAGGGCAGTGTTTCCCAACTGGGGGCCAGAATATTCCAAGGGGGCCACAGGTGAAAATCACATAAATGGGGGGGGGCACAGCATAATACTAGGGGGCCACAGAAGGAAGTGAGAAGTGAAGAAAACAAAGAAGTGACTGAGAAAAGAAAACAGAGAAGTAGAGGGAACAGAAAAGTGACTGTGCTTCCCAGTGGAGGGAGTGCCATGCAGACTCTACAGCAATATCAATTCCACTTCCTTCTTCCTCCCACTTCCACACTCCACCACTGCATGCACCAAGCTGTCTGCATCTCGTTTGTCATGGGCAAGGTGTGTGGCTGCAGCAGTGTTAGTGTGTGGGGTGCTGTTTCTTTGTGCAAGTTTTAGTGCAAAAGAAGGTATGTTTCTTTTATCAGTCACTTCTATGTTTTCTTCACTTCTCACTTTCTTCTGTGGCTTCCTAGTCTCGTGTAATGCCCCCAACCCATTTATACAATTTTTACCAGTGGCTCCCTTGCAATATCCTGGGGGCCATATGGCCCTTTTTGGGGAAACACGGGTCTAGAGAAGAGTCCCAAGGGCTGGATAAAGGGGCCTGAGGACTCCCACCAGCCCCTGCAGTAGAAAAGACATGTCTCAGCAGGAGGCAGGTGCATCTTGATTGTGGTGGTGCTTGTTTATTTATTTTTATTGATTTTTGAATTTATAAGCTGTTGTTGTTGTTGGCATCAAACCAGTGGAGAATCACAGCACTTGC
This sequence comes from Podarcis liolepis, assembly GCF_965112155.1. Lineage (NCBI taxonomy): Eukaryota > Metazoa > Chordata > Lepidosauria > Squamata > Lacertidae > Podarcis > Podarcis liolepis. The sequence goes on along the minus strand of NC_139570.1, from coordinate 12,728,878 downwards.
TGTGGCTTCAGAGACCAGTAATTTGTAACTGCTGCCTCCCATAGTATTTTTGCTGCATTAGCAGCACTGAAGTGACCTTCCCAGGGTGTGAGCCTGGGCAGTGTTTATGGACATCAGTCTTGCTGGTGTGGTCCAAAGTAAAGCAGAGCAATATATCTGGTGTGAGCTTAGCTGCAGGAGTGGCCAGAAGGAGGCATAAAAGACACCATCCATCCGTCTTTGGGACTCAACTCCAGATTTGTGTAGGGTTTACTCCAGGCTTCCTCAACCTTGGCCCTCCAGATGTTTTTGGCCTCCCATGACCCCTAGCTAGCATGTCAGGGATGATGGGAATTGTAGTCTCAAAACATCTGGAGGGCTGAGGTTGAGGAAGCCTGGTTTACTCCTTTGCCTTTTCTTCTCCTGAAGATGTCCCACAAGGCAGCAGGTACAGATATTTCCTCCCAAAGCTTTTCTCATGAATGAGTATAGCCTCGTAACAGTGGAGTTTAGGATCAGAGTTTTCTTTCTCTATATGGGCTACCTGCTCAGGTTGATGATCCCCACCTGCATCTCTCTCTCTCTCTCTCTCACACACACACACACACACATACATATATAACAAGGTGGTCTGTCTTATCGAATTGTGAAAACAACTCGTATTGAATTGTGAAAACACATGAAAACATTGGAAATATTATTAAAACATTAATAAACACTGATAGGATTAAAAGGGAAAAAAATATATGCACGGTAGTATACCATCTGCCACTTTTTACACTGCAACATCTCATGTGTTCTTTGAATTGTGGCTGTACATTATCAGACAGCTGTGTGTGTCCCTTCCCCCAAATATTCTTAGGTAGATAATCTAAGTGCCATCTTCTTTAAAAACAAAACAAAACCCTGGTAGAACTGTTGTAGAGTAAATGAACGATTTGTGTGCAAGCACTGTAATAAATGAATAATTGAGGAGGAAGTGCCACACAGTGATTGTTGGCACTATAATAGAGGTGCAATATGTATGCCCCCTCCCATTTCATCTGAAATATGTTGGGGATACACAAGCATATCCCAGTTTTTGTAGCTGTTAATGAAAACGCTCTGCGAAGGTACAGATACATGACTATTTCCAATGCCTACATTTTCTACAACTTTGTTCTTGTGATGTCAATGAGAGATAAATTCATGTTTAATAAAAGGGAGGGAGGAAAGTTGGCATCTTTTACATGCTGTAGTGTTATCAATTTCAGGTGTTCATTTCTCTTCCAACTTATTTTTCTTCCAGCAGAGAGAATTCTCTCTTTCGGTTTGATGTTTCTTATCAGCCGCGTACCGGCAGTCTCCCCCCCCCTTTTTTTTTAAAGAAAAAAATCTAGACACTTTGTTTGTGTCATTAAAGATACAGAGTCTGGAGAATTGCTAATACACCTTGTCATCTCTTTTACTCCTCCTTTCATTTTAAAGTTAGCTAAAGTTCCTCCTAAGTATATATATTTCTTCTACGTATATCACCCTGTTGCAAATTAAGACAAAATGGGTTTTGTTTATCTGCTATACCAAAACAAAGGACCTATGGCATATTGAAGACAAACACATTTAGGGATGGGAGAGGAATATGTGGAGTCAGCTACATTGGCAAAAGAAAAGCACTTTAGATGCATTGCTAATGCATTCTAACACTGTGACACCAGATGGCACTGTGGAGTCCCATTTTTGCTAACCTGATTTCTCATACAAAGTTTGCAACGTGTTTAACTGAAATGCTTCTTTGATGTGTCTAGATCAGTGGCGTAGCATGGGTTGTCAGCACCCGGGGCAAGGCAAGTAATTTGCGCCCCCTAACCTGTGGATTTGCGCCCCCTAACCCTAACCGCCAGATGTTGCGCCCGATGCGCCCGGGCCCCCCTGCACCCCCCACGCTACGCCACTGGTCTAGATCCAGCCTGTGTGGTTCATCTGTTACCCACAAACTTGCTTGTGGATTGGAAGACAACTCCCAGTCTGCTTATGTACTTCTGTGGATTTTTGCAATGTGTTTTTGGTGTACCTAAATGTGTGGCCCAAAATACGTGTTTTACATAAATTGATGCAGTGTTTGTGGTGCAAAGTGTGTATTTTACATTTTTAAAAGTGTAGATAAAAATGTGTACAGTGAGAGAGAATGGGGCAGTATTGAGAAACCTATGACCCAACCTATATGCAAATACATCACAATGGGGAGGGGACACACACATTTGCATGTATTTCTGATCCCTGTATTTAAAATGTTAAGGCAGGGTTGACATCAGCTCCAGGCATCCATGGGCAGCTGCTTAAAATTTTGTTTCTAGCCCAGCAGTCTGGGCAACTCCAGGCAACTCTAGATTTCCCACAATGCCATTGACCTAACACTAGTCTGAGGCACTGTTGGGAGGCGGAATAAAAAACCAACGGTCAGGTGTGATAAAAGTTGTAGTCCAACAACTTCTGGGGATCCAAAGCTGAAGAACACTTCACTAAACTATGGTTTCATACCATGTCCAAACTAGGCTAGTAAACTATGGCTCAATGGTGATTTTAACGTGGGCCTCTCTAATCCTAGTCCAACAATTCTAGTCCAACGGCACTATATTGGCTCAATTTTAGATAGTTCACTTGGCATAAAGTTGAGATTACCTGCTATTAGGTATGGGGGGAAAGAAGAAGAGAGTTTAAGGTTTCTGTAAGAGATGGATGAACGCTTCCAATCCAGATGGTAGAATTACTGTTCAGCTCAGTTGAGGTGGACAGATCTCTCTCTTTCTAGTCTTCATGTGTCCACTCATTTGTGATTCTTTTTTTTACGTCCTTAAGAAAACGCATTAGCATTTTTGTGTGAATTTCTCCTAATATGCATATTTTTGTATGTAATTTTGCCTTAATATATTTGCAAAGCAATTTTTCTTAAAAGATTGTATGCCTCTGCTATTTCCATTGATATATTCCTATTCATGCACACTTTGTCCTAATGTATGTAGTTTCTGTACCCATTATGTACTTGGTTGGCGAACTCTTCTGCGTAATTCAGAGAAGTGCTGATTTTGAACGAAAGCTGTTTGATGCTTTACATATTATTTTTATTATTTCGGAAAGTGCAAATTCGGTACGTTTGGGATGGGATTTGAATCCAATTTCTTCCGCATCCCTAATATATGTACACATAGATACATGTGCGTGCACACACACATATTTAATGGTGCTACCATAAGGCTTGGGTAAACCAGGGGACATTAAGTATCTGCAAACAAATATTGCAGTCCTCTTCATAAGCCCTTAGGAAATTTGACCATAAAACTCCTCCTGCTCTAATTATATGTGTTTTAGTCCATATTTTTTATGGGGACTTAGGGGAGGGACAGGTTGTTAAATTGCATTGCATTTAACAAATCTATATAAAAATTGGGAGCTGCAAGAGCTGAAACAAAGATATCTTTATAGGAATATTTATTTTGAAAGGTACGCTATTGGGATTTCTGTGTTTCTATCTTCTGGGCCTTGGTGGGAAGGAAGACTCATGGATTCAAAACTACCGTACTGTGCATTTCCTGGACATCTGTATTTCTAAGCAGGTTATTAAACAAGGGCTCATAATTGTTCTGTAATATTTTCATTAGTGTTATGGTGCAATTTTGCTAATGAAGATGTTTATCTTCATATGGTTTAATACTGTTTAGCATGCTGGCTTTTTTAGTGGGCAGCAATCAGGGATGCTTCTAAAATTCTCCTTCTGAAGTTCTCTCCTGTTTCTGGAGCTCTAAAGTGGTGGTGCATTAGAAAATCCTCACCCTCCCATTTTTCTTGTAATTTCTGATTTTGCAATTTCATGGAAGACAGTCTTGGTAGGGCTTGATGTGTGACTGTCCCAAGATTATTTGTGTGCCATGCTTTAGCAGTGTGCAAGATCATATGTTCACTTCAGTAAAACACTGGAGGAAAAGAGTAGTGGTGCAATCATACACATGGCCAAACACTTAGTCAAAAATGCTGCTTGGATTTTGCAGCTTCTTTTGCAGATCATGGTAGGGTGGCCAGCTTTGCATTGTGAAAAAGGGGGGAAAGAGTTTTGCATAATCACAACCACCGCCATCCCAAGCAAAGGGCATCAATTTGGATAAAATTTGCATATTCATATGTACAATTGCACAATTAGAAACAATTGCTGTAATTTAAATAGAAATCCAATACATGTCACCATAGTGACGTGTGCCTACTCATTCTCCTGAACAGGTGTTGCTAACAGATGATCGACAACCTCAAACCCTATTTATGGTTCCTTATTTTTAAATCAGATTTGGATTGGACACTCCTCCAACCTAGGGCTGTTCTCTATAAGCCCTTCAAAATGGAGAACTGTGGTCTGTAGAGTATGGTGCGTGGCCACCCTCTGGCCCAAAGCCCTGAGATCTGCAGTTCCCTGGTGATTAATAAACACACAGACACAAGTATTTAGGTTTATGGATTCAAATAGGCCACAACTTTATTGGTTACAGATGTGAGGGGTTTGGCTTAGGCATTGAGTGAAGCTGGACTATATCTCTACTCCTGCCTGTCTGCAGGGTAAACCACCAATCGGGGAGCCCTATGACTTACATCAAATAGGGGCACCCCGAGGGGTCCCCACTGGGGTAGTGGCATTGGCCTAGCTCACACCCAGGCATCAGACAGGATAAATACCCCCAGATCCCTTTAACAGGATACCCTTAATGAGGAAGGGCAGGCGGAGGCTACAACCTCCCCTCCATCCAAAGAAAAGCTTACCTAATGCCTAACTGCCACTCAAGCCCAAATAGCTCGCCACCAACACCCTCACACCTGCAACCAATCCCCGATGCCCTCTGTAATGCCGCTCAATCAGATATTGTTGCCAACATTGGAAAGGTGTACCCTGTCATTACGGAACAGGGCCTCCTGGTCGAAGGTGATGGCAGGGCAACATATCACACAGCCTTTCAAGTGCTGCACCTTTTGCACAACTGTGCAGTTTGCTTTCTTTCTAGCTCTATTAATGGCAACTGGATCAGGGCAATCACACCAACAATGCCTCTCCAGCAGCTGGGACCAAATTACAGTGGAACCTTGGGTTACGTACCATCCTCCTATGAACACCTTGGGTACTGAGCTCCGCTAACCTGGAAGTAGGTCTCCTAGTTGCAAACTTTGCCCCAGTATGTGAGCAGAAGCCATGCGCCGGTGGCACGGAAGCAGTGGGAGGCCCCATTAGCAAAAGCGCGCCTCGTGTTAAGAACAGTTTCGGGTTAAGAATGGACCTCTGGAATGAATTAAGTTTGTAATCGGGGGTACCACTGTATGGTTAATTCTGGGTACAGGGCAGCAACCTTATCAAGAACCCCTGACAATTAAGTCCAGTTGCAGATGACTCTGGGGTTGTGGTGCTCATCTCGCTTTACTGTCCAAGGGAGCCGTCGTTTGTCCGCAGTTTTTCTGGGTCATGTGGCCAGCATGACTAAGCCACTTCTGGTGCAATGGAACACCAAAACCAGAGCAGTGCACGGAAACACCATTTACCTTCCCACCAGAGCGGTACCTATTTATCTACTTGCACTTTGATGTGCTTTCAAACTGCTAGGTTGGCAGGAGTTGGGACAGAGCAACGGGAACTCACTCTGTCACGGGGATTTGAACCGCCGACCTTCCGATTGGCAAGCCCTAGGCTCAGTGGTTTAGACCACAGCGCCACCTGCGTCCCAGAAGTATGCATACTGGCCCCATATCCAACATCCTCATGCAAGGTCTACCACAAGACCTTGAGTCGATGGTAAAGTGAGCGATTAAGTCCTAAACTGGCAGTCCTCTGCCTGGTGCATGGAGGGGAGGGACCTGCACCCTGCTTCTTGTTATCAGGCATAGCAACCAGTTTAGATTTGTTAATATGTCCTGATCATTGATAGCGCAGAGGAGGGTTAGATTGATATTGCATGAAAACCCAAACTGGAGGTAGCAATGGCCCTGGCTACCAGAACCAAGCACAATAAAGCACTGTATGGGAAATGCTACTCCAGCAAGATCAGATACAGAATTTGAATGCAGCCCCTACAAAATGAGATGTAGTGACGACAGTACAATCCTGCACAATGAAATGTGGAGCGGAAAAACAGACAACCCACCACACAGGTATCAGAATGTGGCAATGAGTGTAGTTTAGTATTGTCCACACTGACTGGCTGGCAACAACCACTGACTGGCAGCAACCACCAAAAGAGTGAAGCTAAGTGTATTTTTATCTCCTTGACTGTTTTTTATGGTGCGCATTAGTTTGTTGTTTTGACTATTGTACTTGCTAATCTTTTACAAAAAAGGAAAAAGAAAGAAATTGTCAACCCACCTTATGAATACTGCAGTAGATAGCTCTCTAACCAATATCCATAGGCCTTGAGCCAACCTTCTTAGTCCATCACATAGGAGCAAGCTTCTCATGTGCCAATCAAAAGTGAGCACACAAGGCAAAGAGTGCCAGCTACAGTTCCCATCCAGGGCATAACACAATGTGTAGGAACCTCATGCTGCTTAATATATTTTTAAAAAAAATTGCTTATGTGGTTTACAACAAAAATACAGCAATGATTAAAAATGCAATCAACTTTTAATAAGTTCACCCTCAGCAAACTAGACAAAACCACAACTGTATATCACAAATAAAACTAAGCACAATACAAAATCAATATTTAAAAAGAGAGAGTCAGCACCCAGGGAAGCTTGGGTAAACTTTTTGATACGAAAGTTGGAAGCTACCCCCAATCTCTGTCAAGTTGTGGTGAGATTCTAGGGGGTTCCAGGCACTCACCAAGGACCTGGGTTCCTATGAGAATTAAGACATGGCAGCAACTGCTGTGCCTTGAGAAATATGGCTTAATTACACATATTTACACCTTTAGTCTACATAGACAGAATACATATCTTCCAGCATGGTCATTTCAAGAGGGACTTGTTCCCCACAGCGGTGCAGCACTTGAGTCTAAGATATCTCTTCCTGCCTGCCTTCAGCCAAAATCCTTCTGGCCTTTTCTCAGCCATTCTGAGTCTCCTGCCGAAAGCCCCAAACTCTTCCTGTGACATCATACCCAGTTGCACAGGCAACCTTCCAAATCTCCTGTCTCTGTTCACACCTGGGGGTGGGGGACAGACAAGCCATTTCTCTTGCACTGCTAATGGACCTCATTGGACAGGTATTGTTTCTTATTGACCCTAGCTCAGCCAGGTCATTTTGCATAGCTAGCCCAAGAATTCCTCTGCAGATTGTATTTTCCTTTCACATCCCAGTTAAAATCCTATGATTTATTAATTTCTACTAGTCACTAATAGACACTGTTATCTCATATCTTTAACAGTATAATATTATGAAGAGTTTCTGAAAGGTCATTATAGTCTCTATCTCATGAATTACCCAAGGATGGATATTTCAAAGGGTGAGAAGGTATTCTATGGCATGGTTGCTATTGTTGGTGGACTTTTATTTATTTATTTAGCGTGTTTCTATAATAAATCAGCATAAAACCTACCAATAGTAAATGCTGGGGAACAGATTCAATACGGAGTCAGTTGCAAGGGGAGAGCTACTTAATCTCCATTACTACTGCCTATAAAATCTATACACTTCTTGGAGGACTCCAATCTAAGTACTTGCAACATACAAACTCTGGTAATTTATGGCACTGGATGTAGTGTTGCTAACACTGCTCTGGTCATTTAGAAATGATTCTAGCCTCTGCAGTCCCTTCATCTCCACACCCCCTTCCTTAAGCAAAAAAACAAACCCCTCAGTATGTAGCTTTTTTCTACATACAATATGTGAGGAAGCACAAAAGAGGATAACTATGTAAGGATAACAAAATAAAAACCTACATTTCATCACCTGTCAAAAATGTCTGAATTGCATAATGAGCTGAAAAATTATGGGGATGCCAGAAAAAGCAGAGGGTACCAAGTGAGTCTTGTTATGGGGTGAGTGTTGAAGCCTGAGAAAAGGTCTTATCCTGGGTGCAAGCATGCTTCCTTGTGCAGCCTCCCTACCCCATCGTCCTCTTCTGGATAGTCTCCAGAAATCATGAGAGAAATTCACACAGATACTCAGGTCTAGGACAAATGGTGGAGGCAACACTAAGCATGCTGAGGGGAATTAGATGTGAAATCAACAGATATGAGCCCCACTCTTTTGAAAAAGAAAATAAATAGCTGTGAGGGAGCAGAGATATAGGAAGGCACCATTCACCATTCCTAGCTGCATTTGTCCCATACAGCATTGTTTCTGTTCTGCTGCAGTTCATTTTCTGCAAAAAGCTGTTATTCATCTTGCTGTCCACCATGGCAAAACTGTGAAATTTCCAAAGCTAATTAGATTCTCATTATGTTATTCTACCCCATTGACCTCAGCACAAAGAAAATGCAATACAAATGAGTTTTAAAACATAATCTTTGAAAACGGAAAGCAACAACAGCAAATACCAATCATATTTGCTGGATTGATTTCCGTCACAGACCTGGGATGAATAAGTGAACATCAGCAATTTTTGTTCCCATTTCCATCTGAATTCCTGGGGGGGGGGGGAGAGAGATTTGGATGGAGTCCACAACACTGGAAAGGGATTATTAATTCTACCCAACAAGTCATTTCTCCTGTTATGTTTTTCCTCTTCCAGGAGCTGCTGTTTTGTCCCCAAATGTAAGTTTCTTCCAGCAATGAAAATAGGTTTCCTCCTATTTGGCCCCAATCCAAATAACACTTTCCATAACTGCATTTTCACTAACAAAAAACAACAACAATTTGTTAACTAAGTGAGAAGCATTACCATATATCTGCCGAAGTCACTTGTGGTCATATCCTAAATGGCTCCAACTAACCTGAGAAACCTTTGGCTTCAGATCTCTAATGCTATCTTTTAAAGTGACCTTGGGTTATTTTCCTCTGCCCCCTTAAATTAGCTAAATGCTCAAGGAATTAGTTCAGGCCTGTCCTTCAATTCCTTCTGGGTACCAACTTTAGAGAGAGAATAAAATTCTACATTTCAGTCTCATCTGCAGTAGCAACAACAGTAAATATTCTAAAATTACCGCAAACAATTTCCTATGGCTTTGGCAGGCTGTGCAAAGAGGACTCCCTGGGGCCTCCTTGAGCAGAGAAAGAACTACCTCCTAATCTCTCTAAAACTTTTGAATTGAAACAATTAGCAAAGTGGGTTGGGGGGGGGGCAGGGATGTTGTATGAGTTCCTATTTGGTGTACAGTCAAACCACAGTTCCCAAACGACTCCGTTTTGCAACGTTTCAGCTCACAAATGCTGGAAACCTGGAAGTAAATGCTCTGGTTTGCGTACATTTTCCGGAAGCCAAACATTGGAAGCCGCATCTCGGTTTTCAAACATTTTAGAAGCCGAATGGGCTTCCGGAACGGATAACGTTCAACAACAGATGTTTGACTGTAGGAGAATAATGCTAAATTCCTTCACATCAGTAGTTAGTCTTTAAATGTCTTGGCCAAGAAGAAGAAATATTAGAGTGGGGTAGGTCATTTCATGAATCCTATGGTTCATAATAGCATTTATTAAAATAAAAAAGCTACTTCTATATAGAGACGCTATATTTGTTTGCATTGCTCCCTAAACAAAAACAGCACACCCAGCAATTCTTTGAGAAGCGGACACGGAGCAATGGATCCAAACTACAAGAAAGAAGATTCCACCTAAACATTAGGAAGAACTTCCTGACAGTAAGAGCTGTTCGACAGTGGAATTTGCTGCCAAGGAGTGTGGTGGAGTCTCCTACTTTGGAGGTCTTTAAGCAGAGGCTTGACAACCATATGTCAGGAGTGCTCTGATGGCGTTTCCTGCTTGGCAGGGGGTTGGACTCGATGGCCCTTGTGGTCTCTTCCAACTCTATGATTCTATGATTCTATGATTCTATGATATTTGCACATCTCCGGCTTTTGCAATGCAGTTCGCCATCCAAGTAATTATTATTATTATTATTATTATTATTATTATTATTATTATTATTTATTATTATTATTATTATTTAGCCACTCTGGACGGCTTCCACAGAAACCAAAAATACACTAAAATATCACACATTAAAAACTTCCCTGAACAGGGCTGCCTTAAGATGTCTTCTGAATGTCAGGTAGTTGTTTATCGCTTTGACATCTGATGGGAGGGCGTTTCACAAGGCGGGCGCCACTACCGAAAAGGCCCTCTGCCTGGTTCCCTGTAGCTTTGCTTCTCGCAATGAGGGAACCGCCAGAAGGCCCTCGGCGCTGGACCTCAGCGTCCGGGCAGAACGATGGGGGTAGAGACCCTCCTTCAGATAATCTGCAGAAAACCGCATACACTAGGGTAAAGTATCCATAGAAGTGCATATATTAGCAAAAATGCGTAATGTTAAACAAAAAATGTTATATTAGGACAAATGTGCACCATTACAGGAAGGGAGAGGATGTTTACCATGATGGCAAGCACTGCAGCCCTGTAATGTCCGCCCAACATGGCAAAAAGAAAAGAAAATATTAAAAGCTGTTGCTACAGAAGGCAAAGTAACCCCAAGTGTTTGAGCAATGTTCCCTCTGGTTCTAAAGAAAATTTCACTGAAAAGATGCCCATTTCAGATTGCGAATGCAATGGTGACTTTGTGTGGGTTACAGGTAGGGAGGGGGGTCACTTTGTTTTTCATCTTCATTGTTCTGAAGCCAAATCTGAGTGAAGGCAGGTGCTTATTCTGGTGTCTTTTTTGGAAGAAGGATCTTTTTTGAAGAAGACAGGTGTTAACTGTGGCAGCAAGCACCAGGAGGACCTAAAAAGTCAGTAGCGTCACAAAAAGTGAGTAGAAGTTTCAGGAGTCTCCCTTCCCCACTGCACCACCACCACCCACAGTCCCCAACTTGCAGCTGACAAAAGTCCTTTTAAGAACTTTCAGCTCTAATAAAATGTCATATAATTGCTGAGAGTAGGTAGGGGAGACTCAATGTATCAAACATTTTAAAATGCTTTCTCTTCACGACATGCATATAATGTAGTTGTCAAAATATGCATTCCTCTCACTTAGTTGGGAGACATAAAGGTCGTACCAATTTGAGGAACAATGCAATGTCAGGTATTCAGAAGCTTGTTAGTGGCATCCTGGGAATACGAATACACACACACAAATCTTCGACTGTCAGAGTCACGTGGTGATAAATAACACCTGAAGGCACCTTAAAAACTATATATTTTAATTTTTAAAAGAGTTCTGAGACGAATTAATTCTAGGAAGCAATTAAAGGCCAGGATAGCTCAATAAAGTATATAAGACCTTCTGGGAGCTCACCATCTTGCAATTAGGATACTAATCAAAACATATTTAAGATTCATTAGGCTTATTCTTTCTTGTAGTTTGGAATGATTGCATCCCAACATATTTTGAACATTATGCATGAATCCCCATGTTAAACCCATCTTAAGACCAATACATATGTGTGTGAGGTTTTCTGCAGCGGCTTCCTCCCACCACCTCTCGTCTTCTGGAAAATATTTCAGCTCAAGAATGGGTTTTTATAGGTATGGACAAATAACAGTCTGTGCACCAGTCCATTCCATTCAATATCTACATTCCATCCCACCCATCTGCATTTAAAAATTGGGGGGGGGGTGCTATTTAAAAGTTTGCATTTAAATAGACATTAAATACTCATGTTTAGTTCTTTTAAAAGCATTTTCTCTCAATGTGAATGTTTTTAAAACTGCTTTTAAAAGTTTGTCCTAGGCAGAAAGAGGTGCTTCTCTTTCTTCCACGTCAGCAGAGAGAAACCACTTCCTAGGCATTCCACATAATCAGTGTGTACATGTTAAAAAAAAGAAAATGTTATAAATATATAAAGATCTATTAGAGGGAAAAACACCCTGGTGGGTGGCCCCAACAGTGGCAATGTCAACCAAAAGAATAAATATGGAGGCAAAATGGCTGACATATAGAGATTTATTGATAGAAAGAGAAGAGAAACTAAGACTTAAAATATTATGATGAAATAAAAGACTTGGTCTATGATTGGCTGCAACATTGACAACTAAATGAGATTTTCTTTTTTTAAAAAAATAATATTTATTAGTTTTCCAACAGATTAAACACAACACTACAAAAAACCAAAAAAACACAATACAATACAATACAAAAAACACTACAAAACACTAACACATATAACTAACAAAACAAAACAAAAACCATTTGAAACACAGTCCAATTTCAATATCTTATCTTTCTTTCACTTATTTCCACGACCTCCTCACACCTCCCTTTTTGTATTCCACTTCTATTAATTGTTTCAGCAATTCCTTTCCATCTTCCTCTGTTTTCTATCCTATAATTGTCTTAACACATTCTAACCTTATTTTTCCCTTTAATACTCTATTAATCTATTTATACTTAATTCCTTATAACATTTCTACTAAAGCCATATAACTTCATTCCAACATTTTTCTAACATTCATTAATTATACAGTATTTCTGTAAATAGTCTTTAAACTTTTTACAGTCTTCTTCCACCGACTCTTCTCCCTGGTCTCAGATTCTGCCAGTCATTTCCGCCAATTCCATGTAGTCCATCAACTTCATCTGCCATTCTTCCCTGGTGGGTGTATCTTGTGTCTTCCAATATTTCGCAATGAGTATTCTTGCTGCTGTTGCATACATAAAAAAAGTTCTATCCTTCTTTAACACCAATTGGCCGACCATGCCCAGGAGAAAGGCTTCTGGTTTCTTAAGGAAGGTATATTTAAATACCTTTTTCATTTCATTATAAATCATCTCCCAGAATGTCTTAATCCTAGGGCACGTCCACCAAAGGTGAAAGAATGTACCTTCAGTCTCATTACATTTCCAACATTTATTATTGGGCAAATGGTAGATTTTTTCAAGCTTGACTGGTGTCATGTACCACCTATAAATCATTTTCATTAAATTTTCTCTTAGGGCATTACATGCCGTAAATTTCATACCTGTGGTCCATAACTGTTCCCAGTCAGCCATCATTATGTTATGTCCAACATCTTGTGCCCATTTAATCATAGCTGATTTCACCGTTTCATCCTGAGTGTTCCATTTCAACAGCAAGTTATACATCCTTGACAAATTGTTGGTTTTTGGGTCTATCAATTCTGTTTCCAATTTTGATTTTTCCACCTGGAAACCAACTTTTTTGTCCAATTTTTATGCCTCCATTATTTGATAATAATGGAGCCAATCTCACACTTTGTTTTTCAATTTTTCAAAGCTCTGCAATTTTATTCTGTCTCCATCCTGCACCAGAATTTCCCAATATTTCGGCCATTTGGCCTCCATATTGAGTTTTTTCTGTGCCTTCGCTTCCATTGGTGACAACCATCTTGGGGTTTTCTTTTCTAACAGATCCTTATATCTTATCCAAACATTAAACAATGCTTTTCTAACAATATGATTTTTGAACGCTTTATGTACTTTTACCTTATCGTACCACAAATATGCATGCCAACCAAATACATTGTTAAAACCTTCTAAATCCAACACTTCAGTATTTTCAAGAAGCAGCCATTCTCTCAGCCAGCAAAAAGCAGCTGATTCATAATAAAGTTTAAGGTCTGGCAGGGCAAATCCACCTCTTTCTTTGGCATCCGTTAATATCTTAAATTTTATTCGAGGCTTCTTCCCTGCCAAACAAATCTAGAAATATCCTTCTGCCACTTCTTGAAACAATCCATCTTATCCAAGATTTGCAACTAAATGAGATTTTCAAGGAAGATAAAAAGAAAGGATTTAGTTATACCATATCTAGATTCCAAAAAGAAATAATAGAAGAAAATAGTAAATTATAAAAGAAAACTTATAGCTTATTGTTAGAATGAGAGACAAAAGACGAAGAGGTGAAATCTGTAATGATTAAATGGGCACAAGATACAGGACATAATATACAAATGGAAGATTGGGAAAAGTTAAGGAAAAGTAATTTAAAATTTATGAACTGTATATTGCTGAAAGAGAATTATATGAAAATGATGTACACATGGAATATTACACCGGTGAAAATGGTGAAAATGTATAGAACAAGTTCCAACAAGTGCTGGAAATGTGAAGAAAAGGAAGGTACCTTTTTTCATATGTGGTGGAATTGTAAAATAATTAGAAATTACTGGGATATGACTCATAATGAAATGAAAAAAAATGTTCAAGATAACCATTGTTAAAAGTCCAGAAGTGTTTTTATTAGGTATTGTAGGTCAAGATTTATCAGGAGACAAGAATAATCTATTTATGTATGAGACAACAGCGGGCAGAATTTTACAAGCTCAAAGATGGAAAAGCGATGAAACACCAACAAAAGAACAATGGCAAGAAAGTTGATGGAATATGCTGAAATGGTGAAGCTAACTGAGAGACTTAAAGATAAGAACAACAATGACTTCAAAAAAGATTGGGAACCTTTTATGACGTATATACAGAAACAATGCATGGAAATGAACTCACTTGCAGGATTCGAGTAACACATTTACAGTGGACAAATATAAATAGAATATATAAATAGGATGTAAAAATGTTAGAATAGATAGATAAGGTATAATTTTACTTTTAGTATATAAGGTATATAAAATTATAAGCAGAAGAAATAAACACACTATAAACAAGAAAGGGAAGTAGGGGGGAGTTGCGGGGGGGGGGAGCTAATTGAAAATGTAAAATGTAATTTGAATTTTTGATTACGTTAAAACCTGTTGTAAAATCTTTTAATTTTTATTTTTTTTTAAAAAAAAGAAAGAATGTTCTAGAGCAGATGGTAGCCAATGTGGTACTCTAAAGATGCTGCTGGACTACAACTCCTGTCATTCCCAACCACTGACCACACTTGTTTGGTAGGAGTTGTGGTCCAACAACACCTGGAGGATACTGCAGAGGCTGTCTTAGAGCAAACCAAGGTGAAATGCCTTCACAGACAGAATCTGTGCCAATATGGTGGTTGAATGAGCAGATGGAAGTCCATTTATATGGAAGTCGCTTACAGTCAATTTTCAACAGATTCCTCTGACATTCCTACTATGAATAGCATTTTCTGGGAATCTGAAGTTGGGTGAGCTGCTTGCAGACTTCTCTTGGGGACATCTGGTCAGCCATTGCAAGAACAGGTTGCTGTACTATATGAGTCTTTGGTTTGATCCAGCAGAACTCTTCTTGGGGTCATAAGGAGTTGGTGCTCCCAGACCCTCATGTGAGTGAGATACCAAGACAATCCTCTACCCAGTCCATTACACACTATAATGAGTTTGTGGCAGGATCACTAAAAATATGATAATATGCTCAGGTTGTTAGAATAATAGAATGATAGAATTGGAAGGGACCACTAGGGTCATAGGGATGCCGGTGGCGCTGTGGGTTAAACCACAGAGCCTAGAACTTGCCAATTAGAAGGTTGGCGGTTCGAATCCCCACGACAGGGTGAGCTCCCGTTGCTCGGTCTCAGCTCCTGCCAACCTAGCAGTTCGAAAGCACGTCAAAGTGCAAGTAGATAAATAAGTACCACTCCGGCGGGAAGGTAAACGGTGTTTCCATGCACTGCTCTGGTTCACCAGATGCGGCTTAGTCATGCTGGCCACATGACCCGGAAGCTGTACGCCGGCTCCCTCAGCCAATAAAGCAAGATGAGCGCCACAACCCCAGAGTCGGTCATGACTGGACCTAATGGTCAGGGGTCCCTTTAGCTTTCCTAGGGTCATCTAGTCCAACGCTCTGCAATGCAAGAATCTTTTGCCCAACTTGGGACTTGAACCAATGACCTTGAGATTAAGAGTCTCATGCTCTACCGACTGAGCTATCCCAGCCATTGTTATTAGACTGTGTAAATAAATAAGTATTGGGGGTGCTTTAAAATGATCCTAGCATCTAGGAATCTGCCTTTTTGATAATGTCCTAAAGGAATTGCAAAGCTTGCTCATGATGACTTTACCCACCAGGGCCTATAAGACTAAATTCTGACTTTGTTAATAGTGTTTTGCAAAGAGAGTTGCTAAGGAACCAAATGGGTAAATGCACTTACTTATATGTATGTTTTTCATCAGGCAAATCAAAGGTTGAAATGTAAACTCTGAAGCTCAAGGACATCCTGTGGATTTGTGACATTTCCTGGAGGAATTGCAAGCCATAAACCAGCAAAAGGATTGATACAATGGGACCTATTGTAATTGCCATAGCTTCATCTGTGACAGATAAAAATATCTCCTTTTGAAGTTGTCATCTTTGTTTAAAGGGGGGAAAATGCACAGAATTACTCACACTCTTTTTAATCCCAGATATATCTATATATCTATATATAGATCCTTTGTAATCTAAAAGCGGAATAATTTTTCAATGATGTTCACGCAAACATCTCTCTTTTCAAATAAATGTTACACTTTGTGTTGGAAAGGTCTTATTTACACTTGCTACAATATCTTGCAGTGGCATGTATGGAATACATTAATGTTTTAACAATCAGAGAACTATAGAACTATGACAGTGTTGCAAATAAAAGTGACCCTCACTGCTTTATTCTTTATCCCTTTTCTGCTCTCTTTGCTTGGTCAACTTTTTTGTGTAAGGTGCCAGCAGACTAGGACCAGAGAATTAATGAGAATTCCTTTACTCTCAATAGCACTGGGACAATTTACACATGGATGGGCTGTCTGGTTTGAGTGTTGGTGCTCCATAATCCTTCCCCAAACCAGTGACTGTAAGGCAAACTGCACCCAGTAAGTGCATAAGGATTCTGATAACCTGGGGTGCTTGTTATATGAGTGCTTGAAGGTGCTCCAGCTTTTGGTCATGTGCAGGATTCCTTCTTCCTATATACATAACAATGTAAAGTGTCGCCATGCTACAATTTGTGTGGCTGCCTGTTGGTGGCCATGCAAAATACAGTGTGATGACACCAGGTAGAGTGAGTGAGCAAAGGAAGTTGGCAGGCAGCATGACAGGCAGAACTAACAAGGGAGTGGGCAGGTAGGTGGCCCAGGTGGGTCTCCCCATGTTCCTTGTGTTGTCACTGCAACTTGCCTACCTGCTGGCATGCACACACAACAGTGAAGCCCAAACTCTGAATGAACAGGTGGCCCTGCTGAGTGAGGGCCACATGTCATTGTTGCTGCCACCCCCCAGAACTCCCCCATCCCAACATAACGCCTGAATACCAAGATCCCACTGTCACTTGCAGTGGGAAGGAGAATCAAGAGGAGAAAGTATTTTACCCTGCACCACCACCCACTTCCTTCTGACAGTGGCATTAAGGAAGGGGAGAAATACTTTATCCTCTGCATTCCCTTCTCCTCTGTGAGTGGCAGCAAGAGCTTTGGACTGGTGTGATCTGGGTGACCCATACATGGAGCAAGCTGAGATGATGACCTCAGGCTCCAGGATCCACTGGAGTGGCAGATCCCAATGTAGATCTTTATTTTTCTCTCTGTTTCTGATGTAGATTTTCACTCAGCCCTTCTTCCTTGGCGGGGAGGGTGGACGCCATTTTGTGGTTAGACTTAGATGCCAAAACATCTGGAATGGCCATGGGTGTCATCAATGAAGGGATGGGAAGGGAGAAGTTTTGTGTGAATTGGGATTGTCAATGGGGTGCAGGTAGCATGGAAGAAGCTGTGGGGGTTGAAGGGTGGGGGTGGCTGAGGGTTCAGCAAGTGGGTTGGAGCCACGTGTGGTTGATAAGCAACACAAGTATATGCCTGAATGGCTTCCTATTGTGGCCAGGTTCATTCCCAAATGGCATTGCCTTAAAGCACAAAGTTATGAGACTTTCTAGCAGACTTTGGGTTATATCCAATGCTAGTACTACTCAAAGTAGGTCCTTTCAAGTTATGGAACATTAATAACAATAAGTCTACTCTGAGTATACTTCCATAGGGTACAACCCAACAGGTTTGGGGAGAAGTTAGTGCATGCTAGATGAGGGCTGGAAAACAATGTTGGATAATTTTACTGACGCCCTGAATAATTATTTAACAAAATCACTCCTCCAATTTTGCCAGCCGCAAACAGGGTGGATAAATTTGGGAGGCTATTTCTGCTCAGCCCTTACTTGATTTGAGAAGGAACCATATGTTAGTATTACTGGGTTAATTCATCTGTGATTAGAAAGAGGACTGTTTTCCACAGAGGAAAAGAAAATTGCTTGAGCGTGAAGGTTGGGGAAAACGGAGGAGATACCTTTTTTTTTTTTTTTTGTAAACAGGTGTATATGTTGTAAGACAGTGGCATGACAGGACTGCGTGTTAGACAATATATATTGCATGCTCTGCAAATGAATTAGGAGTAAACTTTCCAAATGTCACACTCTAGACTCTTATCAATATGTATCAACATCCTCAAGCTACTTCTGCGTCGTAAATGTCAGTTGAAATTTTTATGGCTTTTACAGCTTCTGTGCAATTTGTAATAAGCTTTGTGCATGACCCATTATTTTATGAGAGGGGAACAACTGTCAAATGAATGCATTTGTAATGTCAGGAGTTCCATTAGAACATGACCAGGGGCTGAAGGCAAGGGGCTGAGCTACCACCTAGTTTACGTCTTTTGACCGCACTTTGGTGGGAAAAAAAAGGAGCGTGCATCTTCCAACTTCCATTACTTTTTGTGGTTACCTTTTCAAATTAATAATTTAACTTACATTTCTTATAGCCTCATTATCACTCCACTATTTCATTAACTAATCATTACAGCACTGCAGTTTATAGCTTTTTCCGACAAAGGGACCAGGAGCATTAACTGGTAGCATGGAGTTACAGAGAGGTAGCTCTGATTTGCAAGTTGTGCCTGCAGCACTGTGGATTTTACACCATTAGAAAATCTTTTTATCTTTTTTTCTTTTAAAAAAAAATTAAAACAGGAAAGATTTTTAATTCTTTCTCCAGTGATTCATATCCTGTGGATTTTTCCTATTAGGCAATGAAGCTATGATATTAAGATTGAGTATATAAATAATTCCCATAATTCCTGGAGAAGAAGAAAGTGAAATAATTACCTTCCGATCATTTCATTATGAATGGAGTTCTGTCAAAAGTTTTAGAAGAGGGCATTAATACAAATTAAGGTCTTTAGAAACCCATTCTTTCAAGATACATAAAATCAGGATTGAGTAACTCTGACCAGGCCAATGAGAGGTGTTTCATGTGCAAAATGGATTGGGTTGTTGGAGCTGGGTGGGAATAAAATATTAAAGATACCATTTTGAGGTTTTGCAGATATTTTATATTTTGATGGTTTGATAAAGGAGTGAATTTGTTTAATCTTCTGAACTCTGAAAAAAACAAAACCTGCAATGATGGATGTTCAGGAAGTCCATATTATTGTGTCACACAATCCTGAGTTCCAAGTAGGAATAGTCCTAAGTACACCCAGGCGTGAGGGATTTTTTAACCCACTGCTTTTCCTAGGAAAACACACTGTTTACCACGGAATCAGAACAAACAACAATCGGCTGGGGCGCCCATCTGCCCTGTAGGTCTTTGTCTATCCTTGGAGTAACAAAAGGACCCTTGTGCAGGGTACAGGACATAATGCCTGTCGGGAAACTACATACAAAGAATGTTTTCTCCATGTCTCAAAGTATTAGTACTTGCAAGTCATCCAAAGGAATTGATCAGTGGTAAAATTCAGGGCAGACAAGACAATTGTACTTCTGCAAACACATGCATACACACAGCTGTATCCAACTATTTCCCATTCAGAATATACCAATTAATATCAGTGGGCCTGGAAAACTTAACCCCATTGATTTCAATGGGTCTACTCTGAGTATATCCTTAGTTGGATCCAATCAGAATTGTATATCTGGGAGGGATGGAAGGGTCCTCTAGTCGAACCCCTGCAATGCAGGAATCCTTCCCACAGCTGTCCTTAGGCGGGCTCAAACCACCAATCTTCCGGTTAATAGCCAGACACACTGACCCATTGCTCCACAACCCAATTTTTTTTGCAATTAGTTGCCACAGATGTGGTGCTGGCCTCTAACTTAAACAACTTTATAATGGGACTCAACAAACACGTGGAGGAGAATTCTATCAATGTCTGTGGGCCAGGATGTCTATGAAACATCCACGTTCAGAGACAATATACCCACAAACACACACTATTCGATGAGCAACTGTAGAGGGAGGCTGCTGCCTTTTGTGCCCTGCTAGTGGGCTTCTGGAAGCGACACGGGTGGCGCTGTGGGTTAAACCACAGAGCCTAGGACTTGCCGATCAGAAGGTCGGCAGTTCGAATCTCCGCAACGGGGTGAGCTCCCGTTGCTCAGTCCCTGCTCCTGCCAACCTAGCAGTTCGAAAGCATGCCAGTGCAAGTAGATAAATAGGTACCGCTCTGGCTGGAAGGTAAACGGTGTTTCTGTGCGCTGCTCTGGTTCGCCAAAGTGCCTTAGTCATGCTGGCCACATGACCCGGAAGCTGTACGCCAGCTCCCTCGGCCAATAAAGTGAGATGAGCGCCGCAACCCCAGAGTCGGTCACAACTGGACCTAATGGTCAGGGGTCCCCTTTACCCCTTTACTAGTGGGCTTCTGGAGGCATCTTATTGGCTTATGTAGGATTCAGGATGCTGGGCTAGGTGCACCTTGGGATCTTCTTATGCTCTGTACCTTAAGGAGTCACCTAACACACACAGCAGCTTCAAGGTAAATTTTTGCTACCTCTGAATGTCCACCTTTGCTCAGCTATTTCACATTTCTGATCCATCTGGATCTGCCCAATGTCCAAGAAGCAAACAAATGAATTAAAACCAATCTGCAGAAAGAAATACTCTACCTTGCTAAGCAACAATCCCAAGCCAGCCATACTGTTGTGCATAGTTTTGCCAGCTATCAAAATTATTTTTTGTACAGTTCAGTGCATTTGTAATTTTTAAATCTGACAGCTTCGGAGATGAGGTTGAGCAGGGTAGCCAAGCTAATGTGCAGAAATTAGCTATTATAGGTAGGGTCACACGAAACCATACAAATTAACCCCCTATAAGTGCTGCCTAGCATTGCATTAGATTAGATTAGTGGGTGCTTGTCGGAGGTTGGTGTTGAATGACAGGGGGAACTCACATATTGATGTGAGAATCCCATTTGGATTACTGTATGTCTGGCAAATGTGCCAGTGAGTTCCATCTTAAAAAAGCAAAGTTTCTTTTAAGAGGCTTTTAAAATCATTCCCAGATACATTTTTTCATCAAGCACACAGACTTATTTTCTTGATGAAATAGCTGCCCCATGCTTTTGCTCAGTGCTCCTTTAAAGCCCCTTTGTGCTAATATCCCAAAGTTCAGAATATCATGATACTTTCAATCTTTCAACGTACTCTAACTGTAGCTGTAAAGTAGTACAAGTACCAATAAAATTGAACTGAAATGAATTTGTGGAACAAAGGCAAATGGTCCTAGTGTGACTTTTGCTTTAAAAACAAACAAGAAACCTTTCCCTGGTATTTCTCAGTTACTAATACTGTTGCATTTAATACATGGTGCTCAAAGCACATTGTTTTATGGAAAGTCAGTTTGGTATAATGATGTTCCTACCTACCTTCAAAGAGGGCAAAATTGCCTTACTCCTTCTGTCTTGGGAGAGACTCGAGTTGGTCTCTTCCTGTGGGAGAAGGGCAGCAGACCGTGTGGGCAGGGGTGCTCAACTGGATGAGGTGATCCTGCTAGGTTATGTGGCTGCTCTACATCTTCTATTCCCTCTGTTGCAGCTGCAGCAACCTTCCCCTCTGCAGTGTGGGTTTGGGCTAGATGCCATTTATGGAGCCAAATAGGATTTTGGGGAGAGCCCCTCACCACTTCACGTGACTCTGATATTTTGCCTACTTAAGGAAAATTGTTGCATCAATTTGGTTTGTTTCACATTCAGTGCAGGCAGGAAATATCAGGGAAGACCTTATGTCACTGGCACCCTAAGGCATTGTTGGGTTAGGGGGCTGTAAATGAGCCATCACCCACAGCCTGTGGGTGCTTGGAGTGCCTTAGGACCTGGTATGCATCTTGGTGAACACTGGACTGCAGGGCCTGTGTTCTCATGTTGGGTTGACATACCAAAGACTCACTTAGCAAGGAGGGAGCATCTTTTGCTGGGGAGCCAACAAGGTGGAGGAATTTTCCTCTCTTACAAATGGATTCAACCCTCCCCCCCCCCTGACTTACTGATTTGGCTTATTAGCAGATCCTCTGATCTATTGTATTTAAATAAGTATAAACTTTCCCTTCAATCAGGTGTGTTGAGTCATCTCTCAGGGTGTGTTGGCAATGCTTTACATTGTCATATGGGGATAAGCACAACCTGTGTTCAAATCCCATCTCAGCTGTGATGTTCACTTGATAACGTAGGAAGTTGCCTTACAATATCAAACCTTTGGTCCATCTATCTGACCCTTCCCTGAGCTTTGGGAACATCACCATACATAGCCCAGTGGTAGAACATCTGCTTTGCATGGAGAAGGTCAGTCCCTGGCATCTCCAGGAGAGACTCCCTGTCTCAAATCCCAGAGAGCCACCACCAGTGCTGAGCTAGATGGACCAATGCAACATAGTATAAAAGCTTCCCATTTCCTATGTATTAACAACAACATCAAGCTAATTTTGTAAACCAAGCATAAGCCTGGGTGAAGTAATACTAGGAGAGTCAGGGGTACAATGACAGGATGGAGGGTCTGCTTTTCACTGTATGTGGTGCTTTGGAATACTGGGGAGTGTGGGACACTGAATAGATTATGGAGGAGTCTGTGTGTTTAGGAGGGCTTTGTTGGCTGCTGCCTCTGCCAGCAAACCTGGAACCCTGCCTATTCTGCTTTTTAGTAGAAGAAGAAGAGTTTGAGTTTGATATCCCGCTTTATCACTACCTGAAGGAGTCTCAAAGCGGCTAACATTCTCCTTTCCCTTCCTCCCCCACAACAAACACTCTGTGAGGTGAGTGGGGCGGAGAGACTTCAGAGAAGTGTGACTAGCCCAAGGTCACCCAGCAGCTGCATGTGGAGGAGCAGGGAAGCGAACCCAGTTCACCAGATTACGAGTCCACCGCTCTTAACCACTACACCACTCTGGCTTTACCAGGTATTTACCAGGTATTTGAGGGCAAGGCTGGTGGAGGAGTTTGGTCTGGAGGAGTCTGTGTGTTTGCAATACTGGTTGATGGAGCTGCATTTGAATTTCTGAGATTGGCAGCATGGTTAATGATGAGACTCACCCCCTTTATCCCCCACTGACCTGATGATGAACTGGTTGAAATATTCCTTCCAGTAGCACCTTAAAGACCAACTAAGTTAGTTCTTGGTGTGAGCTTTCGTGTGCAAGCACACTTCTTCAGATACACAGTGTATCTGAAGAAGTGTGCTTGCACACGAAAGCTCACACCAAGAACTAACTTAGTTGGTCTTTAAGGTGCTACTGGAAGGAATTTTTTTGTTTTGACTATGGCAGACCAACATGGCTACCTATCTGTAACTGGTTGAAATATGTTAGCTATGCCACTGGCTACTTCAGGGTCTATGTTTTGACTGTTACTTTTCTTAGCACATCCCATTTCTGTCTTTCCCATCATTTTAAATTTGGAATTGCTTTTTTATAAGTCACCTTTTTTGAAGGGGGCGGGGTGGGTTGAGCTAAATGTAAAATAAAAATATATAGCACAGAAAGTGGTCTCTTATAGCCAACACAGCTATGATGATGGATATAACGCTTTTCTTTCACAAGCAAATCAAAAGAAGAGATATGGCCCCAAATTGTGTGTGTTTCTGAAATGTTTGTGTTTCTTGTGGTCAATAAGTTGTGCCAGTTCAATTCTCATCGTTGATCAAAAATTTATGGCAGCAAACAGCAAAGGTCATTGAAATGCACACAGTGTGTACATTTCCCATTACTTTTGTAGTCTCAGTTGTGACAGCTCTGTGCAGCGCTCATGCACATGTTTTCAAAAAGGACATGAAACTTGATTGAGATAAACTTTACTGCTCTTGTTCACACTCCTGATCTTTGGGTTCAGAGCTTCTGTTTAAGTTTATTATGAACAGTTGAGTTTAACATGATTCTTAAACTAATCCAGACATCTGTAGATGCTGCCTGCCACATCTCATCAATATTCGAATTGTGTTTGGCTAAGAGTGTGGGAGAAGATCTCTTCTATATCTGTGCTAGATTTCTCTGGCCCATTCTGCCCAAAGAAGCCTGGTGCTTCTCCCACCCCCATATTATTTTTAAAATCTTATTTAAATAGTAATAATAATAATAATAATATTCCACTACCCTATGTCTTAGTAAATTCCTCACAGGTCTTAAGTACTCTGCAAGCAGCCTCGTAGACAGTCATACTTCTTACCTGATGAAGCCTTCTCTGAATTTGGTAGCCCAGATTACCATATATAGGGTGGTATTCAACTAAGTTTTACTCAGGGTCTAAACAAAAATTAGCTGAATACCACCCACAGTATTTCAGTATGTGGGGAAGCCTACCAAAGTCTAGGCCAACAGGCTTCATAGGAAATTATCTTATACCATTGGTCCATTTAACTCCATATTGATCACTCTCCAGGATTTCAGACAAGACCCACACAGCTCTACCTTAAGATCACAGGGGTTGAACCTGGGACCTTCTGCCACTGAGGTGCAGCCCTTCCTCACCCCAGACATCATTGAAATGTGTGGGTAGTGGAACTAGGGCAGTGGCAGACCTTGGTAATATAGCATCCTGTGCAAGGCCAAAATTAATTGCCCCCTCCCACAGCCCTTGCGCATACCCTCCAAATGTCTTGATTTTCCAGGGATGGTTCTGGGATTATGAAACCATCTCAGCTTCTGATTTGATCCTGGAATGTCCCTATTTTCCCTGTCAGCACCTTCAGCACTGAGCTCAGGGAGGAGGAGGAACCAGCATTTGTCCTGAGTGGCGGCAGCAGTTGGGGCTGCCAGGGAGCATCCCACTGCGACTCCATGGTCCTCTGTTGAGCAGCTTGTAGCTGCTGCTGAATAATGTGTGAAGAGGAGGCGAGGCTGCATCCGCTGAGGCCCAGCCCCATGTGACATGCAGGGGGCAGGCAGAGGGCAGGGCCACCCTGCGTAGGAAGAAAGGGAGAGCGGAGTGCAATGAGTCTTGGTTTTTTTAAAAATATATATATATATTAAATACTTTGTGTGTCTGTGTCTAATCTTGCCCTTTTCTAAAATTCATTTATTGGTGCATTATTTTTTTTCTTTTGTAAATCTACCAAGGAAAAAATAAAATAAAATCAGTGGAGGGCTTGTGTGCTGTGTCCCATTGGTGTAGAGGTGCCCCTCTTCTGATAGGATATGCTCTGAGGGGTGGGGAGCAAAAAATGGGGGATGCTGAGGAAGATCAGCTGGGGGGAAGTGAAAAATGCCCCTATTTTCATCTGATGAATGTTGGAGGATATGCTCATGCTGCCTTCCCAAAGCTGGCTAAGTGAGGCACCAGGCTTTGGAAGGATGTGTGATAATCTGGCAGGGTCCTAGAGGTCTCCTTTCTCCTTCCCAAAGCTGGACATATGCTAACTAGGATTTGAGGAGACAAGGGGATTCTAGAACTCTGTTAGAGCCCTCATGTCTCCTTCCTGAAGCAAGCTCCCATGCACTCTGAGTGGGGGAACCAGTCATGCTGCCCTAAATATATCTTTGTCCAGGGCTGAAAGAAGCAACTGAGGACAGTGCTACAAGTATAATATCATATGCCTTTACTACACACTTTATCGTTTTAAATGAATAGCACGTGAAGGGATCTGTTGCCTTTAATCTTGAGTTCTGGAAACGGCAAACTTATTCTGCTTTGACCTTTGCAGTATGAGCAGTGTAGGCATTGCCTGCCAGCTTCCTCCTCCTCAGACTCAAGTGTTGCCCTTAGCAGGGAGGAGGATGTGGACAAAATGAGGTGGCTCTGCCTGCCATTGGCTCTGGATCCACCTATTGTTGGTCTCCCTGCCTTCTGCCCTACCAGTCTCAATGAGCACCAGCCACCATGGAGGACAAGCAACCATAGTGTGGATTTTGCCACAACAGCGTCTCTCCTGTCTTTCTCCTCCCTTTCTTCTTAATGCAAGAGGCAATTACCATTGCTCAGGCTCTCATTTTAAACCTTATGTCACCCATTTATGGTGTTGTTCTGCATCTTATAATTGTGGAAGCAGCTAAAGTGGTTTTGTGGGGCTTCCCCCCTGCTTTTCTTTCCCCGTCTCTGTGTTTTTGGTGGACTCCTTCTTCATCAACAGCCTAATGAGTAATTTCATGCTTGAATTGGAAAAGCAAAGCCTATTTGGATGAGTGGCAGTAAAGCTGCACAGACTAAAGAGTGGTGCCGATCCTGTTTTTGAGAACTCCTGCAAGCCTACTCTTTGGAACAGAATAGTCTGGTAAACAAAGGTAATGCTCAGCTAACACCCTAATTTTAAAATTATTGCATCATGTGAGCACTCTTGTTTTGTTGTAATTTGTGTGCCATAAAAGAGAAATCTTAGTTTTCTTAACAGTACTTTATTGTACTACCTTGACATTCTGCAGTGACTTTCTCTGCTGGATTGGGAAAATACCATTGTTCATTGGCAGAACAGGAGCCTTGTGTTCAGAAAGCTGCAGGTTTAATGCCAGGTAGCTTCAGTTAAAAGCAGAGACTGGGTGAGGCAAACACAATATAGTGGTACCTCGGGTTAAGAACTTAGTTCGTTCTGGAGGTCCATTCTTAACCTGAAACTGTTCTTAACCTGAGGTACCACTTTAGCTAATGGGGCCTCCAGCTGCCACTGCGCTGCTGACGTGCAATTTCTGTTCTCATCCTGAAGCAGAGTTCTTAACCCGATGTACTATTTATGGGTTAGCGGAGTCTGTAACCTGAAGCGTCTGTAACCCGAGGTGCCACTGTATGCTTGCTTTCCAGTGGTGTCTCACTGCTACTTGCCAAGAGAAGGGCACTGTGTTTACCTCCCTGTCTCCTTGCCCCTCTCCCTCCTGGTAAGCAGCAGCTACCCACTAGGAGGTTAGAATAGTGGCTGTGAGCTAGCCACTTCTGGGTTGAATGCTCCCAAGCTGCAGGACTGGGAAAAGGACCGTGCCTGAGGCTTTAAAGAGTCACAGTCAGCTGAGCGAGACATATCATTGATCTGACTATAGCCCCATCAAACATTCAACCTGAACAAATGAGACCACACAAGCATGCAGGTGGGTAGAGTTGCATGCGCTGCCCCTGGGCCAATGTCCCCTACACATACTGATTCCCCTTCACTCCTGAGAGTTCCCAACTGAGAGGAGAATTCAAAGATCATTCAGCAGTTCTCTAGCCAGGTAATGTGCCAGAATGTATATATATTGGCATGCAAAAGTGCACTGGTGAAATTGATATGCAAAATATGTCTATATTAGGTGAAATCACATACAACAATGTATCGTATTTTTTGCACCATAACACTCACTTTTTTCCTCCTAAAAAGTAAGGGGAAATGTCTGTGCGTGTTATGGAGGGAATGCCTACGGGTGGCATGCCTACGGATTTTCCTCCTCTAAAAACTACATGCGTGTTATGGTCGGGTGCGTGTTATAGAGCGAAAAATACGGTATATATTAGGACAAATTTGCACTGAAATGCTGATTAATTTTAATGATGATTTGTTTTTAATTTTTTAAAAATAAGTATATCACAGACTGGAAATTTAGAGAATGAAATTTAAGATTGGAAATATGGAAAAATGAAGCCAGCCTGATTTTCCTATCCCTACCACGAACCCAAGCCATTAGCGTTTTACAGCTAATAACCAGGACTGAATTGTGTTGATGCCTCTCGATCAACCACATTGCTCCAAAAGTCTGACACTGCCTCATGAACTTAGCTTGATATACATCTGTGTCAATCCAGGTGCCAATTTTTTTTCCAAAGAATACAACGTCTTATTGATTCCTTCTTCTTTTTTTATTTCTGTGCACACGCTCTTCCTCACAGTCAAAATTAACTTTGATTTACAGCAACTTGCAAGAGAACAACTGCAATGCCCATGGCGGTAAGCTGGTTGACAAGACTTTCTGACCTCTGTTCTTATTACAGGAAACACACCTGGAGTCAAGGTTAGCAGAACTGTGGGTACAACCTGATTGTGTCTTGTTATAATCCAGAAATGACTGGACTGCATTTACTTCCTACTGCTGCCTTCCAAGTGATTTCCTGTCTTAGCATTGAAAACATTTCAGCTTTTTAATTAACATTGGACCTTCATCCTTATGGGGTTTTTTCTTTTCTTTTTCTTTTTAAGTATTGATGATTAATCCCATAGCAACCTTTTAATTGCAGTGAATTTTGAACAAATGTGTAAACCTGGTTGGTACTTATGTGTTAATGTCTTGTTCAATAGCATATTTGAATCCAAATAACATAAAATATTGATATGCTTATTCAGAGTTGATATGGAAGAATGCCAGGCAAATTAAATAATAAATAATACATTTTTGATAGTTTTCTACAAAAGCCATAACTCTCCTACCCTAAATCTGAAATACAGTAACTGGAGTATCTTATTGTTGGCATCCACCTGTCTCAAGAAACAATGAACCGTGCCTCCAGGGGCGATGTCAACCACTGCATTAGCAGCACCAAAGCGGCCTCCTCAGGGTGCAAGCCTGGGCAGCATGTATGGCGATCCTGAGCTGCCCAGACAACTGGCTGCAGTAGTTGCTGGAAGGAGACATACAAGGCGCCACCTAACCATCTTAGGATTCCACTCTGTATTTGTGTAGGCATTACTCCTTAGCCTTTGCTTCTCCCAAAGATATCCCACAAGGCATTGTAGGTTTAGTATCAGAGTTTTCTTTCTTCAAGTTGGGCTACCTTCCCAAGTTAATGAGCCCCACTTGCTGCTCATTTCCCTCTACAGCACATGCCAAAACCGCCTTCTTGTCTGTTGGACCCACCATTGGTCTCGTCCGCTCAATCAACCAGAGCCTGTCTTTGCACACAAGGGAAGTCCCTAACTCATGGAGGGTTTAAGACCCATTGGCTACCCTCAGTTTGATTAGAGAACTGCATTGAAAAATTCAGATAAGTGTGAATTTCAAAAGAAAGGGAAGGGAAGGAAGGAAGGAACCTCCCAGTATGGTCAGATGGGGTGTATAAAATTATGCATGTGGAAAAAGTGGATAGAGAGGCACTTTTCTCTGCTTTGCAGTTGGGAGATTTAGGGTAGACAAATGGAAGTGCTTTTTTCATGCAGTGCATAGCTGAACTCTGGAATCTACTGCCATTAAGTTGTAGTCATGGCTAATGGCATGAAGGGGAGTTAGTCAAATTCACTCTGGATAAGGCTATCTGTGGCTACTAGTCATGATGGCAATGTGCTACCTTCCGTTCTCAGAGACAGCGTGCCTCTGAATGGCTGTTGTTTAGGAGCACAGGTGCAGAGAGTGCCTATTGTGTTTGGATCCTGCAAGAAGGTTTTCAATAGGCCCCTGGCTGATCACTCTGTGAACAGGATGTAGGAAAAGATAGCCCTTTGGTCTGATCTGGCAGGACTTTTCTTACCTCTTTATGTTCTTATGTGGAATTGACACAGAATGTTGACTGATTCTTCAAGGAGGGTGGGGGGAAACATGAAGTGAGTGATGAAACGGAATACTTTGGAATGGGGTAGGGTTGTTTGGAACCCTGACTGGGAGCACTTCATATGATAAGTGTGTGTGTGTGTGTGTGTGTGTGTGTGTGTGTGAAAAAGAAGGGGATGTGCATGTCACACACACACACATTTCCATCTCTTTTCGAAAGTTCTAAAAAGTAGGATGTCCACTTTGAAGAATATGCCGTTTAAACTCCCCCATTGTGGAAAGACAAAGAATACATGTGCTCTCTGGGGTGTATTGCTGCCACTGCAAGCTTTCAATAATGCATTGTGGCTGGTGCTTCAGGCTATGGCACTTCCAATATATTTGAACAGCCAGCTTTGGCCATCTCTGTGGGGAGCTCTGAATTATGGATAGGAACAAACTACACCTTCTGATGGCATTGTGTCGGCACCAAATAAAAATTTCCTCCTTCAAACCTTTGTTTTTTTCAGTATGGGAGCATTTAAAAAAAAAGTCATGTTGTATTGGTAACAGGGCTTCCAATAAAATGATTATTCGTGTTAAACCCAATGGATTTGGTAATTGGCCTACCTACCATAATTTTTTTCTGTGCATTCTTTTTCTTTCCTCTCTTGGGAATTCCTCCTGTTTTCTAGGGCTCCTGATACCATTTCCACTCTGATGACTCCCATATCTCTTTTTTCCACTCCTGACCTTTCAGACATTCTCTGATATTCTTCCTCCCACCAGCTTGGAGGCCTTTAAAAGAGGATTGAACAAATTCATGGAGGACAAGGACATTGATGGCTACTAGCCACAATCACTGTGCTCTGTCATCTGAAGGCAGAAATGTTTCTGAATACCAGTTTCTGGAAAACACAGGAGGGAAGAATGCTCTTGTGCGCATGTCCTGCTTGCAGGTTTCCCACAGGTATCTGGTTGGCCACTGATTCCTGCATTGCAGGGAGTTGGACTAGATGACCTTCAGGGTCGCCTACAATTCTATGGTTGTGTGTTCAGACCTTTAAACCTCCCTCTTAAATACTGTATTTTTTGCACCATAACACTCACTTTTTTCCTCCTAAAAAGTAAGGGGAAATGTCTGTGCGTGTTATGGAGGGAATGCCTACAAGGTGGCATGCCTATGGATTTTCCTCCTCTAAAAACTACGTGCGTGTTATGGTTGGGTGCGTGTTATAGAGCGAAAAATACGGTAAATTCAGACAAGACTCAAATTTTGGTTTGGTTTTTGGCAGAATTTAGGCCACAACTTTATTGATTACTGGATGGCCATAACCTTGAACAGATTAAATACTTCAGTTATCTAGGGCTCACATTCCATCATACAGGATCTTGGAAGCACCACTGGCAAACCTCCCTTCAAAAGGCAGAGATCACAAAGCTAGCCATACCCAGATTCTTTTCCACAAAGGGCGGCAAATATGTTCCAGCAGCCTTAAGGGTTTTCAACGCAAAACCCGTTCCCCAACTCCTGTACACTGCAAATGTCTGGCATAATGGGGACCTGCCAAAGCTAGATGGCTTTCAGGCAAAATTTCTACGATCTCTGCTGCAGGTACCCAACTGTGTCCCCAACTCCATACTTCTGTTAGAAGCTCGTGAGTGCCCAATTTCAACTAAAGTGTGGTGGGCTGCCCAAAAACATTGGCTCAGGATTTCAGTGTTTGATCTAGGGAAGGGTTTGTACCAACACCTAACCAATGAGGAGTTTGTCAGCAAATGGCAGAAAACCATGGCTAGAAAAACCACCCCTATTGGTCTGTCACCCCCCCCCAACTTTATTACCTGGATTATGAAGGAGCCCTAAAGACGTTAAAGCAAAGATTATGGGATAATACACACAGTGACTTGCAATCTTGATCACATGCAGTCTGTAGTCCGCTGGCAGTAGGAGTACAATATGGGCATGTCTTTAAGTTAACACCTTACATTAAAAACCTGACAGTACCAAATTATAGGAGGTTATTCTCCAAAGCCAGACTAAACGTCTTTCCTTCTGCAGTGTTGGATGGCAGGTTGAGAGGAGTTCCCTACCAGGACAGACTTTGCTCATGTGCTCAAGACATCGATTCTATAAAACGTATTTTGCTGTACTGTGCGAAATATGAGCAAGCCAGGGCTGAACTGATATTACCCTTGCTGGTGCCTTTCCCAGGAAAATCAGAGACTCACTATGTCAGGTTCCTATTGGAAGACCGGACAAATGCTAGAACATTAGCAGTGGTGAAGTTTTATCAGTCATTGCAAGAACCAATGATCCTTATCTTTAAGTCTGAACAAAATGCTTGTTTAACCTGGAGGTAGGCTGTCTGAATTGTGCATTGCTTTGTAACGATTTGTTGGGTCTCTGGACCGTAATAAAGATTGATTGATTGATTGATTGATTGATTGATTGATTGATTACAGCGAGTGGTTGCATAGGCTCTGATTCGACTAGCTCCCTGCACTGTTGCAGGTAGTGCTGACCCAGGGCACCAGAATAGGTCAGCCAAGGGTGAACACCTGGATAAGTGGAAAGCCGGGAACAGGCTATCTCCACCACCCAAATGCCCCCCTGGACTTAGGCTTGGGCACAACCCCCTCTCAGGGGTTGACCAAACCACCGAGTCCCTGGATTCCTTTAACGGAATACCCTTCACATAGGGATGGCGAAAGCGGCCCCTATCCCTATCACCTGCACCAGAGCCTATCCACAACCTTACAAGTTGCGACAATTTGCTACTTGGCAGGTGAAACCCAAATGGCAACAGCCAATCAACCAAGTGGGGAAAATTCCTGCTATGCCCCTGTCCCAACGACAGATGATGTCATAGCAAGGTCAAGCACAAAATCCCTAAAAGTAGGGAGAGGTGGGCGGGTGTTCTGATGCATGCGCTGAAACAGGAAGCTCTGGGTCACGTTCATAGGTATATATAGGTCCCTTGATCCATTTAGTTTGCGTCCCATTGGTCTGATTAAACTCTGCATCAAGGGACTTACCAGTTGGGTGTTGTGGCTATCCAATCTTACCCACCCACAACACAGGGTTTGGTTGCCAGGTCTCACCGCAACACGTACCCTCTTTAAGCGAGGACCTGATTTCTATGATTCTATGACTGTGAAAACAGGATGCTTTACTAGATGGTCCACTAGCCTAATTCAGCCGGGCTCTTCTTGCATTCTTATGTTCTCTCCTTGCAATCTTATTGAGCATTAGCCATGGCTGCGCATTGCATTGCGTTCTTCTTCCAATTTATTTTAAAATTATTAATTTACACACCTGTTATTGCCAAAATAGGCTTCTAAATGGTTTACAAGACAAGAAAGAAAATTAAAGTGACGATTCAGATCAAGAGATCAAGCGAATGACTCTGTAAACAGGTGCATTTTTAAAAGAGAGTAGAATGTCAATGTGGTTGAGGCCTCTTGCATTTCAGAAGGGGGTGCATTTCATAGCACAGGTTTCTTGGAACCATCTTTGTCAAGACCACAGGTAACATGATTTTTTGGAGTGCCTTTTATCAGGTTAGACTGGTACACCAGCTAGGTGATGGGGCAGGCCCTTGATCTGCTTCCAAGTAACCCAGCCATAGGAGCCAACTCCAGGGAGCTGTGGGTGCCTGTACACCCACAATAATATAATTGTGGAGGCTAGGCACCCCACAAAGTCAACGAGAAAAGCTGGCAGGCAATAGTGGCGCTACCTCCAAGAGAGAAGCAGTTCAGCTCCGCTGACCACAGCCAGCCAGCGAGCCACCCTTTTCTGGGAGGGGGGACTTGGACATGGAGGCAGAGTGTCTCTGCCTCCGAGTCCAAGCCCCTTCCTGCAGAAAAGGGTGCATCTCTGGCTATGGAGAGGAGGAGGAAGAGGAGCCACCACCACAATGCAAACCTGCACATAGTTCATGTGATGCCACACACTACATTCAGGTATGTGTGTGTGACGTTGCACATCCATGTTGTGGCGGTGGGCACCCACAATCCTGAGAGTGAGATGGACCCAGCAATCAGTAAGAGCTGGTGAGTCCATGTCAGAACTGCCAGCAACTTTGAGTTGTGGGTGCTCAGTGGAGATAACAGTTCGGGAAAGCAGCCATATATTACAGTTCTTTATTGCTTCTCGACATATTTACAAGCAGTTCAAACAAGAGACCTGATCATCCTGGAAAGTTGTTCCAACTGGCGTCCTTCCGTTTGGGGTGGGATCAGCATAGCCACTGTCTCAGCCCTACCCGCCTCCTTCCTCTGTGACAAGAGGCACTTGCTCTCGGAAGTCCCTCCTCCCTCTCCAAATCACTTCCCTCTGACCCCCCCTTCGTCCTCCCTTTCCTCTGAGAACGAGAAGCTGCTAATCAAACGGGATTTCTCCCGATAACCTCCCATGCTTTCCTCCCTCTCTGCATCCTGTTCCCTGACAGTCCATTAGCCAATCAGCAGAGAGGGAGTGGAATTTAGGTTAGCTGTTAACAGTTCAATGGTCAAATGGGGTTTTTTGTCTGGGTGGGCAGACGGAGTCTTTGAGAATCAGAGTGGGCTCAGATAGGGAGTATCTTTCAGTGGGAAAATAGTGAAATTGGCTCTCGCTTAGAAAGAGTAATTGTCTGTAAGCAGACAAGGCTAGACTAGCTTTGTTGGGTTAGCTAGGCAGGGCAACCCGGTTTTGATTCCCTGAGTGGAAGTTAAATCCTAGAAGGCGCTGAGTAGCTATTGCTGATAGCCATTCCAGGTGGGAAAAGTCTATCCAAGACTTCGCTTGATAAAGGGTGCTGTTTAAGAGTTTATCTATAAAGCGTTTGTGCCTCTGTAAAAACATTCACTGGTGCTCTAAGACCAAGACTTTTGAATTAATCCATCATCTCCCTACGTCTAGATTTACCTGTATGCTGCTTTGGTCTGACCTAATTTCCTGATTTGTTCCTTAACCAGCAGCAGTGATACACATTATTTGCATTCATGGTTTGGCTGTGTGACTAATTGAGGAAATTTGTAATCTTGCTGTCTCATATTGGCATTACATTGTATCGCTCCTTATTAAAATAGCCTGGCTCTTTTTAATCTATGGCTTACAGATACTTATGTCTTTTTGCTTTCATACTAATATTATGGTATTAAGGCTGCTTGGAGTTTTTATGGTTTTCAAGAAGGGGGCACTTCTCAGTGCAGCTTATGTTAAATTTAACAGAAAATGCAAATATATATTATATCCACACACACCCCAGTCTTATTTTCATAAGAGGGCACGTAAGGATAGGCAAATTTCTCTCTTTCATACCCATGCCATTTTTTAAAGCATTTGTACCCATTAGTGCAGTGTACTTTCTGATTCACCCGTGATTTCATTTCTTTTTTATTTTAAAGCAAATCCTCTTTAACACACACACACACACAGTTTAAATGCTTATTTTGATACTGAACTGTGTCACAGTCGTGGAGATGGGAACAAACTTGGAAAATAGCAAAGTGTAGAGATGTACAGATGGGTCATTTCAACCAGGAATTTTCTATGTTCAGATTCATCAAATTTCCTTACTGACAGATGGGCACAATCTACTAGGATGCAATGAACGGCATCTCTACAGGAATCTTTCATTCTGCATGATTTAGTAAGGGGTTGAGAATTATCATCAATTGCTTAAGAACCAGACATTAACTATGCTAAAAAGTACCCATTTTTACAAATGTGCCAGATAAATAAAAAGTCATGTTTCCTATAAATGCAGATCATAGCTATTTCTCTGCATTAAGTAAATCGAACAATTTCCAGCTGTGCTTCCCTGAGACATTAGCGTGTCAAGAATGCAGCATTTTGAATTTTGCAAAATGAACTTTGTACCAATAAAATATAGCATGTAGATATTTCAGAATATCTAGCATGTTATTCAGAAGTTGGCCCAGTATACTTTTCCATTGAAAACTGAAGTTTCTGCATCCCATAATGCCAAGCATATATAGAATCACTCCTAAGGCAAATAGTATTTAATTTGCGAAAGAACAAGGAAGCGGGCGGAACTGTTAATTACAATTCAACCTGAAATTTACTAATCCTAAAGATTATTGTAGCCCTTAGCATTAATATTACAATCATTGGCCTAAATGGGTGTTTTTCTTTATGTCGTTGAATATTTTTTTTTACTATTGTTGCTTTTATGTTGCTTCATTGTTCTTCTGTTGCATTTGCATTATTATTGTTAGCTGCCTTCAGCACCACTTGGTAGACAAGTGATGTAGAAATGCAACCCCCCTGAATAACAATTTCTGGGGGACATGAGTGAGTGAGCGCTCTTGTCAGCAGAGGCGAGTCCATTTGGGGAGGTGGGACATGGCCCCACCAACCCCTCAGCCTACCATCTTTGTTACAGCTAACACAGGGTGTGGCCCTGCCTCTCAGCTCCTTCCTACTGCATCTCGTCATTGCCCTTGGAGAACTCAGCAGAGAGAAGGAACAAAACCAGAATTAGGTTGTTTTTCCCCCTCCTGCTTTTCATTCATTCATTCTGGCTGTACCTGTCATTGACTCTGGCTCAACTTACTGTTGGTCTTCCTGCCTTCTGCCCTACCAGTCTCTATGAACACCAACCATTGCTGGTTCTTCTGGTCTTGTTTCCATAGGCATCTGCTGGCCATTGTAGGAAACTGGATACTGACCTAGACAGGCCATGGATAAGAGAAGTCATGGTGAGAGGTTGGGACTCAAGGCCCTTGGGACTCTTCCCCAGCCACATACCCTCTCTCTAGGCCACACCTTTCACTGGGCCTCATTTGGACCTTACTTCGGTATTTAAGCTGAGCTGCAATGTGTCTTTGAACTCTCATCTCATCATGCTTTTTGTGAGTTTGGATGATGGACCTGCCTACTACTGGTATGCAGCCCCTAGAACAGCTGTTCTCAACCTGCGGGTCCCCAGATGTTGTTGGACTACAACTCCCATCATTCCTGAGCTCTGGCCTTGCTAGCTAGGGGTGATGGGAATTGTAGTCCAACAACATCTGGGGACCCACAGGCTGAGAAAGGCTGCCCTAGAAGGATGTATGGAAGGGAATGCAGCCCTCAGGCTGCAAAAGATTCTATATCTATCATCTATCTATCTATCTATCTATCTATCATCTATCTATCTATCATCTATCTATCTATCTATCTATCTATCTATCTATCTCTATTTATTTATCATCTATCTATCTATCTATATCTATATCTATATCTATATCTATATCTATATCTATATCTATATCTATATCTATATCTATATCTATATCTATATCTATATCTATCTACCTATCGTCTATCTATCTATCATCTTCTGATTCCTATCTATTTAAAGTAAAATACATTGTGTCTTCTACGTTTCACCAATGTGGCAGGGAATCCTTAATTTACTAGCTTAGAGAAGGCTGGGATTGCTGGGTTTTCTTTCTTTAGGTTTTTCTGTTTGTCTCTCTTCTTATATTTTAGTTGGTTGTGAATTTTCCTCACATCCAAAACCATCCTGATGCTACCATAAGTCAACTCCTCTGAGATTTGAAGTTTGACTGACACTATCTACTCTGTCTAGTTCAGGGATCTCCCATAAGCCATTTCTGGATGGAAGCATGTGTCACAAATGGCATGAAAGCTCAGAGAATTTGGCATATCATTTTCTTTTCGGGCTGTTATAATTATCTCGGGGATCTTTCTTTTTGCCCGGTGACTTCAATTTCCTCTGCTCGACAGACCTTATCTATCAACGGCTTAAACCATGTTTACAAATAATGCTTGTAGGTCTCTGCTTTTGATGCCAAATTATTCCATAAGCTGTTGATCTTTATTACAGATTTGCTGTGTGTTACTAAATATGATGGTAATTATACAACTGGGCTGTCTACATCTTGTAGAATTTTCTTTTATTCTGTGCTTGATGGCTTTCTTTCTGTTGGCCTCATTCAAATCAAATATGACAGTGTATTTGCTTGTTAAATTAATCTCAGTTATTCAATCATTTCAATTGGAAACACAAGGACCATTATATATAGAAATTTCCTGCACAAGCGCAATATGGCCATTTAGCAAAGGAAAAGCTAAAATGTCACAGGTGCAGATCCGGAGAGCAAAATCTTGGGGGAATGTGCTCAGTCAGATAGATAGAGTGTTGGGAGGCTTTCTACAAAAAACTTGGAATCTTAGCAGCTCATGTTTTAGCTGCTCAATGGAATTATATCTAGGCTTTTGAACTGAGGTGACAGTAAGAAATAAACACTGTAAAGCTGGGACAACAGCGTCTGTAACATATCACTTTGAAACATTCCCTGTCTCTGGGTTTCATTGGTTTGGTACTTGTCAGAGGTGAAGTGGGATCTCCATGAGGTGACATGAAGTGCTTCGTGGTGCTTTGGCAATCCAGCATTGGGCGGCAGAGTACTTCTAAAGACCAGTTGCTGGCAATCACAAACAGGGAGCCTGCAGTTGCACTAAGGTCCTGTCTATGAGCTTCCCATCGGCACCTAGTTGGCCACAGTGTAAAGAAGATGCTGAACTAGATGGGCTTTTAGTCTGATTTCTCAACAGACATCATCACATAAGGTAACCAGGGCAGTTTCGGTGCCAAAAACAGACCCAAACCCTGATTGATTTTCTAGATCCATTTGAGTCTCCTCTAAGAGCACCTGGATCTGGTCAGTGGCCACCCATTCAGGAATTTTGCCCCCAAAAGGGAGGTTGGAAACTAGCCAGTCATGTCTTAGGTTCTCAGAATCTATTGGTGGTTTCTTAAGAAGCAGTCTTATAACTGGCTTCTTCAAATACATAGGCACCACCCCCTATTGTAAAAAGGCATTGATCACCTCCCTGGCCCAGATAGCTGTCTTCTCTCTGCAAGATTTTATCAGCCAAGAGGAGCAAGGGTCCAGAGTGCAGGTAGTTGCCCAAAATGATCCAAGCACCTTGTCCACCTCCTCAAGCTGCAGCAACTAAAAATCATACAACAAAACTGGACTAGACAGTGCTCTTGACATCTCTCAAGATTCAACTGCTATAATAACAAAATCAAAGATGCAAATAGTTTTATCCTTAAAATGCTTTGTAAAGACGTCACAGTGAGCTATCATCAGTTCTACTACCTCTTTCAGGCCTGACTGTAAAAGGCCCCACATTGCCCAGAAAAGCTCTGCTGGGCAGCGCAATGAGGTTGCAATACGGGCAGCAAGGTATGCTTTCTCCAGCAGTGGAGCAAGCCGATCAGGCGCCTGGGGCAAGGGGCTGATGTCAATATATCCCACTTTCAGATCACCTTCTTCCCACCGAATCTAAAAGACAAGATCCAGAGTGTGACCCATGATATGTGTCAGGCCGATGGCATGTTGGGACAGCCTCATGGGAGCTATGAAGTCCTGGGCTGCCCCAGAGCCAGTCACCTTTGCATGGATGTCCCCCTGAACCAGAAACCAGAAGCCCTCAAAACTGCTCCTGAGACCAGCTCTGTCAGCTCAGGCAGGGAGACACTAAACCAGCAGAATTCCTAATCTGTCCCAATTATTCAGCACCAGGAACAAACACTCTAGATCCCCATGCAGAAAGCCTGGCAAGAGAAAGGGAGCTTCTATCGACCACAGCAACCCCCTTCTGGCCCTCAAGTCTGCTCTGATGCTGTGCTGAGTACCCAGGTGGGCAGAATTGGTGAGACCAACTCCTCTCTGCTCACTCATTCAGGTCTCAGCAATACAGACCATCTTCCTGTAAAGTAACCTGGTTAATGCCTGTGCTTTGATTCCTTTTATTTCTTTGTGGGACCAGCTGTGGACACATATTCAAAACCTTTTCAAAGTTTCAAACTGTTTCTTCCAGCAAATGTTTTGAAATGTGTTAATATTCTAGGCCAGCTATTGAGAACCATGTATTCCCCCCACCCACCCCAATGTGTGCATAATACATACGTTCAGCAACTTTCCTGCTTTCATCCCATTATTAAAGGAATTTGTTTCATTTTCTATCTCTCTTTTTTCATTATATTTGTAATTCTGATTTATATGCTTTTATTTCTTGACTTGCAGCAAATACAACTTGACTTGTAACCAGTATTCCACTGCCATAAAAACAATTTCCATACCACACCTTTTGTCTGTGTCACTCAAGATATGATGCCATTAAACATTTAAAACATCTTCAAAATTCACCTGCATGGGAAGTCTGAATGCTATTAATGTAACGATATCAAGTCCATTGAAATGTGAGTGCTTTTCAAATTGATAACCTTGGACTTTTAAAACTTTAATACCTAGTTTTGATCAAAACAAAAACATACCACATGCAAAAAGTAGATTAAAAGGGCAAAATAAAGCAAATCACCTTTGTTCTACCATAAGAAATGAAAGCTGTGTGGATATTTCAGACGCAGATATATCTGTCAGAGTTTATTTTATTGTTGTATAGGTCTTTTATATTGCAATGTGCATATATTCTGTTTACCAGGAAACAACACCAAATCCCCACATTCTCTGGCAAGTTTAAAAGCAATATATCTGAACTAATCTGCATTTCCCAGAATGAAACTGCAGAATACCATTTTTTGTGTACCTAGTGTATTGTGAGTTTGCTACACAAATCTAAGAGCATTAAAGGTTTTGGGATAGTACTTTTGACATCACAAGACTTGATTATTTCACCTATTACAGTTGCAAAATGTGGATCT
This sequence comes from Podarcis liolepis, assembly GCF_965112155.1. NCBI lineage: Eukaryota > Metazoa > Chordata > Lepidosauria > Squamata > Lacertidae > Podarcis > Podarcis liolepis. The sequence goes on along the minus strand of NC_139570.1, from coordinate 12,688,675 downwards.
AATAGCAAATCTTTGTAATGAGTTGAACCAACTTAGAATTGGTCTTTTTGTTTTGCTGTTACTTTCTAATAGCAGCAACTTGATTAGATAAAAAGCAGAATGACTTGAGGGGTGGAGGCACTGAAGTTTAATAGCCAGCATCTTATACCCTGACACTGCAAGGGGAGTATGTGTTAATCTTACAGTATAACTATCATCATTACCATGCTACCAAAGCTAATGAGGTGTTTTTTTTTTGCCACAGACTTCAAGGGTTTTTGTCTTACAGATTATTTAACTCTGGTTATGCAGCACAGGAACGAATCCTAGCTAAGTGCATAATAATTATACCATGCTTTCAGTTCCTTATGATTCTATGGGTCTTTCCTGTGTTAAAAAATACCGTAAATCTGTAAACAAGACACACTGTTTATGGAGATACACAGTCTCAGCATCTTTTTGAGGTACAAATCCCACCATCTCTAGTCCTTGTCCATGTTGGCTGAGACTAATGAGACTTGGATTTCCACAACTTCTTGGGGGGGGCACAGGTTCCCCATCCCTTTATTTGTAATCCTTGATTACAAGCAGAATGGTGTACAAGCAGAATGACATACTGAGCCATAAATACCTAAAATTCCAAACAGCCACAAATATTCACAGAGATAAAAACACGTGGTCTTCAAAAATATAGAGCAGCTTCATCCTTCAAAGTAAATTAACAACCAGTGTCCTATAGATGCCTGAGGTGTGTTTGGATCCAGCACAAACAAAGTTCTGGAGGGAGGGTTATTGCCAGTTGTATGGTGGGGGAGGGGAGGCATTCCATAGAAAGGAGCCACCACAGAGAAGGCCCTTATCTTTAGACACCTGAGCAATGTGAGCACTGGTAATGGGCAACTAATGTTTGCCAGAACTCTAGGTCTGAAGTCCTCAGGTTTGCCAGGGCCCGGCCAGGCACCAGGTGGAGGTCTTGAATCTCCAGGTGGGTGAGAGTGCATATATTATATGATGCATATATTATATGATTATATGATGGCACATGCATCTTGCAAACTTCAGCCTGGCAGGAGCTAGCTGCAAATTATGGCATAGGCACTCTGATGCATCTGTCCTCCTTCTCACCCCTCCCATTAACCTCCATCTCCAGGACAACACAGGAGAAACCCCCTGACATCACCAGGGGCTGCCCAAGTTATCAGCTTTGGGCCCTGAAATTACAGAGTCTGGGGTGCTCTCAACTGGCAATGCTATAACAACTCATGGTGGAAAGATTCTGTATATATGGTAAGAGGTGCACATTGATATGGACTGGTAGAAGATAAATCAGGGGAGGCTTTTTGCATATGTTCAAACGCACACATCAACAGGATCTGATAGTGTAACTTGAGGGAAGGCTGTCTGCTTATGCTCTGGGACCCAAACCTCTAGGGATTGGTAGTGTGGTTGAAAGAGGCTCCTACATCTACATAGGGGCACATATCCATATCCCAGTGATGGGGATCCGGTTGGACTACACTCCCACCATCTCTGATTGTTGGCCATGCTGCCTGGAGGTGATGGGACCTGGAGTCCAATCTAGAGGGTCAAAGATTCTTCTGGGATGTCACTATACTGCCACATATTGACTTACTTTGGCAATCCCATCCCCAAAGCAAAGAACTTCCAAGTGCATGTCTCCCCACCTCAAGCATTCCACCTTGAGTAGTTATTTTGCTTGGACACCATCAAGAAAAGTGTCAGAGACATTTGAATTTAATTTATTTACAGGTGAAAGCTTTCATTCTGAATTTAAACTAACTCCAGTATTTCAACTGTGGCATGAGATCTATGGAAATGAACTGCTGGGTCAGATGGTTGCACAAATGTCTTGGAAATCAGACTGGCATAATTATAATCTTAATGAAATACTGATTTGAATAATAAACCACAAACAAATTACATAACATCACTGTAGAACCTCTGCAGGTTTTTTAACTGCTTATTTTGTGATCAAACTGACTAAAGTCTTAATCTTGGGAACTATTGATAAAGTTACATTCACAAAGTAAAGAAGAAAGTAACTCTTTTGTGTCTTGGGTGAAAGCGTCTCACTAACCAACAGAGAATGTTATCCAAAGGAAAAAGCCAAACCTTTTAAGGTGGAGGAGGAATACAACTTAATTAGATTTGACTATTATGTAAACAACCATTACACTGCTCTTCAGCTGAATAGGCTCCCAGGGTATTTTTTAATGTAATACTGAAAAGGAACGACAATGAACCAGGTAGTCCCTGCCCACATGTTTGCATTCTAAAATACACATCATGAAAGTAAATAAAGATGGGGAGAAAGATGGAAGGTGGGGAAGCTCACAAACCAAATCTCAAAGTTACAATGTTCTCATAATGACAGCTTGAAAGGAAACAAATAGTTCAGTGAGAAGAAGAGACAAAACTGAGCTGGTCTCTTAGCTAACACAATAAACTGGGTCCTGCAGTTCCATCTCTCCATCTGCTGCAGCTGGATGCAATCGCCATTACATTTTTTGTCACAACTAGGCTTTACTTTGAATAGGTTAGAACAACTGGTAAAAGCTCCCGCAGTGACATGAGCATTCCAATGAAATGGCAGTAGAAACCAATGTTCTGCATGGTGGACAGAAATCTAGGAATCATCCTTATACCAGGCCAGCCTTCCTGTCTGTCCAGCCCAGTGTAGTTTGCTCCATCTTTCACCAAGCCAATGTCCACCAGAGGTTTTGAACCCATGAGCCCCAGGTGTTATGGCGAACACCAGCCTATTAGAGAAGCCAAAATATTTGGTTAATCAGTCCCACCCATGAAGACCAAGAACCTTGTCACAGGTATAGCTGGTTTCCAGGAGAAATACCTATTTTGTGGGGAGAGTGCTGTTGGTGGTGGGTCACTGCTGTTGGCAGCCCAGCAGTGGGGAGGCCACGAAGTGCAGCTCTTTGGAGTGTGACATAGGGTACTCCCCAGGGCAATTGGTTGGGGAGGGGTTGGCTCCTAGGCAAGAGACTGGAGCAGCCAGTTTGTGGCTGGCAGGGATGTGAATTTACCTGGCTTTCAAGTGAGGTGGGGTACTTGGTGAGGTTTTTCTGTAGTGAGAGCATGAATGCAGCTTATAGGTGCATATCCAGTGTGAATGGTGGGTATTTTGCAATTTTACATTGTTTTGATTTATCTACTGCAATTTTTGGACCTTACTTTTATATCAATATGCTGTTCAATGCTTTGGGAACCTTTGGGTCAAAAAGTAACATATCAATTAACATATAAATGCATAGCTGTGATGTGTTGGCAAAGTTGTTTAAATAATGCAGGCAGAGTGGGAAGAGAAAATAAACCTGGTACCACGTTACTGAGCAAACTCAACAAAAACAGTGCAAATTCTGAGGCGAAAAGAACAGAGAGGTTTTGTCTTTCTCAGGTCAAACCATATACACAGCAGGGAGACATTCAATCAAACATACAGGTAAAAACTCACTCAGAACTGTGAGTGCAGCTGCTATGCAGTCCTGAAGCAGGGATTCCTGACCTACACACACTGGCGGAGGAAGAGGAGTGCAGGGGGAGCGCGCCACCCCCCAGCGTGATCCCCAGGGTGCTATCACAGCTATCCCTCCCCCTGTGCTGGGTGCCCCACCCCCACAGGTGGCACACCCCATCCCGGGACGCGCACCAGCCCTGCTCCCGCCTGCTCTCTGCCCCTCAGTGCCAGAGCATGAAGCTCCGCCACTGCCTACACAGCCAGTTACAGCACATGCTAATTCAGTGAAAGTCATGCCACCAGTGGCGGAGGAAGGGGGGCGGTGGGGGCGGTCAGCCCCAGGTGTCATCCCTGAGGGGTGTGTGATATCGCTGCACCCCCCCCAGGACGCTCGCCATGGGCTGTGCCCCCGCAGGCAACTAGCCCTGCCCCCAGGTGCACAGCATGTGAACTGCTCTGGGTGCCAGAGCAGCTAGCTCCACCTCTGCATGCCACTCTGCTTGGTTGCTAAATAACACTTCCACTCGTCCCTGTCTTGGCTAGTTGACATTAACACTAAAAGAATTAACCCTTAAGTGACAGGCTGAATGATCCCTGCTGTTGCACTTCCAACACAATGTACTGTATATATTGTTACTCACCACCTCCAATCTGTGCGAGATTCCAGGGAGTTCCAGGCTCACTTTACCCCAGATCTGTGTTTCCTTTTGGACAACGAGGCACAACAGAGACCGGTGTCTTTATGATCTATGGTTCATTTATACATATATACAACCTCAGTCTGCCATGGCGGTGTTTGGGGCATCAGCATTCCATGGAGGTCCTGCTTCTCTCCTAGGCAGTTTCCCTTGCTTTCCATGTCATATCCCAGCTTACTCCCCTCTGCACTGACTTCTTTTAAGAGGCCCTACTCCCTTTGGCCTATTCCCTCAGGCTAACACAAAGGAAATTATCCTGACTCAATTACTTTTTCAACACATGTTAATTTCAAGGGATTAGCAAGGTGTCTACTACACAGTATAGGAAGTTAACTTAATTAGTCTTTCACACATGTTATTTGAAGTAGTGCACAGCTGAAATACACACATGGATCTAACCTAAATGCATATGAATCTGGCTATTTCCTGGTTTAATTACTAAAAGCCTTTATTTAAAATACCGCCTACAAACCTATAACTATATTCTATGGGGCATGGAGAGGTTCCTTTCTCAACCACTCTCATTGTTATGGGACCCTAATGGTAACATTTATAAATCAATCTGGGATTCACTTGTTGTAAGGACCAGCTACCCAAGACCATCCACCCAGTGACACACTTGTCAAAACCCAGCTCATTATCAAGTGGCAAGCAAACAAAAATCGCCCCCAGAAAAGTGCAGTTCAGTAGAATGCCTAGGTGTATTCCCACCCTCTCTAGTTCTTGGTTTCTAGTTTTAGAATCCTCAGCCCAGTTCCATACATATCTTACACCTGCAGCCAGAGACCTTGCAGTTGCAAGGATCCAATTTCACAGCAAAATGACTAGTCATCCCAGCAGGACCAAAGCACTCCGCATTCCCCACTTTATTTATTACACCTGCCTTTTCATCTGGGATCTGGTCCTACATTTCGCTTCCTTGGCACCCAGAGGTTTCGCTGTACATTGCCAGCAGTGGTTGCTGGAGTAATTGGAATTGCCATGCAAACGGATTAACTGTGATATTGTTCATTGCCCGAAAACACTCCTGTGCTGTCTAAGGAAAATGCACCCTTCATTACCGAGTCTGCAGCTCCTGTTCCGGGCAATGTCATGGTAACAGCAATTCTTTTTGATTGGCAGCTTACCCTTCTGCAGTCTCCGTTATCTGCATGAATATTTTAAGTCCTCTTTCTTTGCTGCCATTTCTTTTCTTTTCTTTTTCTTTTCTTTCCTTTTTCTTTTTTGTCATGGGTAGCACTGCCCCCTCCCACCTACTGCAACACAGCAGAGAAATAATCTCTCTATGATTTTATAACTTACTTGCTCTCTGCTCTCTCTGCTCCAACCTGCTCTTCTTCAAGCGTGCATGCATGACTACAGACAAGAGCCAACACAGCTACTTTGGACATGCCCAGAGGGATTTGTGAGGCTTCCCCCTGCTTTGAACAGCAGGACACCCTTCCACCCCCAATGCCATATCACAATCTGCTTCTGTAACATCCCTCCTGACTCCCCCTCCTTTTCTTTACATGTCCTGAACAGCTGAATTGCCATCATCGGTATAGTTGCACGTGTCATGCCAGCATCACCACCTGACACCCTCTGGCAGCTGGCAAGTTCCCACCAAAGTGGCAAGGCAGACCAGCACTGATGCCTGCCCCTACGGTTCCCAAGCCATGCAGCAAATGGCTGTGAATTCCTGTTTTATGTTTTCTATGGTGCCCTGGAATGCCTGGAGTGGCATCATTCTGGGACAGGGATGGGGAGTCTTCTTCAGCAAAAGGGCTGCATTTCCCTCTGTGCAAAGTCTGAGGGCCACATGCTGGTGTTTGCTAGGCAATTGTGGGCAGCAGAGCCTTCATAATGGAGCTCCTTTTACAAGAACTGGGAGGGAGCTTTCTGGGTTGATGAATAAAATATTAGGGGAGGGGGTTGCTAGGTCTGAGTGCCATCAGCTTTGGGGCTCCTTTTAGATGTGAAGTTATTGGATATTTTTACCTGACCTTCTGGTGAGCTTTATGCTCACATAAACATTGATGTATGTTAAATGAAGTGTGCATTGACCCTACCTGCACTGCACGTTTAAAGTAGCATTGTACCGCTTTGTTTTTAATCATGGGTTCCCTGCCCCCCCAAAAAAGAACCCTAGGAAAATACCCAGACTTCCCTGACAGAGTTGCAGTTCTCGGAGTTCCTTTGAAAGAGTGTCTGACTGATAAACCACTGTGGAATTGTAGCTTTGCTGGGGGGGGGGGGAGGGAATAGGGGCATGCTAACAACTCTCAGCATCATTAAAAAACTACAGTTCTGACCATTTAAAGTGGTATGACACTGTTTCAAATGTGTAGTGCAGATGGGGCCTTAAGGTAATACATTGCTGTGGTATTATATCTTTTTACAAAGTATCGTTATTGCACTACAGTGGTACCTCGGGTTACATATACTTCAGGTTACATACGCTTCAGGTTACAGACTCCACTAATCCAGAAATAGTGCTTCAGGTTAAGAACTTTGCTCCAGGATGAGAACAGAAATCGTGCTCCGGCAGCACGGCGGCAGCAGGAGGCCCCATTAGCTAAAGTGGTGCTTCAGGTTAAGAACAGTTTCAGGTTAAGAATGGACCTCTGGAACGAATTAAGTACTTAACCCGAGGTACCACTGTATTTTGTTTAGAATGTTTTTTTTATGCCAACCAAGCAACAGAAGTATTTGTGGGGAATATGGTATATAAATGAACTGGCTATGAGCTATTAGTATGATTTCTCCTATATTTGAAGCTTCAGAGTTAACTTAAGCATCCTGACAGAGCTTGAAAACATATCTATTTTAAAATAAAATAACCACCTGGTACCTTCTCACTGTTGTTTCTTCCAGGAGCTCTCAAGAGACTTGGAGCTTTCAAGAGAGTGGACCCCCACAAGTGGCCAGGTTTTTACATAACTCATGTAATGATTGAATCATGCCCATTTTTCCAACCAGAAAACACATTCACAGGAAAGCTTCACCCCAGGAGGATTGCACACCTTCCTGTTGTCATTTCATTTCAGGCATTTAGATACCACTTAATAGTCAAAGTTTCTAAGCAGCCTTTAGTCTGGTAGGCACTGCCTTCTGGAACACCTTTCCAGAAGGAGGGGTGAGCATGCATATTTGGTCCCCCAAAGCACTTCTCCAGTTGGCAAATGTGCCCACAGGCCCCAAAAGGTTGGCAACCCCTAGACTTACAATTGAACACATGTGAAACTGATATGGACAGGGAATAGACTGGTCCGTCCATCCCTAGCGAAAACAGAAGTAGGAGTCTGCGTGGCCTTAAGAACAAAAACTGCCTAATTTAGCTATCCTCCTTTTACCTGCATAAGAAAGTTTTAGCTATCCACCTCTATTTAAGAGTAATGGGTTTCTCCCCCCCCCTTTGATATACACATAAATCAAAACTCACCGAAGGCAGCCGTGCATAAAGTGACAGCTGTTTATTTAAATTATCCTAGCCTTGGTGTGCTGGCGTCTCTCCTTGACAGACGTATGTTAAGCTATTGCATCAGAAATAGAGGCACATATTGCTTGCCATACTGCCGTAACTAGAGACTGGACAATACCAGTTGCTCAGGCAGTTGCAGCATGCCAGAGACAGATTTGCCAAGCCTTTCATTTTTTAAAAAAAAAAGAAAGGAAAAGAAAAGAAGAAAGAAAGAAAAAATGTCTCCTACAAATAAGGATTGCATATGTTTCGGATAAACATTTTGACTACATTTCTCTCGAGTGATTCTTTAAATGACTTTTGTTAAGCAAATGTGTCAGCGAAAATAAAGGACTACTCTCAAGTTTATACATGGGGCAACAGCTAGTATGGCTTGATGAAAAGGATCAAAACAAAAACTCCTACAGTTTATTAGCTTTGATATTATCGAAGCATCAGGACCATATTGATTGTTAGCTGCCGGAAATTCTACTGTCAGTGCGGTGAAGGCTGCTCCATTAGCTGTGTGTTGCTCTCCAAGCTCAGCCTTATATTCAGTCAGCCCCTGTGTTCTTACCTGCTTACTGAAAACCAGTCTAGGGGGTAGCAATGGCTGTTTGATTAATCCTCACTGATAAGTGACCTCTGAACCCGTTCTTCCAATTCACCAGCCTGTTCACTCATCTCTTGCCTTGACCCAGACAACAGTGGTGGTACGGAAGGAGGAGCAATAGATGCTGTTGCCTGTTTTTTCATTGGCTCTCTGCCTGGAAAGCAAGCAGGTGGTTGCAATGATGAGGAAGAAGAGTGGCAGGAGCAGCAGATGATAATGGAAATGAGGGAGAGACCATGAATGGTGTCTTGTCGAAGGACCCACCAGGATGTGAATAGCTCTTTTTATATTCTTGGGGAAGGGGCATATGCCAGTGACAGAGTATCTGCTTTGCATGCAGAAGGTCTCAGTTACAATTCCTGGCTTCTCCCTGTCTCATACCCCAGAGAAAAGCTGTTCTTCAGTGCAGTGCACGCCATGCTATAGTTCTGGACAATAGTATAAGGCAGCTTATTTCCTTTGTAGCAAATATGTGAGTGGGAAAAACCAATTTCATACCATTGCTTATGTATTTCCTGAAAGCATCCAATTGGGTATTGTTGGAACAAGATGAGAACCTTTGGTCTGATCCAGCAGAGCTTTTATTATGTCCTTCTTATGCACCATTAAAGAGTGCAAATATGAAGAATTTATCAGACCCAGTATCAGTTCAGCAAGAGATTTGGTTCTGTGTCCCTACAGTGATTGGCCTCCTTTAAGCACACAACTTGCCTTCCAGCTTGCCTTCATCTTCAGGAAGTTGAATTGCCATTTGAGAATTGAGCAGAGGTACTTAAACTACAGTGGAACGTAATTACTTTCCATTCAAAGTGCTTTGAGGCAACAGAAACAATAATAAACAGTGAACAAAGGGAGGATATTTTTAGACCCAATCATGTTATAAAATAAAAATGATTGTGCAGACACTGGCAAGAAGGAAGTGGAAATGTCCAAGGGAGAAGCTTTCAAGGAGAAGCCTTATGGACCTGGATATATATATATATATATATATATATATATATATATATATATATATATATATAATAGCATCCTGTTTTCTTTTCTATTTAAGTTGTCAACAATTTTTGCCTGTGACAGTTTCCTCCATCCCTCTTGCATTGGGTTGACACCTGAAATAATTGCCACTGGCTCACAAATAAACAAAGGAACAGAAACAACAGTCTTGAAGATGTATTTAGATAATCTACTAAGGCAGGGGAATGGAATCTCTGACCTTCCAAATGTTGTTGGACTTCATTTCCCATGATCCCCAACCAGCATGGCTAATGATCAGGGGTGATGAGAGTTGCAGTCCAGCAACATCTGGTGAGCCATAGGTTATCCACCCCTGCATTGAGAAGCAATAAAGCATCATGACCTCTATACTTAGCACATGCTCCCTCATCCTAATTGCCTTTCCTGTTTGTTTCAGTGGAGGCTTACCAGTCCACCCATTCCTTCCCTTGTGTGGGTCGCCTATCTCCATTAAATTGAATGTGGACTCCACATGTGCACAGGACTTCAGCCTGGCATAGCACCTCTGTGCAGCAGAAGAAGCCCAAACAATGCAAAGAAATACATATAACCTTAAGAGAGTTGTCAGTGCAAAAGATGTCTGGAGGTGGTTGGAGGATGGATGGCGGCTAACAGATTGAGGTTGAATCCTGACAAGACAGAAGTACTGTTTTTGGGGGACAGGAGGCGGGCAGGTGTGGAGGATTCCCTGGTCCTGAATGGGGTAACTGTGCCCCTGAAGGATCAGGTGCGCAGCCTGGGAGTCATTTTGGACTCACAGCTGTCCATGGAGGCACAGGTCAAATCTGTGTCCAGGGCAGCTGTTTACCAGCTCCATCTGGTACGTAGGCTGAGACCCTATCTGCCTGCGGACTGTCTCGCCAGAGTGGTGCATGCTCTGGTTATCTCCCGCTTGGACTACTGCAATGCACTCTATGTGGGGCTACCTTTGAAGGTGACTCGGAAACTACAACTAATCCAGAATGCGGCAGCTAGACTAGTGACTGGGGGCGGCCGCCGAGACCATATAACACCGGTCTTGAAATACCTACATTGGCTCCCAGTACGTTTCCGAGCACAATTCAAAGTGTTGGTGCTGACCTTTAAAGCCCTAAACGACCTCGGTCCAGTATACCTGAAGGAGCGTCTCCACCCCCATTGTTCTGCCCGGACGCTGAGGTCTAGCGCCGAGGGCCTTCTGGCGGTTCCCTCATTGCGAGAAGCAAAGCTACAGGGAACCAGGCAGAGGGCCTTCTTGGTAGTGGCGCCCGCCCTGTGGAACGCCCTTCCAGCAGATGTCAAAGCGATAAACAACTACCTGACATTCAGAAGACATCTTAAGGCAGCCCTGTTCAGGGAAGTTTTTAACGTGTGATTTTACTGTATTTTTGGTTTTATGGAAGCCGTCCAGAGTGGCTGGGGAGGCCCAGCCAGATGGACGGGGTATAAATAATAAATTATTATTATTATTATTATCATCATCATCATCATCATCATCATCATTTAAATGAATGTCATTCCCCACGATGGTATGCGTAAAGGTAGATTTCAAAATGCATTAAGATGGCTCATTAAAATACAATAAAATGCAGTGGGTATATATGGTAAAAACCCTCTGCCTTTTTACAGACTTAGATGGCAATCCTGTGTCTTCTCAGAAGTAGGTCCCATTGAATTCAATGGAGCACATTCCCAGGTATGTGATGTTGCAACTGCACATTACAGCACATTGTGCCCCAGAACTCAGCTCAGACATATTTGAAATGTATCTGAGCTGAACATTTCCTTCAAATAATCTTTTCACTTGAACATATGAGCTACAGGGGTGTGAACATCTTCCCCAAGCCACCCTGCCACTTACCTTATTTTGCTGCTACCACTGCCTTTTTTTGTCATTCTGCCTATGACACTCCTTACAACTGTCATTCCTCATACCCAAGAATTCCCCTGCAGCAAGGGAAGTCAACTTTGTGCCCTCCAGATTATGTTGAGTTCCAGTTCCCATCAGCACAGCAAATTGTCAATGAGGATTTGAGTTGGGAGTCTAATGATATCTGAAGGGCCACATGTTCCCATATCTCTCTGTTCATGTGGTTAAGATGAAAAGGCACGTTGGTATTTCATGACAACTGAATAGATGCCCCAGAATTCCTCACAATGCAGTGGTGTTCTGTGGCTTGTCAGTCACCATTGAAAGCGGGAGCCCTTCCCCACCAGATTTATCAATGTGGAAACCAAGTGAGTGTTTTCTCAATCAGGGAAATAAGCCCATGTGTTCTTAAATATTTTAAGAAGGTGATAAAGCAGCCTAAAAAAAGAAGATTTTAAACAATAAATGGACATCAAAAAGTCAACATGATCTCTTAAAGTGCATTAGGTGCAGAAATCTGCTGAATGCTGTCCAGCAATGTCAATGTTTAGTCTTACCCTTCAGGGGTTTTTTATGTTTAATTTTATAGCTTTCAGTAAAAAAAAAAAATCTATTCTCCTCAATTGGTGAATAAATACTGTAACTATCTGTCATTTTCCTTGATTTGCTAGTCTTGCTATTTCACTCTGTTCCCTTTAATCTTTATTGAGTAGGGCATTAAGAGTGTGAGACCTTCTCTCACCTCGTCCTCATGGCCTCTGCAATTTGATCAAAGAAAATCAATATGCTGTAACTAAAGAGACTTTACTACCTTCTGCCTGCAAAACTACCATGGCAAAGCTATGACTACAGAATAAGTATGAGACTGTATACTTAAAAAACAAATGAAAACAAATGCATAATTCATTTGAGTGGCCATCGGTGAGTAGAACTTCAAATGGCAAGAAATGGCCCCTGGGAAGCTGCCAAAGAGGTGACAGCTCACAGGAAGTGACACCTCCTGGACTGATGGGCAGGTAGAGCTGACTGAGTTTGGTGGGGCTGTGCCCCATTTTCTGTAATGGACCTGGCTTCACTGGGGTCTACCAATGAAGGCTACGGATCTTCCCTAATTATTATTCCCTGTTCCTGTGATTCATTGGAGTTATACTACTGAGACAACCCCCAAAGGGAATCATGGGAACTCTGTTGCATTGAGTTGAAATAGTTATATATCTCACTTCAACGTAGATTAAAACCAAAGAAATTCTAGAACACAGGGAATTATAAAATGTTAAACGAGACAGAAGCAACAGATAGCTGAATACTATAAGCAATTAAATGCCCTGGCAGTTTGTTACAGACAAATATGTTATAAGGAGAGTTTCATTACTGAGAAGGCCTTTTCCCTGGAAACCACCACTCTATCTTTAAAAGATGGATGAGCTCAGAACCAGACCTCCAATGAAAATCTTTAAAGTGGAACAAGTTCATATGGAAGCAGATGGCTCTTTGGATACTCTGGTCCCAGATGATTTAGGGCAGGAATGGGGACTGATTGTCCTCCACATGCTGTTGGAGTAGAGTTTTGATCATTCCTGACCATTCACAATTATGGCTGGGGCTGATGGGTGTTGGAGTACAGCAAGATGTGGAAAACCAGAAGTGACCCTTTCCCCACCGCCACCGTGCCTTAACACATGGAGACTGGTTCACACGTGCATTTTTATCACTGGGTGATTGCAGTGTGTATATAACACCCCTAAGCTAAGGGCTTCCATACAGAGTCAACCTGGGGCTGGTTCACACATTAGTGTCCATCACTGATTACTTTATGGCAGGGATGAAAAAACCTGTGGCCTTCTAGATGCTGTGGGAATCTAGCTTCCATTGTTCTCAGCCAATATAGCCAATGATCAAAGAAGGTGGGGGCTGTAATCCATCAATATCTGGATGGTCATTGATTCCCCACCTCTTGCTTAGGGCTTTGAAGTTGTATGAAGATGACAGAGCTGTGTGTGTGTGTGTGTGTCTGTCTGTCTATCTATCTATCTATCTATCTATCTATCTATCTATCTATTTATTTCTATACCACCATATCATTAAATAAAACATAAAACCACTTTAAAAATGCAGATAATCATTAATCAAGACAAAATTCAAACAGCTGTGAAATCTTGTTGGCATAAGAAAAGGTATTCAAGAGGTACTTAAAAGTCAAGAGCAAGGGATGGTACACCTCCCTCTTCCCCACTTTAGTGACTGTGTGGGGGAAATTGGAAGCTTTCACCTCCATTTTGGATTAAAATGGCAACTGGTTGGTCATTGTGAAAAGAGGATGTTGGCCTAGATGATCCTTTGCTCTGATCCAGCTGGCAGACTCTTTTTACATTCATCAATCCCTTGTCTCTAGGCTTCCCACTAGACTGACCCTGAGCTGAAGGCATTTCCTTCTGAAGTTCATATCTCTAGCCACTCTTGGTTGCTCTTGTCCCAGCAGTGGAATCTTCCTGTATCCCAGAGGTCCATACTCAGTAGGTACAGACCGGAATGGAAAAGGAAGCTCAATGTGGGCAGCTCCAACACCTGCTGAGTGATTTCTCCCCACCACCACCCAAAAGTAGGTGGAATAAAATATATAGCAGTATATGGCAAAGTGGCAACTTTCCAAGGAAACAGAAAGAGGGAGGAGTTGCTGGTGACTGTTGCTAATAAATGTGTGTTTATCTCAACTTCTGAAGCAGAGATTGCCACTGTAGAGATCTGCTGCTGTTCCTTCTACCATCTATGATGGAGGTGAAATGGGGGCTCCACACATATTATGAATAAAATGGAGCAGCAATGGAGAATCACCCACCTCGTTGAAAGAGGATGTTCAACTTTTAGGCAGTTATTCCTTTCTTCAACCAACCTGAGCACTTCTCCTTCTGTGAGGATACCTAATGCAGCTAATATTTCTAATTCAAGTTTCAGAATTCTGACTCTTGTGTTTGCAAGGGAGATGCAGTAGCACAGAGCAGACCAGGAGTCCCAAAACCTTTGGGTCTGGAGGCAAATTTGAACATCTAAAGAATTATTGTGGGCACAAGAACAAAACAAAAATGTTTTCACAGAAAACAAACGGGTGGTGCTCAGAACTCTCACACACTCAGGTTAAACAAAGACCATTTAAAACATAGATATTGGGAAGGGCAAGTGGCCAAGAAGAGTGTCTGAGGATGTTGTGTCACCCATGGGCACCATATTGGGAACTTCAAGAGTTAACAAGTCCACTGTTGTCTATTTTAAAAGCAACTGAACATTGTAATTCATTTCCTAGTTAACTGGCCTGGCGCTGAGTTGGTCAGATTTCTATTCTCGGCATAGAATGTTCATCAACACATTTGCAGTGCCAATGAACAGGAGTAGCTATTAGACAGGTGCCATAATCATTTTTTCTTGTAAGGAAGAAGTACACCCCTCTTCTCCAGAAATTAAATAGTTTATAGACTTCTGTTTACTGATAATCTGCAATGAGCATATGCGATTCCCATGGAGACTGAAAGGTAGATTGCTCAGCAGGTAGTGGTATTCTAATACTAAAATTAAGTTTTTAGTATGGATCTACTAGGGATTTACTTCAAATTAAATGAGAAGTATGAAAAACACACTTTATGCCTTCTGGATTTCACACTGAGTAATCTTTCTATCCAAAAATGAACCACCACATATTGCCACGTTTATAAATGAAAGAAAGTCAATGGAGTTCCCAGTTGCCCTCAGAGATTGTCACAGGAGGGGCCAGTCTCACCTGTCTGTCTGCCTGTAATAGCCAGTTCCCAACATTTGATCTCTTTGTTACACACTCTAGCGGCCTCATGCCAGAGTGTGATAGAAAAATAAAGTGGGAAGCTGGCTTTGTGAGGGGAGGGGAGGAGAGGAGCAAGGCAATGTACTGGGAATGAATTAGCTCAGAGTAGATGGACATGCTTTAGTCCAGGACGCGCAATATCTGATGGGCAACCTTCTGGGAGCCAAATGCTGGTGGTGGGCATAAAGGTAAAGGTAAAGTGGGTAGGGCCAGAAGTAAACAGAGCCAGACTGGGACATTTTGCCACCTAAGGCAAATCAGGAAATGGCACGCGCATACACACACACACACACACTGCTGCCACCTCTGTCCTCCCCACCAGCTCCACCTCTGCTGCCACCTGACATGACTAGAGGCAGCCCAGGGAAGCCCAGGCATGCTGAAGGCAGTGGGGGAGAAAAAAAGAGGCTTCTGTATCTCCCAGCTCTTCCCAGCCTGCCACCTGAGGTGACTGCTTCATTGAGCCCCTTGGGTGGGCCGGCCCTGGTGGAGAAATGGATATGATTCTTACCTTTGCACAATACACTACCTTCTAGCTACAAAGAAGCCAGATGTTTCTACACACAGGCCCCATCTGCACTGTACATTTAAAGCAGTATCATACTACTTTAAATAGTCAAGGCTTTCCCCAAAGTATCCCAGGTGCTTAAGGGTGCTGAGAGCTGTTAGAAGACCCCTATTGTCCTTACATAGCTATGGTTTAACAATCAATCCCTCTTCTCAGAATTGAGAATTGTGCTGTGTGAGGGGAATAGGGGTGTTTAAATACTGTTCAAAAGCCCCTCTTGGGTTACCTGGACATTTCTGTGCATCAGCTGTACGTCTGTCACTTCTAGCCTGGACATGCAAACATCTGGTTGGGCCAAGGTGTGGAACAGCTCAGGAGATGCCAGTGTCCTGATGCCTGGGGTGTAGCTGGTCACATTCTTGCCATGCATTAGGAGGTTTAGCATTATCACCATGCTAAAAGCATAAGTACATAGAAATAGTCCTGCTGGATAAGACTAGAGTCCCTTCTAGTCCAACTTCTTTGTATAGTGGCTTATAGGAAGCTCGCAAGTAGGACATGCATGCCGTAGCTCTCTTGTGATCACCAGCAACTGGTATTCAGAGGCATAAATACCACCCTCCTAGGAGGGTGGGGCAAGGCGGGCAGGAAAAGCTACACTGTGTACTAACAATTTATGTACTTTCAATATACACTAAATGGAGAAGTATTTCTTTTCGATGGTCCTGATTCCCCCACCATTCAGCTTCATTGGCTAGGTCCTAGTATGGTTGCATCTGTAGGCTCCTCCAGACAACCTGTTTATTGAGCATCCCTCCTGATTAGCTTGCACAAAGCTTATACAGGGTTTAGACTATTCCCACTCTCTATTGACAACTCTTTCTGATTTGCTTTCAACAATAAGCATTCATACTGATCAGTCTGTATGATTAGTATGTCATTCCTGCTAATTTTTTTGTTCATTTCCTGAGCATTTCCCCATTGCTTTCATAAGTGCATCTTGTTTATTTTGTTTATGTTTTGGATTTGTTGTGCTTGGGTGACTTTAATTGTGCACAACTAAATATCTAGTATACACCTGAAGCTGTCCCACAAAATACTGACAGTCTGGAGGTGTTCTCCTTCCCCACTATCTGTCTGGCTGTACCATTCAGCTAGATCCTTTGACTGATACCAGTGAGAGCACGTGCCACAGAGTGCCTGCCATTTTGCTCCATTTGTGGCTTGTGCTTTGAGCAGATGGACTCCTGAAGTGGCAAGCTCTTAAATGATTAGGGGTGTGTGCCGTAGCCTCCCTTGAAAACAAGCACGCAGGCTTGCTTCTGCCTTTGTCTTTGGTACACTTTAAACCTCAGGCACATAATGATAAACCAAGCATCCTCTCTCGTTTGCTGACTTACTCTGTCACTTGAGTACCTCTTAGGAGTAGTTTTAAGGAAGCAGGAAAATAAAAGTGAAATAGAGGAGGCAAAAAAAGTAAATAAATGCACAGTTACTTTTGGGGATCTGTTCCACTTCAGACAGAAAGATAAGTATATAGAATGCTGTATAGGGAACAATGGAATCCACACAACTCACACATATAGCAGCTTCTTTGAACGACTCAAGTGTCAGCTGAGATTTCTCTGTTTAATGCTTGTAAATGCTTCAAGATCCATGGATGAAAGGTGCTGAATTTTGAAAACGCCATGCCAGGCACAGTCCTAAATAGGATTAGTTTCAAGAACTGTATCTCATTTACAAATTGAGTAGCTATCTTGCTGTGGAATTGTGCTCCCTGTCTACCCTATTTTAGTTATCAAATGAAGAAGAAGGTCCTTTTTCTAAACAGCTAACAGCACAGCAAAGCCATGCAACCCATAAACGGTCAATAGTTTAGAGATCAGTGCTAAGTAAGTAGTGCGCAGTGAGGGCTGGGCCCATGTCATCCATAGAAGATGGTTGCTCACTTCAGTATTGCTCCTTCTGTCTTTATAGGGACCTAAGAAATGTCCAGCATGTTTCATTAGATAAAGGAGAGCCACAAAGCAGTACATAAATCTGTTCTCAGTGTTAGTCCAACTGCTTTGCATGCAAAATGTCCCATGTTCAATCCTCAGTCTATCTATATTTGCAGAAAAGAAAATGTCACTGAAATGTTTAACTGTTTCTTTGACTGAATCTTCCCACCACACAGGGGCACTGACTCCCCCCCACACACACACATTGAGGGGGCGCGGCATCATGTGATGTCATGCGCCCCTCCGCGCACCATGCTCCCAAGCGCAAGAGCAGCAGAAGGTGGGCTGCACAGAGGGCAATCTTCACCCACCATGCGAACTGCCCCTGCCTGGCTAGTGAGCGCTGCCCAGCGGCAGCAGGGGATGACAGCCCCTCAATATTGGGGGGGGGGCGCTAAAGCCCCTTCCACCCCCTATAGTTGCCACCCCTGCCACCAAATTTGCCACACGCTTGGAGAATCATTTCTATAGATATTGCTGGGCTACATTTCCCATCTTTCCTTACCATTGTCCATGCAGGCTGGGGCAGTCCAACAATGTCAGGAGGGCACCATGTTCTACAACACTGCTGTAAGATGAAAGGGCAGAGGGTGTTAAGGTGAAGTGAGTTATGGGGTTTCAGGAGGAAAACTCAGAATCCTTTTCCAGCCTGGATCTGAAATAGAATGTAACTGCAGGGCTTATAAATCTCATTTCTAGTTTGAGGTGGCTTGTTAATAAGAACCCTTAGAATCCATTTCAAAGGCTAGCCCAGGAGAATTTTGCCTAGCTTCCTTAGTTGTTCCTAGTTTTGCTCTCTGGGCAAAAAGTAGGTTCCCTCCCTGCTCCAGCCTTTCAAAAATAAATAGAAAAACAACAGCTGCATTTTGGCTTCCTCTTCCTTTCTGGGTCAAAATGAATGAATGTCACTTACATCAAGATGATGCTGTTTTTCCTTCCAAAGGTGAACTAGGGAAGCTGCTTTCTCACTAGGCTTTTAATTCTTTAACCAGAGCTCTCCACAGAGGTAATTAGCAGTTACATCATAATTTATTAACTTGCTGGAATGGATGAGCTATTTTTCATAGATAGGAATTGTAAACTGTTGAAGAGGATAGGTGTGGATACAGAAGTCTGCTGACTTTGATCTTCTGCTTCTGGTCTCAAAGACCAAGGGGTACGTGAGTTGTTAGACCAGCCTCCCCCCCCCCCAAAAAAAGTGCCCTAGATGTTTTGCACTACAACTTCCATTAGCCATAGCCACTATGGGCAATTATTAGGGATGATCTAAAACATCTGGACAACAAGAAGTTGGGGAAGGCTGTTCTCAATGTGCCACCAAATAGATATATGGGTAAGAGCTATAGCTCATGGTAGAGCATACACTTTGCATGTAGAAGCTCTCAGATTCAACCCCTGACATCTCTGAGAAGGGCTAGGAGATATCTCATCTGAAAACCTGGAGATCCACTGAAAGTGTAGATCAGCCTTTCTTGACCCTGGGTTCCCAGATGTTGTTGGACTACAGCTCACATCATCCCCAGCTAGCAGGGCCAGAGGTCAGGGATGATGGATGTCCAACAACATCTGGGGACCCATGGTTAAGAAAGGCTGGTGTAGACAATGCTGAGATACTGCAAGTGGAACAAATGACCTACGTAGTATAATGCAGCTCCCTATGTTCCTGAAGCCAACAGGAGCATGGCAGCTTAACTTAGTGTTATACGGTTGGCAGAGGGAATTCAGAGGGAATCTGGCAGCAGCCAACTCATTGGGAAGATATGATTTTTCCCCCTTCCATGAAGTTTTGTATTTGGTTTTGTTTTTTGTACATGGGGAAACAGTCAAAGCATTTTTTCCCTAGTCTGCAGTCTGAAATGAAAGGGGAGATGCCAACATTTTAGGACTCTACCACCTTATTGCTGTAAGCATAGACCAGCCCCACCAGCCCCTCACTTACAGTAAATAATCAATAGTCTTCCCAGTTGGTCTGAGGATGGGTTGTAGCTCAGTGTAGAACATGCACTTGGCATGCAGAAGTTCTTGACTTCAACCCCTAACTAGTGGCGGCCTTGTTATCCATCTTCCCACCAACTGGCACTGAGCAGGCGGTCTGCATCCCTCTAAACTGCTAGGCCAGTTGCAGTTCTCCCTTTTCACCTGTGGTTTCACTTGCGCTGCACTGGGAAGCTGAGCCAACTGTTCCTGGGCCACTCCAGCAAATGAAGGAGCCCAGGGGGCTGTTGTCTCTGTGGGGGAGGACCAGCTTGCTGGCTGGGATGTCACTGCTGCTGCCAGCCAGCGGTGCATGCACTGGGCGAGTGCGGCCAGAGAACACGAAGGAAGGAGTGAATGAAGCAGCGCTGCTGAGCTTAATATTCAAGAGGGATTGTAGGAAAGAATGAATTCTTTCAGATATTTTGAGCCTGAGTCATTTAGCACTTTAAACACCAACATGAGCAACTTGAATTGCATTCCCCAGTCCATCTCCTTCTCTCTCTCTTCAGAGGGTTGTCTTTCACTGGAAGCCTGCTGTGTGATTCTCTGCAGCTGAATCTTAGCAGCTGAATCTCTGCAATACCTGGTGCATTGTTTTTGTTCAAAATCAACCAACAACCATAGTAAGAGAAATACACAAGTGATGAGTGTGCTGGCAATTACAAATGAGTACATGCATGATGCATAATAAATAGCACATTATGGAAGCCAGATGCTTTATTTTTTGAATATATTTTTTTGCACTGCTTGATCCCCCATATGCAACTTGAAGCCAAACGCTCCGTTAGCGTGACCACCTGCCTACAGAGCGCTCCGGTTCCTTGCCGCAAAGCAGTAGTTAACATCCACTTCTACTGTAACTGGAACATCTGGTAGGTTTTCTCGGGTTGGAACCGGCAGACAAGCCTCTCACAAATTGTTTAAAGGGATGTCAGTTATGTGCCTGTTCATTACTCTTAACTGTTCACTTCTTGAAGCAATTACTCAACTGATCAATTATGCTTCAGTCAAGTTAAATGCATGGCTTAAATGCTAAGAGGTTCTGCCTTTAACCAGGTTTCCTCCATGAGTAATTCATTTGTGATGGCGTTCTATTTATTCTCCCCCTCCCTCTATGTGTGGAGAAATAACTGTTTATATTCTGACTGGTATTAGCTTCCATTCCAATTGCATTTCTCTTTTAATTTGTTTGTTATTCAAACAAATGAGGTTGTTTTACCCTGTTGCGTTGTGTATTGTACCTTATAAGATTTGAGCACTGGCTGATGATTTGATTACAGTGAGCACAAACAAAGATGAATGTTTTAGGAGGGAGAAGCGATTTCATACTGGGTGGCTGTGCTTAGGCAGATAAGATTCATTTCAAACATAATAAATACTGTAGTCCAAATTCATTAAAGCAGTGCTAATGGGGATGAGCTTAGCTCCAATGGCTGTTTGCATGTGTGTGCTTGTGCTTTGCATCAGGCAAGGTGGCAAGAGATGGGGAACCTACTGGCAAAAGGAAGATGTTAAACTGTACACAATCCTCTGTCATAAGGAACATAGCAAACTGCCTTATATGGAATCAGAGCACTGGTGCAACGAACTCCATATTGTCTGCACTGACTGGTAGCAGTTCTCTTGGCTTTCAGACAATGGACTTTCCCAGTCTTACCTGGCAATACAAGGGATTGAACCAGGGACTTTCCTGCATGCAAAAAGATACTCCACCACTGAACTGCAGCTCTTAAATTACCAAATGGGAGCTGGGCCCTAGAGAGTCACCAATGATGCAATCATACTGAATGCATGCCTACTGAAACGCAAGTCCCATTGAGTTCAATGCCACTCAACCCTGGGCAAGTGTGGACAACCCATTTGGGCAACCCATGGCCTAGGACTTCATGTGGCTCTCCACCTCCCTTAAAGGTGTCCCCTAGCTCAGGGAGAAAGAGAATCAATGGAAGTATAATAGTGGATAGAGTATGAATGAAGGAGAGGAAAGATGTTTGTGTGGTTAGACAGGGCTGGCACCAGACTTCAGGAGACTGCTCAGGTGAGAAGCCACTACAGAAGTGAGCCAGACTTGACTGCCATTCAAAAATGATGCCACCACCCACTCACCACTAATTGAGGATGAGGGTGACTGAACATCTGGGCTGGCCAGTGATTACCCTTTCTAAGCTCCAGATGGTTCTTGGCCAATTCCTAACCTGACCCACCACTGGAACTGAACTGGTAAATTGGGGAAGGGTTGAGAAGAGAGAAAGGGAGCAGGGTGGAGAGGGATAGAAGATAAATGAATAGGTGGGTGTTGGAGGCATGATAGATGATGGTGTAGAACAGAACTCTGGATATTCCACCCACTTTTTGTTTGTCTTCTCCGCTGCAGTCAGTATGTGGCTCTGACTATTTCCTCCCAAAAAGTTGCTCACCCCAGTAAACAGAAGTGCAGACGTTAAATTGTGATGATGAAATGGATCTGTGCTGTTGAAATCTCTTAGGTTAGAAAAGAAGAATGGATATTGAGGCACATGATCTCAAATGTAGGCCTGTACTGGGCTGAAATAGCACTGGCTTTACTTATCCTTCATGTAATTGCTCACTAGATCCAACAAAAGACAAAATAACAGTTGGTATTATAAAATTTGAACAGGAATAGCTTTTCTACTGACCAATAGAGCAAACTGCCTTAGAAATTGTGGAATATTAGTCTGTGAAGGTATTCAAGAACAAAGTGGACAACCAGGAGTTATAGATATATGTTAGGTCTCAAGACTGAGTGAAGAGCTGGATGATGTGCCTTCTAACTCCATATTTTTGGATTAAGAATGTCATGGATACTTACTAAGCTATGTACCATTTGAGTTAAGAATTCACAGCAATCACTGTGGTTTGGCTGTCAACTAAGGCAGTGAGCAAGACACATGATACTAGCATGGAATTCTCTGCTGTTGTAAATAAAAGTTGGCAATTTAGGAAATACGTCTCATATTTCTAAAATGCATGACATAAAGCAGTTGTGAGGAACCTTTGACGCTCCAGATGTTGCTGAACTACAACTCCCATAATCCCTGGACATTGGCCATGCTTGCTAAGGCTGTTGGAAACTGCAGTTCAGGGCCAAATGTTCCCAACCCCTAGCCTAAAGGCATATTATACAGCCTTTTCGGCTCAACAACTCAGATGTTATCTGTCACTGTGGGCCACCTTTAACAGGTAGGTCAAAACCACCTGACATGATTTATGACATCAGATGACTGGCAGGCTTTGAGTCTGCTCCTAAAACTGGGGTTTCTCCCTCCATTTTAACAGCAGTTTTAAATGCAAACTGCTTGCATGTGTGTTGATGGAGAAAGCCATTTTTTCATCAAACATCATCCTGATGTGGTATACGGCATGTATCAACTTTGCTGATGCTAAGCAGGTCCAGGTGTAGTCAGTGCCTGGAAGGGAGATCACCTGGGTTCCTTATATAGGCTGCTACGTGTTTCATTATGAAAGGGAAAAATGGGAAATGTGTACTAAATAAGTGGTAAAATTGAGAGCTCGAAGTCACAGTAACTACTTTCCATTGTTGCCTTCTCCCTGTTTGTCAAGGTTTATAGTGCGTTACTGTTGTCAAGCATAAATTACTCTATTTGGGCCCACGTTTTGTCTCTGTAAGGCTTGGTATTGCTTTAACAAAACCATTATGTTTTCCTGAATGTAAAGTGGAACCTGTAACCGGATCTGCAAAGGTAAGTAATTCTGGCTCGGTAAATATCATCAGCCAGTATTAGTCAATTGCTCAAGGACATGTTTTCATGTGCAATGTGTGGAGTAATATACTGTACGCTGACAAAAAGGGAAAGTATTTAAACCAAATGTAAGACTTTGTTACAAGAGAGGAATGTTTTAAATAAAATATGCTTGTTTACAATATCTTAGCTCCAGGGAGAGGAAGCAGGCTCCAAATGTCAAATGTGGTAAAACACTGCCCTCTCCTGGCTGACGTGGGTTTGTTGTCCATTGGATTCTTCATTCGTCTTTCCTGCTGCATTTGGTTAATCTGTGAATATGATTCTCCGCTTTCCTTTCCCCAATATCGAGCTGTAAAAAAAATCCCTTGTTGTGCAGGAAATGTGAATGGGCACCAGAAAAAAGGACCATTTTCAGTGTTGCTGAAATAAAATACAGAATTTGTCCATCCACAAACGCAAACCTGCCACGACCATAGTTCATATTTAAGAATTAAAGGTAAAGGGACCCCTGACCATTAGGTCCAGTCGTGGCCGACTCTGGGGTTGCAGCGCTCATCTTGTTTTATTGGCCGAGGGAGCCGGTGTACAGCTTCCAGTTCATGTGGCCAGCATGACTAAGCCGCTTCTGGCGAACCAGAGCAGCGCACGGAAACGCCTTTTACCTTCCCGCCAGAGTGGTACCTATTTATCTACTTGCACTTTGGCGTGCTTTCGAACTGCTAGGTTGGCAGGAGCAGGGACCAAGCAAAAGGAGCTCACCCGGTCGCGGGGATTCGAACCACCAACCTTCTGATCAGCAAGTCCTAGGCTCTGTGGTTTAACCCACAGCGCCACCCACGTCCCTTTTATTTAAGAATTAAAAACTAGCTAATTAGAAATGGTCTGAATCAGCCCCCCACTCCAAAGTTGTACCAGTTGCCCTATCATCCACCGAGTTTCCAACCCATCAGCAAGAGATGTATATGGAAAGAGTGGCAATTGTGGGGAGTGGAGTAGCAGGAGGAGAATATGAAGAGAGTGGTACTTAAAAGCTTATCATGAGTCAACAGTGAGATGCAGCAGCAAAAAGGCCAACACTGTCCTAGGCTGCATCAACAGAAGTATAGTGTCTCAGTCAAGGAAAGTAATTATATTTCTCTATACTGCCTCGGTCAGACCACACCTGGAGTACTGTGTCCAGTTCTGGGCACCACAGTTTAAGAGGGATATTGACAAGCTGGAGTATTTGCAGAGAAAGGTGACCAAGATGATCAAGGATCTGGAAGCCAAGCCTTATGAGGAACGGTTGAGGGTGTTAGGTATGTTTAGCTTGTAAAGGAGGAGATTGAGAGAAGATAGCCATCTTCAGATAAAGAATTTGTTCTCTCCTGCTCTGGAGGGTAGCACCTGAACCAATGGCTTCAAGTTACAAGAACAGAGATTCTGACTAAACAAATGGAATAACTTTCTGACTGTAAGAGCTATTCAACAGTGGAACAGACTCCCTCAGAAAGTGGTGGACTGGAGGTTTTTAAGCAGATGTTGGATGCCCATCTGTCATGGATGCTTGAGATTCCTGCACTGCAGGGGGTTAGACTAGATGGCCCACAGGGTCCCTTCCAACTCTATAATTCTATAAGAGGTATATAGAAAGAGTAGCAATTGAGTTGCAATTGAGTACCAACAGGGGTACTGTGATAGTGGCATGGCAGTAGAGGCATTGTATATGGAAAGAGTTGCATTTGTAGCAATGGAACTTCCACTTTCTACTTTATTGATTGACAAGCGGGACCTAAAATTTACTTTAAAAATTTACTTACTACGACAAAATGTTGCAAAGTAGAGTGTTGTTCACTGCTCCATCCATGCCTCCTTTCTGGCAACAAGGTCAGAGGTACTAGTTAGGGAGCTGTGACAAGTTCAGGGCTCTGAGCTGGCTACTGGAGATCAGTGAGTCACTGTGACTGAGACTAGGGACAGGATCTTCCCCGCCCTAGAGGAACCTCTTTGACTGTCAGAACCCAGAATCTCATAGGCACCTTCCCCTGGGCCTGAGCAACCAGATGACTCCCACCACACCACAAGCCCAGCAACGCAGAGAGAGCACCAGGAGGGAGCCAATAAAATGTATTTAGGCTGGATGGTTGACCCTTTAACACTCTGACGTCCTGCAGTATGAGGTGGAAGTAGCCTGCTGTTGGAGGCTTCAAAGGCCTCCATCTTCCCAACCTTTGTTGGAAGAGGTTACTTGCTCAGAGTTCTCTGTGGTCCTACAACTTCCACCTCACCTCCTTCCCTCCAGTACAGGACTGGAATCAGTGGCGTAGCGTGGGGGGTGCAGGGGGGGCCGGCCGCACCGGGCGCAACACCTGGGGGTTAAGGTTAGGGCGCGCAAATCCACGGGTTAGGGGTGTCGCGTATTCCACGCGGCGTTTTCAGCAAAGCACTAAGAGTTCCAGGTTTTTCAGTGCAGTCCTTTTTAATGTGAGTTATATACAGGCATTACAAAAGAAACAGTCCATACAGAGTACTTACAAACGAATACTCTCCACCACAGCACCACCACACTACAGCACAACCACCACACCCCCTGTTAAACAGGCTTTCCTTTTTAAAACAGGTGATAGCCAATTACACTAATCACACTCCTGCTGAGTCACTCTGACCCAGCAGAGTATTGCATCATCCTGTTGAAGCCTGCAGACTTATCCAGTATCCTGCAAATCCCAACACTCCTCCTTAAGTCAAAGGCTTGAGACCCAATAATTCTCTTAAGTCTCGAAATTTAGGAGCATCCAAACATTTTGTATACAAATCTGCCACATTACATTTTGTGTTACAGTGCTGTACCTTTAACACATTTCTTTCCGAAGCATTTTTCACATTTCCGTATCTTATCGCAATATGTTTACTTTTGCTCTTAAAGTTCTGTTGGTTAGCAAGCTGTTGTGCAGCCATGTTGTCACTTAGCACAGTGATTGGCATTTCAGAAGGTATTCCAAGCTCTTTTGTTAGGCAAGCAAACCACTCTATTTGTGATACACATTCGCTTATGGCTGAGTACTCTGCTTCACAAGTACTTGTGGCAACAAATGTTTGTTTCTGGGATTTCCACTGAACCAGGGCATTTCCAATATATATGGCATAGCCAGTGGTAGACTTTCCATTTTCTCTGTCTCCCCAGCTGGCATCAGCGTATGCATACACTTGCTGATCATGTCCTGTATCCAGCACCAGTTTGTAATCTTTTGTGCCTTTCAGATACCTTAGGATTCTTTTAAGTGCTACCCAATCTCTCTGAGCCGGGTCTGCACTTCTTTGGCTTAACATGTGCACTGCCAATGTTATGTCGGGTCTTGTCCAACAACTTAAATATAACAGAGAACCCAACAGAGAATGAAACGCTGTTGCATTCTCACATTTTTGCCCTTCTGGTTCATGTTTGTACTGGGTAGTTATGGGAGTGTCAACCTCATTTGCCCTCTCCATTCCATATGTCTTCAGTAACTTTTCGATTTTTTCCTTCTGACTCAGAGAGTAAACGCCCTCTTCATTTCTCTGAACCTCTACTCCTAAGTAATTCTGAATCTCTCCCAAATACTTCAGTTTGTATTTGTTACCTAGGCTGTTTATAAACCAAGACACTTGCTTTTGTGCAGTTGTTATTAGACAGATATCATCAACATACAAAAGTAAATAACAAACACTTCCTTGCACCATCGCTGAATATAAACAGGAATCAGCCAGGCTTTGTTTGAATCCCATCTTTTTCAAAGTTGTGTCTATGCATTCATGCCATAGACGTGCACTTTGGTGTAAACCGTATAGTGCCCTTTGCAGCTTTAACACCATGCTGTCTTTTTCTAGCTCATAACCTGGTATTTGCTGTAAATATACTTCAGCGTCAATAGGAGCATTTAAATATGCTGAGGCAACATCAAAATGATTAACTTTTAACCCTCTCAGACTTGCCATTGCTAAAACTGATTTTACTGTTTCAGCCTTTGCTGTTGGGGCAAACACTTCATCATAATGTATCATTTTCCTCTGTGTAAAGCCCCGTGCAACCAACCTGGCTTTCCTCTGACAACTACCATCAGCCAGCTTTTTCACTTTAAAAACCCACTTACAGCTTATGGGCTTTTTACCTTCAGGCAATTCTGTAGGTACAAACACATTGTTGTTTAGCAGAGAGTTATACTCTGCCTGCATTGCCTTTAACCACGCCTCTTTCTCTAGAGTAGGTAACTCTTGCACTTCTTCAAAGTTTTCTGGCTCAGTTACACAAACCTGGTTTATGGTGGCTGGGAACCCATAACGGTTTGGAGGTTGACCTTTATTACTTCTTGCAGACCTCCTTGGTTCATTAATCTCACCTCCTGGGCTACCTTCAGGACTGCTTTTGGGGTGGATTGACTCTGGAGATCTACCTCCTCCTGTCCCTGTTGCACTTTCTTCTCTCCCCTGCTCCATGCTAGCAGCTGGAGAAAAATGCTCAACCTTTACTTCCTCCCTTTCAGTTTCTCTGGGAGAACTGCCAATTCTTAGCTTTGTTTCAACTGCCTTATCAGGTATGCTCGGCAGTAAAACTTTTTCTGGCAGCAGGTTTGCATGTATCTTGGGCCAATTTCTTTGCTCATTAAAGCTGGCTGATCGACTATAACTCAAAAGGTTTCTATCATCTTCAAACCTGTAGGCTTTCGTACCACTTTCATACCCAAGAAATAGCAACTGCTGTGCCCTTTTCCCACCTTTTCTTCGGTTCTTTACAGGTATGTCAACCCATGCCTTTGTCCCAAAGATTCTTAAATGTTGCAAACTGGGACTTTTGTTATAGAGAATTTTATAGGGTATGTCATCTAGTACCCTTGACCACAAGCGATTCCCAATATAATTCGCGGTCTTAATACTTTCAGCCCAGTACTTAATTGGAAGATTTGCATCTGCTAACAATGCTTTCATTTGTGTCTGCAAGACACCTCCTCTACGCTCTGCTACTCCGTTCTCCTGAGGCGTGGCCACATTGGTAAGCCTATGTTTAATCCCTTGGGCACGCAACCAGTTTCTTAGGGAGCTTGCCATAAACTCCCCTCCCCTGTCTGATTGAATAGAGGACACCTTTTCACCAAGTTGCCTTTCTACCCTTCTTACCCAGAACTTCAAAGTTTGGGCAACGTCAGACTTTTGCTTTAATGGATAGACCCAGCCAAATCTAGAAAAATCATCCACTAGGATTAAACAATACTTGTTGTGGGAGACACTAGGTGGAAAAGGACCAGTTACATCAGCATGAATCAACTCCAGTGGTTTTTTGGTTTCTCTCTGGCTTGCTCTTGCTACTGGGCAAGCCCTGCTTTTAACCTCCTTGCAGATATTGCAGTCTAAGTAATTATCACAACTTTTTATGTTTTTCATCCCCCCACACAACTCCAATGTTTTGTTTAGCACCTTATAGCTAGCATGAGCCAGACGCCTGTGCAGGAGATGAATACACATATCATGGGTCGGGACATTTTGCACATTTGCAACCTTAGATTCACACTGCAGTACATACATATTAGTTCTAAGGCTAGCATTTGCCAACACTGCCCCATTTTGCTTTATCTGGCACTGGTCTCCCACAAAATTTACTTCAAAGCCTGCTTTTGCCAAATCGGGAATGCTCAGGAGATTGTTTTGCAAACTAGGCACACACAACACATTCCTGAATGTGTGTCCCAGCTGTGGGAACACAACCTCCCCCTCACAAACCACATTAGCTTTCTGGCCCGTAGCAAGACTTACATGTTTTTTGTTTGAAGCCCTAGCATCAATTAGCAATCCTTTTCTTTTACAAAAGGTTTGAGAAGCTCCACTGTCCAAAACCCACAGTTCTTCATTTTCTTGACCATCTGCAGACACCCAAGCGGTAGACTCTCTCTGCTGCCTCTTGTGCTTCCGCTGTTTTTGTTGTTTTCTTGGACAGTCCCACAGCAGATGTCCACTGGACTTGCAGCAAAAACACCTTTTTACTTTGTTGACCACCGGCTGGTCTGCAGCAGCTCCTCCTGGCTGTTTCTCCGGCTCCCGACACCTCTGCTCTTCCCGGCTGTTGTTCCCTCTGGGATGCTCCAACAGCTGGGCTGAGGTCATCTTTCGCTCTGCACGCCTGTCCTCCTCTGCATACAACCGTCCGGTCACGTATTCCAGAGTCAGCTTATCAGTCTCTACAGACTCGAGGGAGTTGACCAGCATATCATAGCTGTCATCAAGGGAACTCAGGACTATAAAGACTTTGTCCTCTTCCCCCACAGGCCTCCCTCTTAAGGCTAGCTCCTGGAAACAGCCTGTTAGGAATTTTAGGTGGTTTACCAGGGAGTCCCCCGGTTTCTTCCGACACCGGTACAGTCTCCTGGTCAGTGTTATCAGTGAGCCAGCTGTCTCTTGCACATGGACAGCCTTGAGCGCATTCCACGCCTCACTTGCCGTCACCTTATCAGCTACGTAGACTAGCTGGCTGTCGTCCACTCCAAGGATGATCGTAGCCAACGCTTTCTCATCCTTTTCAAGCTGGGCCTCTGCTAGTGCCAGCTTTTCATCGTCGTCCTCATCCTCCTCCGGGGGCTGCGGTGGCTCTTCCACCACTTTCCACAGGCCCTCACGCTTGAGGAAGTGTTGCATGCGGACCGACCAGATGCTGTAGTTCGTGGCCGTCAGCTTCTCCAGCAACACGCCAGTTCTGGACTGCTCCATCCCTGCAGCTCACCTCCAGCACCCACGGCTAGATAACTGCCACCTGTACTCTTGCGCAGCGGAAGCGTGCTGGGCCCATAACCCTGTCGCGTATTCCACGCGGCGTTTTCAGCAAAGCACTAAGAGTTCCAGGTTTTTCAGTGCAGTCCTTTTTAATGTGAGTTATATACAGGCATTACAAAAGAAACAGTCCATACAGAGTACTTACAAACGAATACTCTCCACCACAGCACCACCACACTACAGCACAACCACCACACCCCCTGTTAAACAGGCTTTCCTTTTTAAAACAGGTGATAGCCAATTACACTAATCACACTCCTGCTGAGTCACTCTGACCCAGCAGAGTATTGCATCATCCTGTTGAAGCCTGCAGACTTATCCAGTATCCTGCAAATCCCAACAAGGGGGCGCAAATCCACGGGTTAAGGGGCGCAAATTACTTGCCTTGCCCCGGGTGCTGACAACCCACACTACGCCACTGACTGGAATGTGAAATTCTGTAGCCACCAAGCATGCTCAGTTCTCATTGGGCTGTTTTTTTGGGGGGGGGTGGAGCAGGAGAGAAGGAGAGCGAGGTCAGCATCTGCTTAACCCTCATGGAGAAGATGTTGCAGCCCTGTGGACCTCCTTTACTTCTCTCAGTGAATATCTGCTTATACTTCATAAACTATCAGGTTCCTCTTAGCATACCAGCCTCTTGCTTCTCAGTGGGCCTTTTTTTACTATCATTGGTAGTGCACTTCACCCAAGTTTCCTATCAGAGGGAACAATGAGAAAGGGCCTTTTGATCCCCTTCTTCTATTCCCCTCCTTGAAATGTTTCCATATGAAGTGACCTACTCACATCTGTCCACCTTGCATCCAGGCAATCTAGAGACATCGTAACAGTCAAGGATGCATTCTAGCTGGCCAGTACTATCTACACATACCAGCATGGGCTCTGTAGGGGTTCAAACAAAGGTCCATCCCAGCCTGGGGATGCCAGCTATTGAACTAGAGACCTTCTACATGAAAGGCAGGTGCTCCTCCAGTAAGCTAGAGCACTTATCCCCAAATGGGAGGTGTCAGGGAACTGCCATCGGAAGGACGGGAGGTGGAAGGGCTCACACAGGTTGGGAGAGACTCAGCAGCGGAAGAGGGAACCAGCAGGGGGAGACGAGGTGATCCGAGGGAAAGTGAGCAGGAGGGATGGCTCGGGGAGACTTCCAGTGAGGGTAGTGGGGAGGTTTCAGGACCTCCTGTAGGGACACCCACCCCTCGTCGGAAACTGTCACGCAGAGAGTCCAGAAGACGTGTTTCCGTTAAGGAGCTTTTATGTTGGAAAAGATTTCAAAAGCAACCACTTTCGGAATCTGCCAGCGACTGACGGAGCCATGCTTAAGGGGCTCTGTTACAGACAGAGGTTTGCAGACTTGAGCAAACTCTGAGGGACTTGGATTTTACGCACAAGCAGCTCATCATCCCATCACAGGAGGCAAATAGATTTGAGGAAGGTGCAGAATAGGGCTATTGGCATGTGTGGCCTTAAAAGGGTGTAGGCCTGGGATTCCCCCAGCCCCATCTTACAGGATTCTTGAGTTTGGATCTTCTGGCCACCAAAGGCTAGTACCTGTGTGATTCTGGGATTCTTTCCCTTACCCAAGTTCTCTAAAAACACGAAGCTCTGGAAAATAGCAAACACATATTTTTTCTGTTTCAAACACAGGTAAACCACCATGAGGAGATGAGTCACAAATACACTGATCTGTGTAAAACTATATTGGTCTCTGAATTCTCACGTAGCAACTGTTCTCTCTCTCTCTCTCTTTCTGTGCTAGCTGCAAAAATGCCAAATAAATATTAGTTGATAAAATCTACAGGGTGCAGGAACTGGAAAACAAGGTTAGCAGCAGTGTTCAAGCTGTGATGCCGCCTCCTAGAAATGTCGATAAAGTTGTCCTGGCTTTCTCTTTCTCTTTTCTCTCTCCTGGAGCCTAGAGAAGAAATCTTTGCTAACCTGCTTCTTCCCATTTCCATTTTTCTCTTTCCAGAACTGCGTTCTTTTTCTTTTCTGTTTTCACAAGTGGGACCTATGCAACAAAATCTTGCAATGTGAAGTGCTCCTTTTCTTGGTTACAACCAGCAAGCCAGCCATGTCCTCTTTCAGGACACCCAATTCCTGGCCGCCCTTAGTTTTCCGTCTCTCTCTCTCTCTCTCTCTCTCTCTCTCTCTCTCTCTCTCTCTGCCTCTTAATCAGCATTTGTTGCCTACAGAGCATGCTGTCTATTCATTGATCTGTTTTGAGGTGCTCCCCTTACCGCCCCCGTTCCTTCCTTCCTGTATCTTATGAGTTTGCTGGCATCTCTTTTGCACAGATAATGCCTTTTTGGTTTTATCAGAATCCCAGGTGGATAATGACTTAGGAGAGAGCATGGCTGGGGAATCTGTAGCCCTCTAGATATTGTTGGACTATAACTCCCATCATCCTTGAACTTTGGCCAAACCAGGCTGGAAACATGGCAGAAGAAGAAGAAGAAGAAGAAGAAGAAGAAGAAGAAGAAGAGAAGAGGAGGAGGAGGAGTTTGGATTTGATATCCCGCTTTATCACTACCTGAAGGAGTCTCAAAGCGGCTAACATTCTCCTTTCCCTTCCTCCCCCACAACAAACACTCTGTGAGGTGAGTGGGGCTGAGAGACTTCAGAGAAGTGTGACTGGCCCAAGGTCACCCAGCAGCTACATGTGGAGGAGCGGAGACGCGAACCCGGTTCCCCAGATTACGAGTCCACCACTCTTAACCACTACACCACACTCAGAACAGCCACATTTTTAAAGGAAAGTGAAGAGGAGTGGATTTTGCAATACTAAGTTCACCTGCCCACCTGGGTAGGGGCCAGACATAAATTATGTAGAGAATCAATGTAAATCTTATGTTTGTACACAAATTCACACGCATCTCACCATACAGGCAGGCAAAAGGCATTCAATGCCATATCAAGGATGATCCTTCTTTCCCATTGTACACTCAGCAGCTCTGGAATAAAGATGTTCAAGGATTTTGCTTGCTACAGATTGTTAAGTGAACCAGCCTGATTCACTCTTCCTTGATTAATAGGCATATTAGAATGCAGATATTCCCTGATTTTCACATGTCTGGATTTTAGGTATGCATATATAAAATATGCATTTGGGTTTATGTGTCAGACAAGCATCCTCTCTTATTGTCATTTTGGAGACCTCCCTTTTTAAACAAGCTTTTCAATAGGAGATTTCTTGTGCCAGTCTGTATGTGTATTGGATTTGAATTGTTTTTATTTGTTGTTATTTGCTTTAGCATGTTGCATGAGAACTGATCTGTAAACAAAATGAATAAATAGAAATGTGTGTTTTTGGACAAAATGTGTTACAAAAGTGTGGATTTTGTGTGTAGTAAAGGTAAAGGGACCCCTGACCATTAGGTCCAGTTGTGACCAACTCTGGGGTTGAGGCGCTCATCTCACTTTACTGGCCAAGGGAGCCAGCATACAGCTTCCGGGTCATGACTAAGCCGCTTCTGGCAAACCAGAGCAGCACACAGAAACGCTGTTTACCTCCCCGCCGGAGCAGTACCTATTTATCTACTTGCACTTTGACATGCTTTCAAACTGTTAGGTTGGCAGGAGCAGGGACCGAGCAACGGGAGCTCACTCTGTCACAGGGATTCGAACCACCAACCTTCTGATTTGCAAGTCCTAGGCTCTGTGGCTTAACCCACAGCGCCACCCGCATCCCTTGTGTGTGGTAGGAAATATATAAATACAATGCAGATTCTTGTGCAGGTTTTTGTTTTTGTTTTTTAACCAATTGATGTGGGAACTGGATGGAAAGGACTTGTGAATTAACACATAAGAAGCTGGCCTGAAGTGGAAAGAGACGGGTTGGTTTATCCCTGGGGACAATCTTTTCAACCTGCAGTGCTCTTCCATTTCAGGTATGGAACTAAAAGTATTTGTCCTTTGAAAACGCCTCCTTATTCTTCCATCTCACAGACAACCACAAAGGAAGGAAATATAATCCCTTCTATAAGATTATGAGAACCCGACTTTCCAAACCTGGCTGGTCCTTTCTTCTTGTTCGTAACAATCTAGCAAGCCAGTGCTAGAGTTATAAAAGGAGCCTCAGTACGAAATGTAGAGGGGATGAGCAGTGCTCTGAGAGCCATATAAACCATGTGCAAGAAAAACAGGCTCTTTCATAAATAACACAACATGCCGACAGCTTAGGCAAAGCATTCCAGCAGTAAAGATATTTGTTTCCTTGGCAGCAACAATAACCTTGATTTGGAGGACCACGAGAGCTTTATTTTCCATACAAACCGCAATCACTTGTGTGGGTAAGTCATGCTTGGTTCCTCCTCCCTTAAACTGCACACCAGTCAGTGAACGTTAACCCATGCTAACACAGAAACGAGCAAACATATTTTTTTTAGACCAGCTCTTGTAAAACTTCTTCACAAACGTATCAAGTGCATTAGTAATTCTCGCTCAATTAGACTATTGTTGCAACGCTGACACCAAACCCTACATACATTAAGCATAATAGAAACATTGCCACTTCATCAGTGCAGGGTCCAGTACTGGGGACCACATTTTATGAAGACATTTGATGAAACTACATCTACTACATCTACTACCTTTTCTCTCAGTGAGCTCTGTGAAGCACATGTGATGTTCCTCATCCCTGTTTTATCCTCATAATTCCAGTTACAGATAGGTAGCCGTGTTGGTCTGCCATAGTCAAAATAAAAAAATTCCTTCCAGTAGCACCTTAAAGACCAACTAAGTTAGTTCTTGGTATGAGCTTTCGTGTGCATGCACACTTCTTCAGATACACTTATCTGAAGAAGTGTGCATGCACACGAAAGCTCATACCAAGAACTAACTTAGTTGGTCTTTAAGGTGCTACTGGAAGGAATTTTTTTATTTATCCTCATAACAAACTCATGAGAAAGGCAACATGCAAAAGAGTGGCCAGCAAGACCAGCAGGTTTGATGGGAACCTAGGAAGCTGCCATACTGAATACTTGGTCCCTCTAGAGCTATATTGATGCTGATGGTAATTAGACTTCCTTGGCTGAGTGGTGATTTGAACCTGGGCCTCCCTGGTCCCATTCTGACACTCCAAAGACGATACAAACATGGGTGCATGGGTTTCTATGAGCAACCATGGGAGAGAGGAACTTTCCTACCATATGTCATGTGCCATGTTCCAGTGAAAACGGCTTTTATGAAAACTGTACTCCAAAGTCAGTTGCCGAGGGCAAGTTGACTTGCTCCCATTTCATTTCAGTGTCGCATACACTCAGTTGAGGGCTCGCTCAAAACATTTTGCCTCCTTTGGCAGGCTGCTTCAACAAGAGGCAGCAAGGGCAGCAGGGGCAGAGGTGAGTCCCTCACCCAGCTTCGGGTGGGGACAATGCTGGGGACCAGAGTGGCTGAGTCAGAGGCTGAGGAAGGAGAAGGGGCAGTGGTTAGTGCCTGTGCATCCTGCTGCCCTGTGACAGCCTCTGCAGGGAAGAGGTGGCCCGAGGCAAATGTAGGCACCCCAGGAGTCGATGGGAAGTGACTGGAGGTAGCAGAGGTGCCATTGGGAGGGGGCCAAGCTCCCTCAATATTCTGTGATGGCTGTGTGTACACATGCCATGCAACATGCTCATGCCACTCATGCACGTTGCACAGCATGTGTACAACATATCAGCACGTCGTGTGGCGTATGTGAATGATGTCAGCACATTGTGCAGTGTGCATGCACAGCGCAAGCACATCACATGGCACCGGCCCCCTCAATCACGGGGCAAGCCAGAGTGCTTGGGAGGTGACCAGACTCATAGTTCTGCCCAGGTTGGCAGCACCAAGGTCCTTGTCAGTGCATCAACAGCTACAGGAAGAGCAACAAAGGCACACGGAGATATCTTATTTTGTCTAGACATGTGTGATTGTTTGATTATAAGCACAACAGAATTACATTTTTGTTTGCCTTTTAATGCTTCTACTCCCCCAAATATGTTTTGCATTTTGTTTTGTTTTTACTTGCACATGTAAAATACCATTTCATGAAACACATTTTTTGGGGTGGGCAGTTTTTAAAACTGAAGCTGCACCCGCAAATTCAGAGAAGTATGTAATCCAACCAACATATAAATCAAGAATGTGCAAATTAGGTGGGTTCATGTTAAAATAAATGAATTTCTCTTCCATCCCTTGTAAATGCAGACACTCACTAACCAGTTCATACCCTACAATCTGTAATAGCACAAGGCTTTTGCCCCAAATTGTCCCTGTTCGAACTAACCAAATGTGTGACAGCAAGTATTTTTAAAAGTGATGATCCATGCTCTTTATTTATGGAGTAAACTCCATAGGCCAAATAGTACTCTCAAACTTTATATCAACACAGTAATGTGTGAAGTTACAGCTCATATAATATGCTTATTATCTCTCTGCTTTTTATGTGACTGCTCTGGCCCCTGCTTCAGAAGGGCTGGAGTTTCTAACCCATGTTTGTTCAGTAGCCATATGGAAGTCTTTATTGTTATCATTATTATTATTATTATAGAGATGTTCTTAAAGGGTGAATTAAAGTGTGTGTTATATCTATGTGGGAAACAAGGTGTCAGCCCTCTGCTAATTGCAAGCATAGCACATTATAAAGTATGCTAATAAGAAATTTATCTCCACTGAGCCACAAAGTGCAACTGAAAAATTAAGGGTGGAAACATAAAATTGGTGGAAAGGGCGGAAACATGAAACAAAGAGTTGGGCTGAGTGGGACATAATTGCCGCTGCCTCTGGGTGCTGCAATCATTCAGTAGCAAAACTAGAATGGAACAAGTGAAATCCAGCTTGAGCATTAAGATAGCTTTCCTCAGCCCTGTGGCATCTAGATGTTTTAGAGTACAGATCCTATCAGCCCCAGCTGCATATCCCTTGATAGGTTATCCCCACAACCCCAATGTTGGCTCTCTCTATGTGACTGATGCCTAGAGATGGCATCACCAGGAAGCCAAATAAGGGTGAGAACAATGTTTCCTGCTCTCACTCTCGCTTCTTACAGGCAGAAACCCTGACAAATCATTTCCCAAAGGCACTTTGCCTAAGCAGAGTCCATTTATAGCCATTGTAAGGGGAACTGCCAACCTAGCAGTTCGAAAGCACATCAAAGTGCAAGTACAGTCATACCTCAGGTTAAATGTGCTTCAGGTTGAGCATTTTCAAGTTACTCTCCACGGCGACCCAGAAGTAACAGAGTGCGTTACTTCCGGGTTTTGTCACTCACGCATGCGCAGACGCTCAAAATGATGTCATGTGCATGCACGGAAGCGGCAAAACATGACCCGCGCACACACAGACGTGTCTTAAGTTCTATTCAGGATGCGAACAGGGCTCCGGAATGGATCCCGTTCACATCCAGAGGTACCACTGTAGTTAAATAGGTATTGCTCCGGCGGGAAGATAAATGGTGTTTCCGTGTGCTGCTCTGGTTCACCAGAAGCAGCTTAGTCATGCTGGCCACATGACCCAGAAGCTGTATGCCGGCTCCCTCAGCCAGTAAAGTGAGATGAGCGCCACAACCCCAGAGTCGTCCGTGACTGGACCTAACGGTTAGGGGTCCCTTTACCTTTAAGGGGGGTAAACACTAATCCTCACCCACAACTTCTCTTCTACTCCCTAACCCGCAAAAACAAAACAAAATACAAGAGGGGCATGTTTGTATCCTGCAAAGAAGGTGGTGGATTTTTGTGGGGTGGGGATTTGAGCTCAGCTCTTCCTTTCCCCACTCTATTATTATTATTATTATTATTATTATTATTATTATTATTATTATTATTTCCCACTTTTCTTTGAAGCACGTATTCCCTCTCTCTGTCTGAATTTAATACTACTGTGAGGTAGGTTAGGCTGAGATACAGTGACTGGCTTAGGATAACCCACTTCATGGCCTGGTGGGGATTTGAACCCGCGTTTCCCAGGACCTAGTTTTTTTTATATTCTGGCTGCCACAGCATACTGCCTCCCTCCCTGTAAACTTCAGGGGACTTTATTTGCTCTCTGTTTTCCTAATAAAGTGCTTTGAGTTGAAAATGAGTTGATGGCAAGGAGTCTGCTGAGAAGAAAGGTCATCATAGGCCAAGAAAGTAAGGCAGCTAAAAGGGAAATCAAACCAACTCTGTGAATGAATTATAGGTTAACTAGCATTCTGTTCAGCAGAGCACTTGTCGGTGTTATTTATATCAGTTTCCAGGGGTGGGGAATGTAATAAAATGAACACCATAAGAATAAAAAAGAACATTACCTGCCCCTCAGGCAGTCAGATTTCCATGACTTTTTTTGGTGGTTCCCCCGCACCTTCAGTAGAGTTCTTTAGTGCTCCACTTTGTAATAAAGTTAAGGAATTCTCTGATCTAATTTATCAGTTTTGATCCTGAACACTTTGTAAACTCAGCTGTGCAAAACTGCACACCAGGCCAACAGCAAGTAGCTCTCAAATAAGCCATTTCCTGGGCTCTGGGCTACCAGTGTGAGCAATGAGGAAATAAATGGATGCTTTATGGGGAAATGATGTTACTCTGTGGCAGGACATCTGCTTTGCATGCAGAAGGTCTCAGGTTCAATCATTTCCAGGTAGGCCTGGGAATGCCCTCCATTTAAACCCTGTGTAAGGACTGATGTTTAATACAGACAGTACTGAGCTAGAGAGTCAAATGTCCTGACTTGGTGTCATGCAGCTTCCTTTGGTCCAGTGCAGTGCACTCCCTGATGGTTCATACTAATTGCTGGCTGAACAGTGAAATTTTCAGACTGGCCCAGAATAATGGAGAATGTGCTTTCCCTTTAGCTTTTTAATTAAGTAAATGGAGACTCGAAATGTTTCTGTGCTCAGTTCTATGATTCTGGAGTTGACTATCCATCATGTATGATCTAGCTGAGATTCCTGCAATGCTCAGGATTGGACCAGATGACCCTCAGGATCCCTTTCACGTCTACAATTCTATGATGCATAAGGAATGTTTGAGGAATTTGATATTTGAAAATTTCTACGCAAAATTTTCTGGTTGGCTCCTTGCAGACTATGTATGATCAGAACATATAAAGCTACCATATACAAAGTCTTGTCCACCTAGCTCAGTATGCTATGGATTGAATCTGTAGGCTGCATGCAAAGCATGTGCTTTTCCACTGAGCTATGGTAATCACCAGATTTTGCACTTTCTTATATATATTTTGAATGCAGGTTAATGCAGTTAGTGAACTGAACAAGTGGGCAGCTTGCTATGTACAGATTGTGGGGAGAGTGAACAAACAGAAAAGGGAAGCAGGTCTAGTAAGCCCAGTTGTGAACCAGAAGACAGAAGGGTAAGAACAGCAAGAATGAGATGGGGGCTATCATGCAACATAAAAGAAGTAGGTATAGATAGGAGGAGGTGCTGGAGGAGACTCTTGAGAGTCCCATGGACTGCAAGAAGATCAAACCTATCCATTCTGAAGGAAATCAGCCCTGAGTGCTCACTGGAAGGACAGGTCCTGAAGCTGAGTCTCCAATACTCACGAGAAGAGAAGACTCCCTGGAAAAGACCCTGATGTTGGCAAAGATTGAGGGCACACGGAGAAGGGGACGACAGAGGATGAGATGGTGGGACAGTGTTCTCAAAGCTACCTGCATGAGTTTGACCAAACTGCGGGAGGCAGTGGAAGACAGAAGTGCCTGGCGTGCTCTGGTCCATGGGGTCACGAAGAATCAGACACAACGAAATGACTAAAGAACAACATAGATAGGAAGCACTATACTGCAGGAAATGAAGTAACAAAGGGTCCTTTGGAAACAGGGACCCTCAAGCCCTGGTGGTAAGGGTTCCACCACGCAATCTGGAGCTCCTGGGCACTCAGCTAGAATCACCTGCTAAGCATGGTTTAGAACTTATGCCAAGTAAGCCTACCAGAGGAGGGAGGTCACCAGAGGATATCTTTCCCAGGGCACCTGCACATTGGCAGACAGACTCATAAGCTGCCCAAATTTCAAGGCAGTTCCCTGGTGTGAACTTAACGGTGTTCAATAGTCTTATTATTATCTCATTGCTGCTGCTTAATTGTTGCATGCTATGCAGTTATCCTTTGGAGGCTGGTGTTCCCTCATCATTGTTTTTAATCATATTTTTTTTTAAAGGTCGAAAATAATTGCCTGCATAAAGCTGCAAACACTCTTCTGATACCTTTTTTTTTTTGAGGAGGGAATTGATGGATGTTCTGCTCATGCATTTCTTTGTACGCTGCATCTAATGCTTTAAAAAGGCATTTAACTGTTATGAGGCATAAAATCAATCTTGATTATTATGAGGAATAAAATAGCTTCATTTTACAGAGACAGTAAAACTTTTTAAGATTTTGGTAAAAATAAATGAAGATGCAGGAATAATAAATGGCGCTGCATGACCCTTAATTGTTCTGAATGTCTCTGGCAGGATCTTTATTCAAAGATCATCTTCGTAATCTACCCTGTGTCAGCTTTTTTAGGACAACTCAAGTGATGCTGAATGCAGTGCTGTATATTTATTGTCAGTCA
The DNA here is from genome assembly GCF_965112155.1 of Podarcis liolepis. Taxonomy (NCBI): domain Eukaryota; kingdom Metazoa; phylum Chordata; class Lepidosauria; order Squamata; family Lacertidae; genus Podarcis; species Podarcis liolepis. The sequence goes on along the minus strand of NC_139570.1, from coordinate 12,648,261 downwards.
TACTCTTCATTATTGGTCCACCCTCTTCAGATATGGAATTCTTAGCATTCTGAAAGACACAACGGTATGTGTGTCACGGATCATGAGTGTGCTAAGTGAACTGGTGGGCTTCCTCCTTTCAAAATCAGAGGCATGGACTACATAGATGGTAATTTTCCCATTTGATGGTGGGGAGATGCAGAACACTGCTTCAGCCAAGCCAGTATATTGCTGAATATGAGCACTTGGGAGCAGCCCACAAAGAAAGGGCATGATAAAAACCAATGAGCATATAAATGAAAACTTCATAAAATTCAAGAAAAGTAATTAAACATTTCAAAGTAGCAAAGTAACCCATCACACCCCCACTTGGGGTACAACAGTGTCTGATCCCAAACTCCTCTCACCCACTCAGCCTTCAAACCTTCCTCATACTGCCTTGTGTTTGGTTGAGCATTACAAGTCCACATGGTTTCTAACCCCAGACAGACAAATACAAGCCATGCAGTGAAAGCAAGAAAGAAACTTCAAGCAAATTGAAGGGAAGATAACTGGAAAGTTCCTCACTGACCTCTCCAGTTTATTTTTTTTTTCTTTATAAGCCATCTAAAGCTTGACTCAGGTTGTAAAGTTTGTACCTTTTTTGTGTGCTTGAAGTTGAAATAGAATCCACCATGGAGCAAATGGTCATCCATTTTAGGTTTTACTAGGCTAGGTAGCTACCAAAAGGCCAGATCCTATGGTTTCATCTGTCTGGGAAATGTCTTTAGTGCACCTGCTCAGAGGACATGTTTTCTTAATGTCAGCTAGCCATATCTCCTCTTTACGGTGCCCATCTCTCCTTCACCCAAATAAGCACTTTCCTTTATGGCATTCATCTGTCCTTCCAGTATTGCAGGACCTCATGCTGAATTTTCCCCAAAAGGTTTCAGTGTTATAGACTAGTAAAGCTGATAATATATTTTCCCCCAAAAGCTTTATTCTTAGGATGGAAGAGAACTACATTTCAATGAGATGTGATAGCCACAACCCATCACAAGGCATATGCACTTAAGCCTATTGAAATCAGTACACTCTATGTCTTATTATGGTCCATGTTTCCTTGCAACAGTTGCAATGGTCAGATGTTACCAGTGTAGCAGTATAGAGTTGTACAGAAGCTTTCCATTGTAAGGTGATACAACCTGTTGGTGGCTGATTTTCATGGTAAAACGCTAACTCTTTAGGATTTTCCCTTGCATACTTTACTCCCCAATCACCAAATGCTGATTTGAGCAGTAAGAGGAGCCACAGCTATTAATATGAAAACCACCTTTCTGGATCAGGCCAAGGGACCATCTAATGGTCAGATAGATGCTTCCAAGAAGCACACCAGCAGTATGAAAAGATGTTCACAATTCTCTCTCTCTCTCTCTCTCTCTCTCTCTCTCTCTCTCTCTCTGAGAATTTCACTGGTCAGAGAATTTCACTGGGTGAGGGATAATTTTCAGCCCAGTTCTATAATTCATTTCTGAACATTCTATTAATGACCCACCCACCCCAACAGAAATTTGAGAACAATCCATGGCATCACAACAGCATGGCCGGTCTCAGGGGCAGAGAATCTCACAGGCGACAACAAGCTTGAAGCCTACTTTGTATGGGAACAGTATGTCTCTTGGTTCCCTTCACTTTTGACGACAATTCTATTTCCCGTAATTATTTCCACCGTGAATCGCAAACCACAGGATGTTTTTACAAAATAGAAGAAAAAGCCAACCTCTTCAGCGGCTGCCTTCGAGAGCCAACTGTTGCTCTTTTGCATTGATTCCAATTGACAGCTGCAGAGCAGGCCCAGGTTGGAGTACTTGGTAATTTCAGCATCTTCTCTTACACCCAGCTGGAGCAATCAAAGGAATTCAGTTCAAAAGAGCAATGCTTGTCAGAGCTGAGCTAACAGATCAGCAGAGGGCAATGCAATGGTTGCTTATGAGAGACTGTAGGCAAGTTTGTCAAACTGCTGTCAAAGTAGCAGTCCCAATTCTTCCTAAGGTGGCCCATTGCCAGTACTTCCTGGCAAACTGTTTCCTCTTTTTGTCTTCTCTGTAGAATCTGAGAACAAATAATTATGTACTATTTGTGTGGGTGGGTGAGGAGGAAGAAAACACACAAAAAGACAGTACCACTTATCAGTCTGCTGTAGCCTTCTTGAGATCAGCTTTGGAGACCACACTTTTCGTTCTTTCATCTGCCATGAGTCCCATGGGGGGAGGGCTGATATGGAGGAGAAGTGGAAGGAGCTTGGAGAGTTGGTTCTGGAAGACCCAATCCTAGAGGGCTGCAGATTGATGATCTTGAGCATCAAGAGGTATTTGATTCAAGAGGGGCAGGGATAAGCAAGTTAGAACGTGGCAATCCAGATCTGTGTGGGGGATACTGAATGTCCTCCCTCCTGAGACATCTAGTCTGCTGCCTTTTGCTAAGAAGCTGTCTCCAGGGCCTCCTCATGCCACTTAGGAGCCCTCCACACCAGGGTGAGGTACTCAAGAGTAAATCTGACACTGAGACACTGCCTCCATTACCAAGGATACAGATGTGCTGCTCCAGTATGAGCAAGCTTCACCTAGCCAGTCCACAAGGAGTGCTCATTTTCCTGACTAGTCTGGGACACCAGTTGCTGTGTTCCCACCACTGTGCGTCAAAGGAAAGGATCAATGTCTTACAGTGCATTTAATCCCTCATGCACCCGCTGAATCCTGCAGCCTGTAACTTGCCTTAGGCAGCAATGTGGATTATGCATTAACACATCTGGCAGAACTGGAGTTGGGTTGATCCCAGTGGGGTGGGCCAGGACAGTTTGATCCAAACCTACCAACTCTGGATGCCAGAGTCATAGAGATGGATGCCTCCTGCTTAATCCACACTGGATGGGATCCTCTTCCTGCAAATTTCATCTGCTTATGTGAAAACAGTCATAGAGACTTAGCCAATTTGAATGTATTATGATGGTCAATGAAAGCAAAACAGAACTTTGGATTTAATAGATCAGATTCAGATCAGAATAATTAATAAAAGCAGGAAAACAATAATCAAAAGTAATTAAACAACATTATTTACTAAAAACTGCTCATCCTGCAATATTAGGATGGATCCTACTTCACCCTTAAAATTGAAAAAGAACCCCACCCCAGGCTATGGTAACATCATACAATATGACTCCATTTAAGAGCCAAATGCCACCACATGGGAATGCTGCCATATTCCACATCTCCCTTGAAGGAAGCACTAGATAATGAATGCAGGGTCTGGGTAGGTTCATGGTAGAGACACAGTTCATAAAGTATTGGAATCTGAGCCTCTTATACTAGTAACTAGTTCAGGGTTTTTGCCTGGAGTGAAATGTCAAATTCCTGTTTAGGGAAGGGGATATATAAAACCAGCCCAGCCAGATGGCCATGTCAGCCCCTATTTTTTTTCCAGAATGCCATTATGCTTAATATATTGTTATTTTTAATAAATTTATTAATCTTTCTGGGAGAAAATGCCGCCCAGAGTTGGGGTGCATTAGGGATTTAGTTTTTAATCCTCTTAACTTCACAAGTCTGAAGTCATTAACTTTGTAAAACAGTTGAAAGAGTTGTCATTCGGGCAACCTTGAGACAAAGAGAGAAGAAAACTCCCAAGAACTTCCAGTCAAGGCACCTGAATGTGTTTTGATGTGGATAAATAACACACATGAATATTCATGCAGTGTGTGTGTATGCACGCACACACACACACACTAAGCAAATATTTGGGGTAGCAGCTATGAGAACAAATGAGTAAATATAGAAACTTAATTAAGGAAAAGAAACTTCAAGGTTGTTGTGAAGATTCATTTCAATATCACTTTTGTAGTTTGAAATAAACATTGCCAGTCACTTCTTTGACCCGCATCTGTGTGCTCACAGTGGCGTATATTGTTACTACCCCACCAATTTTATCTTTCTCAACAGCTTTGTTGCGTGAGTGACATGTTGTTGTTTTTTCCAAATTATTAATTAAATTTAAGTGAGTTATTCAAATTCCTATATGAAATGCCCACTGGTGGCTTGTGGCAATTGGGACTATGGAACAGATGGCAGAATGGGCAACTGTGGATGGAGCCAGACCCAACAATAGACACAAGCATATACTTCCGGCTTGGTCCCCATCCTCCTCCGCACTGAACTCTATAAAATGGCAACACTGAGAGGATGCTGGCAGCCGGTCACCCCCTGGACCAGATGTAAGTGGAAGGAAGGAAGGAAGGAAGGAAGGAAGGAAGGAAGGAAGGAAGGAAGGGAGATGGAGTGACTATGGGCAGAATGAGCTTTGCAGGACCATGCTCCATTCACCTTAATGGGCCAGCCACCTCTGGAAATGTCCTGGAAATTTCATGGCTGGTAGCATAAATTCCAGTTAATGGAAACACTAAATGGGGGGGGGGGAGAGAGAGAGAGATAGTGTCCTGATGCTCAGGCCCCACTTTAATGTTTCCCACAGGAATCTGGATGGCCACAGTGAGAACAGGATGCTGGACTTGGCGAGCCATATTTTAGGCTAACATTCAAGTAAGAGCTTAGCTTTTCACCAGACTCTGGGCTTCTCAGCAGTTCCGTTGCAGTTCTTAGCAGGTTAAGTGTGTACACATATGGTTCCATCCAGCTATGTTCTCCTTAGCGCAGACACATTGAAGTTAATGGACCCAAGTTACCCATTTCCATTAATTTCAATGGGCCTACTCCGAGTTGGAGTAACATTAGATATAAGCTGGATTCAACAGCATGAAGGTGTGAATTGTGATCATCCCAGTCCTTGTATAATCTGCTATCCCAATGCAAGAAACTAACTATCCAAGCTTTATTGCAAACTCAGGCCGAAACATGGTCCTCTAATCAAAATGTCTTCATTCTGCCTGTAGGATGCTTTCTATCCATGCCCTCTCCTAAGGCCACACCACTCCTGCTCTGCACCCTACCTGAGTACTTTGGCTTGACTGGAATGTTTCCTTATACTGATATAATGCCCATTGCTTGCATGAATGAAGAGCCATGTATGAACAGGGGTCTGGCTTTCGATATACTAGAAAGTACAAAGGTAAAGATCTGTTGCTCCACCTTCTGACATATGGCCCCAGAAGGTTCCCTGTGAAGAAATGTGGCCCTTGGTCTGAAAGGAGTTTCCACCACACCTGCTTTATTGTGTTGTGGTGTTACCCAACTCATATTTTAGAAATGAGGCACCTACAGTGGTACCTCAGGTTACATACGCTTCAGGTTACATACGCTTCAGGTTACAGACTCCACTAACCCAGAAATAGTGCTTCTGATGAAGAACTTTGCTTCAGGATGAGAACAGAAATCATGCTCCCACGGTGCAGCGGCAGCGGGAGGCCCCATTAGCTAAAGTGGTGCTTCAGGTTAAGAACAGTTTCAGGTTAAGAACGGACCTCCGGAACGAATTAAGTACTTAATCCGAGGTACCACTGTAATACATACATTTGGCCACTATCTCTGGAAACAGTTTGCACCTGAGTTCACAACAGCATTGCAGCATAAAGCTGAAAAGAGCATGGTTTCTGCACCACTTTGATTGGAAAGCAATTCTAAATGTGGAGATACCATGGAGAACCCTCACCCCCAAAGCCGGCATAAGCTTTAAAGTGTTCAGGACTCCAGCTCTGTGTTTGGTAACGTCTCATTTGACCACTGATAAAGGAACAAGGAAGGAAGCCTGTATCCAAGCAGCCCAAGCAAAGTACAAAACTGAATGCATTGCTTTTAGTACAGTGCAGGCTTCCCTGCATGAGATGTTTGCAGCAAAGAATGCCTGTTTGTGCTAGTCTTCCCTTCTGTCACTATTTTGGTCCCCACTGCATTCAGATTATCTCTCCTTTAAAAAAAAAAATCTCCTATGGTCCCTTTTGATACATTCATGACTTTTCCTGGCCTTCAGTGTCTGCAATCTACCTCTGAGGTTCCCTGTAAATTTTGCTTTAACTTAATATCTTGATTGGAGCCCCACATTATGCTGGCAGCACCCTTGCTATATCTCTGTGTGGGTCTGTCTGTCTTTCCATCCCTGCAGCTCAACCACAGAAATTTCACTGAAATTTTATCTCCCCATTTTTGAATAAAATTTATTTTATCATTAGTGGGTGGGAAATGGTGATGGTGGTGAAACAGGGAAATAATTCAGAACTCGGATCCCAAGATGCTAGTGCACCTAGATTTGAGCCCAGTGGGCATTCCTGGCCCCTGTACTACCAACAGGGGAAGTTTTCTTCGTACAACTAACCTGGCCCAAACTGGATAGGGTTTTTTTTAGCAGCTGCCCTTTCACCCTCCTTCTCACAGGTTCTCTCTGAAGCACTCCCTTTTTTACATTCCAGATTGTCTGACTAATCAGCTTTGAAAAGGCACCTTGCACTGTCTAATGGTCCCTTTAATCAACATGACTTGTCCCACCCTGGATAATTAGAACCCCTGGGAGTATTTGCCTGGACACAACAATATGCCCATGTGTCAAAATGGTTAAGAACATTGAGACAACAAGACCTTGACGTGGTTGTTTAACTGGGATGTTCCAAGTCACGATCAATTCAGTTCTGGCTTCTCTGCAAATATGAAAAGAAAACACACCATTAAGGCTGTCTGTTTGTTCTCCGTGGCTTTTTATTTCTGATTGCTCTGGGAACAAGTAATTTTTTGCACAAATCCTTTTGTAGGCCACTTGCAATCAGCCTGCTATTTCATTACATGCTTAGCATATTTTCTTCATGCTTGATGGGAGAGTGTGTGTGTGTGTGTTTTAAGTGTGCTGAAGAGCAGAAACTGTCTGCATATTTTGCCTTTATCCCTGTTCTGAGTTTCTTGCTTCATAGAGAGCTGTTAAACTAATCCAAGTCTGGGTAAAGTTTCCTGTTTATATGACATTAGAATGAAATTAGCATCCCTGTTCTTCAAGATGGCAGCATGGTCGACGAATATCTATTGGAAGCAAGAAGAAAGATGGAAAATAAAAGTCTCTTAGGGATGGGTCAGAAACTCCATTTGGTTCAAATAATCATCAACATTTAAATGTGAGCAGGCATTTAAGATGGCAAGTGTAAGTGTTAAGTGGGGGGGGATGCTAATTTATCGGCTTGTTTTATGATTTGTCTAATGTTTGGTTTTTCATTGTTCCTTACTCTGAGATTACTTTGCAATGAAGGGAAAGCCATAAATATAAACAAATTGAAATTAATTAATAGTATCAAGAGCTGCTAGTCAACATGATGTTGAAATACTGCCACTATGTTAGGAGGCAGCATCACTCTGAATCCATTCAGGGAGAAAATTTGGAATTTTTTTATTACTATGGTGAAGAAATGGCACAGGAAGAGGACATTGACAGGCACACAAGAAGCTTCCTTAGAACTGGTAAGAAGTAAGACAAATGTTGTACATTAGATCAGTCTTAGTATTTTGGGTATGTGTAACAAAGAGCTGGGAATGCAGCAAACTTCCTTTGGTTGGGATTTGATTTACAGGGTCTGAAATCATATTGACAATTGAAATTAAAGTGCATGTCAGTTTCTCAGCACTCTGGGCATATGAGTCAATTCTTCAGATATGGATTGGAGTTGGGAATATGGGTTGGAGAGGGCTATTGTACTCACATCCTACTTGTGGGATTCCCAGAAGCATCCGATGAGCCACTTTGCAGGTAAAGGATGCTGGATTAGACAGGCCTTTCATCTGAACAAGCAGGGTTCTTCTCAAGTTTCCACAATAAGAGTAATGTAGAAGAGAGTGTGTTGCTTGGGTTCTCGGGAGGCTTGCTTTCAACCTGCCCCACTCATAGGTGCATCATAACTCTTAAACTATAAGTCGTTACTATAAAATGTACATCAGCTGCACAAACTTTGGTAGAAGATGGCATATAAATGTAGTAAATTGGATCTATTCCCCCACCCCCAGAATGGCAAGTATTCGTACTATGTGTGTTCACAAAGACAGTGGCTTTCTCCTGCAATCTCTAAATGGATGTTTCCTTCCTGGTGTAATGTTCAGACTACAAATGTAGTGCTATGGTGGCATAGTGCCATGCATTGCTACCAGTTTACTACAGCAATTTGAGAGTGGTAGTTTAGTGCTATAGCCATGGGGTGTTTGATTAGTGTATTTTGTCCTGCAAAACAGAAATACCTGGAGACATTTCCTTCTTGAAAATCCTCCACTTGTTATTTTCAGAGCTATGGGGAGTAGCCATTATTTATTTGTTTGGGCACAAAGCAAGGAGGAGTTAAATCCTTACCAAGGGTAAAGAGCACAGAAGGGAATACCTTGCTGCTGAAAATAATGTCAGACCAAAGCTATTTGTGCCTGAAAAGATATCTGAAAATGCAAATATAACTTTACATCTTGCCTGACTTTAAATTTCAAGCATGGAGAAAAGGGAGTGAATCCCCTGGATGTGTGATACACACACACACACACACACACACACACACACACACACACACACTTTTCCCTTTGCAACGGTAGGATGTTGTGTTTCTCTCTTTCATTTATCCCTGTGGAAAAGCATCTCTGATTAGCAAGTGCCTTCACAGGTTGGCCTCTTTCTTAATCCTTTGACTTTCTGCATGACCTCTCTGACTGTTTGGAGGAGCAATCTGTTCCTGTTCCAGGCTGTTTCATACCTCAGTGATAGCCTGCTTAGTCTCCTTCAGGCCTGCCAAGTATCAAGGTCTCTCTGTGTGACACATGGCTACCGTGTCACTCACACAGCCACCAAGTGAAACCAATATCCATGACCCCGCTGCTTCTGTTCCTTTAAAAGACCTCTGGACTGTAACGCTCTGTCTCTTCGCCAGCTGCTCTGCTGCTTCTGTGTGACAGGGCAACCACTGAGGCAGGAAAGTGGCTAGGGGAGAATCAAAATCAAAATAAGTTGGCAGCCTTTGGGCTGTAGGACAGTCAGCAAAAGGCTCTTGTACAAGGCAGAGGTGGTGGATGCTGTGCTTGTTGATTTTAAAGAACAGTATTACTACTACTACTACTACTACTACTACTACTACTACTACTGTCATCTGACACAAACTGTGGGACTTGTCAAGCCACTTTTTTGATTTTCCATAGCCAAGTCTTCCAGGCCTAATTGCAAAGCTGGCTCGGCAGAAAATTATCTGGCTTGCAAAAAAAAAAAAAATCCATGGTTCCCTCCTGAGCATTTCTTGTTTAAAGGATCTCAGTTGCTTGACCTGGGAAATATTTATGCCAGGGACCTTAGAATTCTACCCAATCAAGTCACTGAGTGAACGGAATGACTTCTACTTGCACAATGCAACTTCTTCTCCTTCTCCTCCCTCCCTGCACCCCACACTCGCAAATCTATTCTGGGGTTTCTCCTGACCCTATCAAAAGAAGAAGAACATCATCCCTCTTGCTGAGACATTGAAGAGGAATAAATGAAGACTCACCACTGCGGCTACAAATGAGCTGTTCCCAGCTTTTACCCCACCCCAAAGAACTCAGAAAAATCCCGCCCTCCAAATAATCAGAGACCACTTCAGCTCAGCCCTAAATATTGAACGTAACCCCCCCCCCACACACACACACATTAAGATACACTGTGCATACCTTTTATTTATTTGATTTTAAAAGACTAACAACAAGCAAAAAGAACTAAAAAAATATGGTACTCCAGTTTAACAAAATAAGGCCTCAGTAGGGGATTCTAACAGGTAGAGACAAAAAGTCAATGTTGTGCTTCACAGAAACTTTGTGCTTAGTTCCAGAACTATATGCAGTTCTTGGTTAACTTCTCTAGAAAGGACATTACTGATATAAAAAAGATTTAGAAGAGTCAGAAGAAACCAAAGCGATTCAGCATTACCAACTCCTGCAGGACCAGCAAAAGGCACCCTTGACCTTGAGCATTAAACACTCCATGTGGTATAATGTGCAGTTAGTAATGATTATGGTATAAATATGGATGTTGCAAGAGATCTTGCCTATAACCTATAATTCATACAGAAGGGCATGAAAGGTTTTCCTAGAGACTTAAGCCTATCAGCATAAAATTCAAAGCGAGGGATAATCCTGCCTCTCTCTAAGCCATAGTGGTTCAGTGTGTGCAGGATATACAGTGATTCAGTGTGTGATTCGCCAGCAACAGTCTAGCCTCACGAGTCTTGTGGCAGATCCCCGCACAACTTTTTTTTGTATGCAGAAAACGATCTTCATGGATGAAGCAGAAGGCCAAATGACATAATACACTATCTTGTGCTTCTAAGAGCAACAGAGCAGGCGGCATTGGTGGCGGCAGTATTCAACCCTTTCTGAATGTGTCATTTCCCCAATCTAATTCTCAAATTACAGGGCAGCAGCTCAAACTCTCCAAGTGTCCCTATTTTCTAGAGACGTCCCTGATTGAGAAGCCATCCCGGTTTCTGATTTGATCCTGGAATGTCCCACTTTTCCTTAAAGGTAAAGGGACCCCTGACCATTAGGTCCAGTCATAACCAACTCTGGGGTTGCGGCGCTCATCTCACTTTATTGGCCGAGGCAGCCGGCATACAGCTTCCGGGTCATGTGGCCAGCATGACTAAGCCTCTTCTGGCGAACCAGAGCAGCGCACGGAAACACTGTTTACCTTCCCATCGGAGCGGCACCTATTTGTCTACTTGCACTTTGATGTGCTTCCAAACTGCTAGGTTGGCAGGAGCAGGGACCGAGCAACGGGAGCTCACCCCGTCACGGGGATTTGAACCGCCAACCTTCTGATCGGCAAGTCCTAGGCTCTGTGGTTTAACCCACAGCGCCACCCGCGTCCTCACTTTTGCTTAGGATGTCCCTATTTTCATTGGAGAAAAGCTGGAGAGTATGGAGTTAGCTGACCCCTGAGACGTCTGAAGGCAATCCTGTATAGGGAAGTTTTTAAAAAATGTTTCATGTTTTATTATGTTTTTATATATGTTGGAAGCTGCCCAGAGTGGCTGGGGCAACCCAGTGAGATGAGTGGCATATAACTGGTAAAATTATCATTGTGGAATGGGACGTCCCTATTTTCATTGAAGAAATACCCTTAGGGAGGGTATGCTCCCTAAGCTTTTTAATGCTCCCCCTTAGCTATTGTTTTCAAAAGGGAGCAGTGGAGGTTGGTTCAGTAGGTCAAGTGAGGCACTGTCCCACCAACTTCAGTGTGCCATCACCCAGCCCCCACTTGTCTGCCTTCTTACTTACAGTTCAGGGGGTCCATCACTGCCTCTCAGCTCCTTCCTCCTGATTCCTAGTGGTGCCCTTGTATAACTCAACAAGGAGGAACATGGGCAAAATCTAAAATTAGTTGGCTCTGCCTCCACCTACTGTTTAGTGCCTGATGGGCAACAACCACCATAGAGAAAGGATGTGAGAATTGACTCAAAATGAAGACAGGCAAGGATGGAGATTCCCCCAAGTTTCTCCTCTTCCCAATAATCCAAGTGTTGATCTAAACTCCAAGCTGCTATCATCTCCACTGGGGACAAAAGATGAGCACAATGCTCTTACCACTAGGAACCTCAGTGGGAGGGCAAGTTTCAAATGGGTTGAATTAAATGGGTTTCCCTTCTTCACTGTGATTGCTCCAATCCAATCCCGAGCCCCTCAAATGTTAAGCATTCTTGGACAATCTGCTCACACATTCCCTGCATCTTATGGTATTTGGTACAGCCATAAGTGTATAAAGTAATATGAGAATACATGTGTGCGCAAGTATATTCCAAAACTATTCAATAATACTGAAATTGTTCGGGGGGGGGGGTGGATACTAAGCTTTAGCTCCCCCTGCTGGGATATGCTATCTAAATGTCAAGTCATCTAAAGCTTATTGTGCTCTCCACCCCCATCCCACCCAAAGGGTACTCAGAAGGTTAGCAAGTCAGTTATGTTGACTTTGTCTCTTTGTCTACATTACACAGAACAGTTCATCTCAATTAGTGGCTATTCAATCTTCTTATCTTATTTTTACGGCACACCTCTGTCCCTGGAGATCTCAGTGCTTTTTCTTTTTAAAAAATAGCCTAGGTCATAAATCATCCCTTTCTTTGTATATTATCCTGCTTTTGTGTTCTAATATCTAAACTTTCTTCAGAGTGTAATAAGGCATTTGCTGTTTCTGCACAATCCTACCTAGAGGTCAGCTGTAATATCTTCAGCATAAGGTTCTTCATATTTTCACACCTATAACCTGAAATCTTTGGGGTGACACATGAAACTTGGGGTGAGTGGTGGCTTTCATCTTACAACTAGGGTCTGCACAAATGACCTCTCAACATTTTTCACCCTGCCTGCCACTGCCAGGCATAACAGGAAACAATCAGAGGAAGAAGTCAAAGAAAGCTCCCGATGAATGTTGCAGGGAGATCTTTGTTGAATTGAACTTCTGGAAGAAGTTGGCCATACAATGATAGACATTTCTGTGTTTATATCAGAAATATAGCACTGTATTGTAGAACTACGGCTTTAATTTTGCTTCCAGATAATTGCTGAGAAGCAGCGTCTCAGCAGCACCAAGGGACCTCAGTGCAGAAGCAGTCTTAATTGTGAGATAACAGAATGGACTTGGTGTTGGGTTTTAGCCAATATTCTCCTATTAGATTTTCTTCTTCTCCCCCACCCAACCCATTATCTTTTGTTTCCTCCTGGGTGTTCATAATATTGTTTCCTAATATAACTACCCCAGAAGAAAAAGCCATGTTATTTTGTAATTAATTAAAATTTGCCTTGACATTTTAAGGACACTGATCATCTTTACCATTTACACAACAGATAACAACATAATCCAATTTTCTGTTCTCCTTTCTAATGATCTTTTGAAAGAATGTAGCGCTTGCCACCCTGTGTTTTAAATACATGCTAACCTTAGCCTAGCAATCGCTGTCAATTACTAATCTTTTATTATTGGCTTCAGGGAAAGATGAAAGGAAGAGCTGAAATCTAGTTGACAGTTTAGTTATCACATCTGGAGTAAATGAAAAGCGTGGCCTGAATCCATCAGAGACGATTAGGTAAATATGGGGGGGGGGGGAATTACGGATGTCCTTTTACACATGTAAATTTGAAAGCTGCTGTTTGTTGTTGTTTTTTCAAAACAACAATAACAAAAAAATTAAATAAATAAACGAAGTGTCTCACTTTTGACAGATCCCCCTCCTATTGCACAAATCTCTCAGGAACAATGCACTGCATGGCAAAAGGTAACGCGAGACATTTCTCCCCATCAGTGAAACAATTGCAATAACATTGCTTTACCACTCACCTCCAGAGAGACATGAAAAAGTCAGCTGTGAATAAAATGTACTCACTCTGAAAGTGACAAATGAGACCGAAGAGGAGCTGACTGTAGGTCCTAGTGGGACCAAATGTTAATCAAAAGAGAAAGGGAAAGAGAGAGATTGCACTGATGTAAGGCTGTGTGGGATGGGGATCTTCATCTCTTTTTGGCCATTATGCTCTATGCGCAGGGCTTTTGTGGGGGGGGCAGAATGCCTGTGTTCCATAATAGCGTACATGCAGAAGGGGGTCCAGGGGGCACAGATACGATTGCAGGTTGTCATGTCAATCTCACATTCTGCCTGTACAATAAGAATGGGAAAGAAATGTGATTACAGTGGTACCTCGGGTTAAGAACTTAATTCGTTCTGGAGGTCCGTTCTTAACCTGAAACTGTTCTAAACCTGAGGTACCGCTTTAGCTAATGGGGCCTCCCGCTGCTGCCGGGCCACTGCCATGCGATTTCTGTTCTCATCCTGAAGCAAAGTTCTTAACCCAAGGTACTATTTCTGGCTTAGCGGAGTCTGTAACCTGAAGCAGCTGTAACCTGAGGTACCACTGAAGTTTGCATTTAAAGGCAGACCTATCTAACGCTCCCCAGAGAGTTTCCTAGACCATTGTTTCCCAACCTTTTTTGGGCAAAGGCACACTTGTTTCATGAAAAAAATCTCGAGGCACACCACCATTAGAAAATGTTTAAAAAATTAACTCTGTGCCTATATTGACCATATATAAAGTAATTCTCTTTAATAGGAATCAAATAAACACAAAGAAAGTATTTTACATTGTCTGGTTTTGTTTTTAACAGAAATGATTGTGCGTGTTTTTGGTACTCAGATACCTGTTGGAGCACCCCTCCTGCTATGTGCCAGGCTGGCAGCTAAGATTTATGGAGGGGTCCCTCCTCCTGGTCCCACTCCTGTGCAGTGTGTGTGTGTGTGTGTGTGTGTGTGTGTGTGAGAGAGAGAGAGAGAGAGAGAGAGAGAGAGAGAGAGAGAGATTTATTTCTCTGCATTTTATTTTATATATTTTGTTATTAAGAAGATAATAAAAACTGAGGTATAAAAATGTCAGAATAAATAAATAAATACAAATCTTGAAGCTTGTCATTCTAAAACTTAAAATGGTCACTTTTTCCAATAGAACAATTCTTTCCACTCTTACTATTTACTAGGTACCTTTGCCATTGCACTGAGGATCATAAGAGACTGAGTCAGAACGAGGAGTGATGTGACAAGAATGAAGCAAAGGATATTTACCATATTGGCACCAGCACCGCACAATACCTGCCAGGCTCAACGCCGGTCTCGCGCTGCCGCTTCCCGCACTCTCAAGGCCCCGGGAGGAGGAAGGCGTGAAGGGAATCCCGAAGGCGCGAAAACCTCGCGCATGCGCAGGCCTTCCGCCTGCGACAGCCCAGTAAGCCGGCCGAAGCGAGCTAGCGTGTGGCAGAGTGGCGATGGGATGTGGGAGGGAGCTCGCTCGCCACCCCGCGTGTGCCTATGTGGGGCACGTTACAGCCCCGTGACGTCAGCGCCACGCAGGCAGCCAGGCAGGCAGACGGCGAGAGCCCCGCGCTGGGCGGCCTCTCCTCGCCGCCGCCCCGCCTCTCGCCGCCCGACTCGCCCGCCTCCCTCCCACGGCACACCAGGCAACATCTCGCGGCACACTAGTGTGCCGCGGAACAGCGGTTGAAAAACACTGTCCTAGACCCCCAGGTTGGTTTCTAGTTTCCTTCAGCTCAGGCCCCTCCCTGTGTCTCTTTTGGACACTAACTTTTCAGTTTCTACTTTATTTATTTACAGTGGGAATGGCAGTGGGGGCTGGTCCCTTAGGACAAATGGGGTGCTGCCCCACCAACCTCAGCCAACCCCCCTTCCTGCCTTTTTACTTACTTACTAACAGTTTCTGCCTTTGATTCTACCTACTGTTGGTCTCCCTGTCTTTGACCCTCCTGGTCCCAGTAGGCACCAGCCACCACTAGGAAGTAGAGAACATTTTCTTAGCCTGAGGATCACATAGGGAGGGAGATGTCGTTGCGCCACTCCTTGGTGTGTGGAGTGCCACAGGGCTCAATCCTCTCCCCAATGCTTTTTAACATCTTTATGCGCCCCCTTGCCCAGATTGTCCGGAGCTTATTGTCACCAATATGCTGATGACACTCAGCTCTATCTGCTGATGGATGGCCACACCGACTCAGCCCCGGACTCACTGACCAGATGCTTGGAAGCTGTAGCTGGATGGTTTCGTGGGAGCCAATTGAAACTAAATCCTTCGAAGGCAGAGGTCCTCTGGCTAGGTCGGGATGGTATGAGGATGAGGGACCAACTCCCTTCTCTTGCGGGGGCCCAATTAGTGCCATGGCCTTCCGTTAAGAGTTTGGGTGTAATCCTTGACGCCTCCCTTTCCATGGAGGTGCAGGTTACAGCAACAGCCAAGGCGACATTTTTCCACCTTTGCCGCATCAAGCAGTTGGTCCCTTACCTTTCCCGCCCTGACCTGGCCACTGTTATCCATGTGATGGTCACCCCCAGGCTTGACTACTGTAATTCGCTCTACATGGGGCTGCCCTTGAAGCTGTCCCAGAAACTCCAGCAGGTGCAGAATGCTGCAGCGAGGCTCCTCATGAGGTCTCTGCCATGGGAGCATATTCATCCAGTGCTTTTCCAGCTACAGTGGCTCCCAGTGGAGTACGGGGTCAAATTTAAGGTGCTGGTTTTAACCCTTCACGGCCTAGGACCCTCGTACCTACGGGAGCGCCTCTCCCGGTATGCCCCATGGAGGACCTTAAGCAACACCCTAGTGGTCCCGGGCCCTAAGGAAGTTAGATTAGCCTCAACCAGAGCCAGGGCTCTGGCGTGGTGGAATGCTCTGTCTCATGAGACCAAGGCCCTGTGGGATCTGATTTCTTTCTGCAGGGCCTGTAAGACAGAGTTGTTCCACCTGGCCTTTGTCTTAGAATCAATTTGATTCCCTCCCCCTCTTTCTTTTCTCCTTCTCCTCTTTTGAAGAGGCTGCATCTTAATGTTTTAACGCTGTATTTTAATCTTGTTTTTTAAGTTGTATTTTAATCAACTTGTTTTTATTATTGGTTGTTAGCCGCCCTGAGCCCGGTCTTGGCTGGGGAGGGTGGAGTATAAATAAAAATTTAGTAGTAGTAATAGTAGTAGTAGTAGTATTCTCTCATGGTCTGAATGACAGAAGGGAAAAATGGGTGTTGATAGTCGCAAAATGGGTATGACTGCTACATTTGTACAGTGGGCTACATTCCAGCCATGCAAAGTCAGAGTCTTACACACACACACACACACACACACACACACACACACCAGGACTTATCTCCATCAAGGTAAGCAAGAGATATTTTCACAGTTCAATGGCACATTCAAGTGGCGAAAAAATACTCAGGGAGGGCTCTGAGCAGATCCAGGGAAGGGTGTGGTCTGGGGAGAATCCTGACGGACAGACAGAGGCCTGGAGCCATTGTTAATCATCTGTACTGGATTCCAGTTCCTTTCAGACACAATTCAAGATGGTGATCATGATGTTTAAGAGCATAAATGACTTGACATATTCTCATACCTTATACCTCATAGAAACCTGAAATCATCTTCAGAGTCTCTTCTTCAGGTGACCTTGCCAAGTGAGGTGTAGTGGCTGGTTACTGAAATAAAGGCCTTCTTGGTGGTTCAACTCAGTTATGGAATTCACTCCCAAGAGTGGCTCACTTAGCACCTTATTTGTGATTGTTGTGCCACCAGGTTTCTCACATCAAGACCTTGCTATTTACCCAGACCTTTAAATTTGAATCCACCGAACTTTAGAGCATGTAACAATGGTCTTTATAATGTATAGTCAGGTACAATGCATTGCACTGGAAGGAAGAATATGAAAATTTCCAAAAGTTCCCTCTCTGCGAGAAGTGAGGTTACAGGGAACCAGGCAGAGGGTCTTCTTGGTAGTGGCACCCACCCTGTGGAACGCCCTCCCATCAGATGCCAAGGAAGTAAACAACTATCTGACTTTTAGAAGACATCTGAAGGCAGCCCTGTTTAGGGAAGTTTTTAATGTTTGACATTTTATTGTGCTTTTAATTTTCTGTTGGGAGCTGCTTAGAGTGGCTGGGGAAACCCAGCCAGATGGGCAGGGTATAAATAATTCTTATTCTTATTCTTATTATTTTGAAGGTGCAGGCACAGCTACTCTATTTAGACTGGAAAATAATATATTTTCTGGGGGAAAGTGGTTTAGCTGGCCTTTCAGCTATGATTTTCCTCTCCCTTTTCTCTGAAAGCAATGCTTTTGATGTGCCATGTCAGCCAATGATGCTACATAACACAATACCCACAAAGCGCTTCACTGAATGGAAAGGGCAGAGGGAAGGCTGAATTGGCAGATATTAGGGAGGATAAGGGAGAGTGAAATTTCTCTATTTTGATGAGAGCAAACAACATTCCTGCTGTCTAGGTAAAATTCATGGGTGTCTTGACGAAGGTACAAAGACCAAAAGATAAATAAAACACACACCAGGCAGATCTCCTTGTGTGGGTATGTGTGTGTGGTAGTATGGAATAGGAATTAGAGCTGTTATGAAAAAGCTTCCTAGCTTCTGCCTTCCACCACCACCAGCCCTAAAAATAAAAATAAAAAAAAACTAGGCCCCCATCAGCAATGATAGATTTAAAACAGTATCATTCTACTTTAACAGGCATGCTTTCCCCAGAGAATCCTGGGAACTGGTTTGTTAAGGGTACAGAGAGTTTTTAGGAAGACACCCCCCCTCCAAATCTCATCACAGGGCTACATGTACCAGAATTCCCTGGGAAGAGGGATTGTCAACCACTCTGGGAGTTCTAGCTCTCGGGGCGAAGGGGGGTTCCTCACAACTCTCAGCACCCTTAACAAACTGTACTTTCCTGGGTTATCATGGGGGAGCTGTGATAACTTAAACTGGTATGATACTGCTTTAAATGTATAGTGCAGATGGCACCTTAGTTCTGGTCTCCTTACAGTCAGACTCAAATCACTACTTTTCTCCCCGGGGCAGACTTTGGTCTTTCAAATTTCAGTAGCATCCTGTGCAAGGGATAAATTCATTGCCCCGCTCCCTGCATCTTGTGTGCTGTTCTGCATATGCACTACGTCATAGATGCAGCAACCCCTTCCGTTTGGCACCCAGTGCTGCAGAACTGGTTGTACCACCCTAAATCTGCCTCTCACTCACCCCACAGTCTTTCTATAACTTGTAGCATGTGTCTAGAGATGGGAGTGAAATTTGGTCCAGCATGGATTTAAAAGTAGACCTACCGAATTTGCACCTCCCCAAACAATATGTGAACTGAAGTGCAGCCGTTCATTGGAATTCACAATCCTCTGAATTTTACTATGCAGTTATTGCCCAATGAAAGCTTAAAAAAGAGGGTGGGAGAATGTAAACCCTGTTGGAATGAACGAAAGGAATGAACTCTCTGGGAGATAATGTTCCCTGCACTCCTGGAATGGAGACTCGAGAGTAAGAACTGTATACACAGGGACCTTCTGTAGATAAAGAGGGAAATATTGTTTCTCTACCACCCTGAGCAAAAGCACCATAGCTCAGCTCCATCCATTTAGAGAGTGTGATGATTCCCATTTCTCCTTATAGGGGAGCAGCAGGTGTGCAGGATCTCATGTGTGATGTCCAGCATATAGCAAGGAATACATCTCAGAACCCAGGAGCACCAGACTAAGCGGTCCTCTGCCAGCAATTAAAAGTGGTTGGAGATGTGTTCTTCACCCAAGAGTGCTTACTGGTGGTCTTCGT
Source organism: Podarcis liolepis (assembly GCF_965112155.1). Lineage (NCBI taxonomy): Eukaryota > Metazoa > Chordata > Lepidosauria > Squamata > Lacertidae > Podarcis > Podarcis liolepis. The sequence goes on along the minus strand of NC_139570.1, from coordinate 12,629,178 downwards.
CCTAATCCACTTATGTGCCTGCAGTACATGCCAATTGAAAAAACAGTGATGCAACCAAATCATCAAGCCCAAACCCACCAGGAGTGAAACATAAGGGCAGAGCAGAGTAGGTGAAGAAAGATACTCTAAATGTCAGTTGAGAACCACCATCACCACCCCAAAAAAAAATCTTCTTGGCTTCTGTAAGGCAGTGACATTGCCCCAGATGAATGAGTGAGATTTTGGCCATCAAGATAATCCTAGGTACATGCCTTATACTGAGTCAGACAATTGGTCCCTGCAGCTTGGTATTGTCTTCACTAGCAGTAGCTCTCCAGTATTTCAAAAGGGGCATCACTCCACTTACAAGGGGTTGAAGCTGGGACCATCTGTATGCAGAACACTGAGGCACCACCCTTCTGCAATGCTCTCATTGAGGTAGGCTCCAAATTGACAGTCCTCAGGGAAGGAGTAATATTTTCCCCCTTTTCCATTTTCCAGATCTTAGCATAGGAGCACAGAGAGCTGTCACACACCAAGTCATACCATCGGTCTACCTAGCTCAGTACTGTCTCTACTGACTGGCAGAAGTTCTCCAGGATTTCAGGCAGGGATCTCTCCTAGTCCTACCCAGAGATGCTGAGTATTGAGCCTGGAACCTTCTACATGCACAGCAGATGCTTTACCACTGAGCTATGGTCTGGGTTGGGATGTTACACAGAAAAAAGAGGGGGTGCCTGGTCCTTTAAGAAGACGTGCCGGCCCTGAACTGATTGGCATGATGAACCAAAACAACTCTCAATCAAGCCTCTGTCTGACTCTCAGGAACCTCCTCTCTAAAGGATGGGGCAAATTCACTCTATGTTAAAGGGACAAGAATGGCAATATGCATACAGTGGGTAAATCAATGCTGTTTCCATTCAAGCACATCTTCTGTCTGGACAAAGAGCCCATGGATTTCTTCCTTTGTTAGCAAACAAATCATGAAGATATTTTAATCTGAGTATGTTAAGCCTTTTTGACTGTTTGTTTTTGAGGGTGATTAATTTAATAAACATTCCATTTTATTTATGTTCACACCACAGGGAGACATAATTAAGGTTTATTTCATGCAGATGTAATTATGAAGTTTTATTCTTGTGTTACTGAAACAAAATGTTTCTGGGAGGTACTGCAAATTGGCAATGGCCAAGAGAGAGAGAGAAACAAACAAACAAACAAACAAACAAACAGCACTCAGAGGAGTTTTCACCCAGCAGCTGAATGTCTATGACACAGGGTAGCCAACACGGGTAGCATTGTGTGTGCCAGTACATCCTAGGCACCCACAAAAGGTTTCTCAAAAGGGATGGCTTGGTCTTCCTGCTCAGTTCCTGTGTGTAGGTTCAGCCTCTCCAGTACTGAATTCACTTCTTAAGCATGTTCACATTTCACTGGATGCCAGGACTGAACACACACCCTCCTTTCTGTTTTGAACAGAGGAGAGGTCCAAAGAGCTGTGAGTGAGTGGGGCCATGGATAATGTCGGTGCCATTCCCCATATTGATGGGGTGGCTGATGTGTGCATGGGGTATATGTTTGAACCTAACACGTTTTACAGTCCTGTCTCTTCTCTTCTGCTCTTTCAGACATGGTGTCCATTATGGTACTCCCCAAAAGGTATGAGAGGCTACCATATGTGGTGGCAATGTAAAGTTATCAGGAAGGCCTGGGAAGTGACATATAAAGACCTGAAGAGAGTGTTGAAAATGACATTTGGGTTTTTTAAAAATAGAAGCTATGATTTTGAAAGGTACAGGACTTGATGGATTTACTGTGCAAAAGACTTTGTTCCTGCATCTGAGAATGGATGCCAGGCCAAGCCCAAACCAGCCCTATAGAAGAAAGAAGCCACCGCCAAAGAAGATGAAAGAGATTGGCAAAATAAACCAATGAACTATGCAGGACATATTAGATAATTTGAAACCCAAGAAAGAAAGGACATTGGGGGTTTTTCCTTGTTCTTTCGTTCCTTTTCTTTAAAAGGGGGAAATTGTTTAATACACACTTTGCAAGCTTTGTGTATAGGTTTTACATTAGCTGAACTTCTAAAGGTCACTTGTAACAACATGAATAAGGTTTTAAAATGGACTGTTAAGAATATTAGATTCTATGGACCTGCACGAATAAGTAGAAAATAATGGAACCAGGAGGGGGAGTGGAGGGAAGTGAATTAAGATGTATGATTTACATTTTTGATTGTGATGCTCCCTTTTTTTTTTCTTTTTTGTTATTATAAAATTAATAAATTACATTTTTTTAATTAAAAAAGGGTACTTCCCAACAACATACATTTTCGTGACTAGCATCTACAGCAATTTCTCAAAATTCATTGTCCCCAAAATTCAAAATGTGTTTAATTCAAACCCGATTTAAACATGTGGTCAGGAGCAGGGAAGAAGGAGCAAACACATCTAGGATGAGTGAACATATATCTCTCTCCTCTTCCTTGCCACCAATCTGCCTCCCTCCTTTTGGCAGCCCCATATCACTCCAGGTGGACCTGATGTTACCAGGGGCAATCCTCAACAAACTCCAGCCAAATCCTGAGTCAATCAAAATCAAACTGATTCTGTTCAGGATTCAGGATTCAGCCTGAGCTAGTGTACAGCCCTGATAACAAGCAACAACACATTTTTAGTGCAACTGGTAAAAATATAGCTTACTTCTCATGAAGATCAAGGATTGAGATGGGAATTGGGTGAGGGAGTGCAAGTAAGCTTGATTTTCAGAAATTGCATCTCTAGCTGGGAGATCTTGGGTGTGCCTATCGTTGGATAATAACATAAGAAATATCTTGGGGGATCAGTCCAGTTCAAATGCCTTTTTGAAAGCCCACGAGCACCTGACTGCAGCACCACTCTGCTAACATGTGTTTCCCAGCATCTTATATTCAGGGGCACCCTCTCATATTCAGAGGATTATGGCCATTGTCTAAACCAGACCAATTTGCCTTCAATCTCCTCTTCTTTTAAACAACTGGGTACAAGTAGAGGCCAAGTAATATTACAATCAGCAAACAAGATGCATTTTTCATCAACTCTGAATCACCTGAGATCAACAAAGCTGAAGTTTAAGATGTCAAGGGAAACACCTGAAAAGGGCAGACAGACAAAGCAAACTCACCTGGAATGGATATGTTCATGACATCTCAGAGGGCTTGCACTTTTATACGTAAAGATAAACCATAGGGGAAAAATAGGGAAGGGGAGATAACTGAATCCACAAATAAAAGGTCATTTACCCAGTAATACATGCCCTCCATGTTGCAGTGGGGGTTTTTTGTCTTTTGTTTTAATATCGTCTGCTTGAAAAGCAAAGTGATATCTCGATGGATACACATTATTAACGGTAGTTTAAAACTAGGGGTGGGCGAATCTGTCTATTTTGGTTTCTCTCTGTTTCTTTCTTCTTCTTTTTTGCAATCTTAGTGCTTGGTTGATTCCATTCTTGCATCAGTCTGCATTAAAAAAATAGTAATAAAGTCTTCATGAAAATTTGTATATATTTTGGAGCACATTGCTCTTGGTTTTGCCTAATGTGTTTTTTTGCAAGCAACTTCACACAACACAGTGTATTTTTCCGCATTAGTCTTGTACATATTTAACACAGGATTTTTGTTCACCTTTGGGGTTTTTTGCAAACTTCAAATAAAAGCTGCGCTTCACTTTGCATATTGGTTTCAGAAGTACAAGTTAGACAAGACTGCCTTTGAAAAGCTGTGGCTCAACAGTAGAACACCTGCTGTTGAATGCCCAATCCCCAGCTTCTTCAGGTTGGATTAGGAAATATTCCTATCTGAAACCCCAGAGAGATGTTGCCAGTCAGTGTCAATGAAGCTGGTCTAGATCAGGGTGGCCCAACTTTTCATATCAGGTGGGCTGCAAGAGTACTTCAACACTGAATCCATGGACCGCACATTGTCTTGTATCATGGGGTGTGGGAGAGTGAGCCCAAAATTTGACACACACAACTACCTAGCCTTTGCACTGCTTTCCCAAAACCATCCTAGAGCCCTCCCACATCGTTCCTGTAGCTGGGAAAGCGTCTGAAGGCTCCCTCTTTTTTGTAGGGACCCATCTAGGACTTCTGTAAATAGTAGCACCTATAATTTATGCAGATATCAAGAGAGTAGCACCAAAAAGCCGTGCAGGTATTAATGATCAGAGACACAAATGTCACTTAGAACAGAACCATCCAAATGGAGTTGATTTATGAAATCATTAATAGTAATATTAGAACAACTTTTCCCATTTCTTTTTGGTAAAAAGGAAATGTTAGGAGCAGTGTCACTTCCTTTAGGCAAAGATCAGTGTTACAGCTGAACTGTGTGAAATTAAAGTGATCTGGTGAATGTCTATGCAAATATTTTTGGTGTTGCATATGGATGTACCTCTAACGGTTTACTGGTACAATATCTGTAAAATGGCATTCCTAAATTCTATCACTCAGCAGAAGAAAAGCAGGGTGGGAGAGAATTACAGGATCTGAGGCTCAAGAAGCAGCCCCCCCCCACCTTTTTGGTTTGTTTATTATTTTGAATACATTGTTTTCTTTAATAAAATAAAAAATGCAATATATATTTGAGTGCTAGCACTGCAAATTCTAAAAGCTGTAAAATTGCAATATGTAAAATATATTTTAAAAGGTGGAACTGTTTCTAGATGAAATATAAGGCTATTTAAAAGGCAAGTAATATAGCCAGGGAAGGATGATGCCTTAAACTGGCACAATTTAAAACAGAAATGCTGGAAGGAATGCTATAAAACAGAACGAATAGCTCAGCATTGGAATATTTCTGTTCATTCTAATTTCTCATTCATCAGCTCCTGCTAATGGCTCTAGCAGAAGCCATTAGGCAGAAGTAAATCCCGCTGAATTCACTGAATTCAACTTCCTTTCATGTAAGTGTATCAAGGCTGCAGTTCTAGTGAAATCTGAATTGGGAGAAGAAAGAGAAACTGGCCCTTTACCAGCACCATGAGAACACATAAGGTGATAGGATTGTGGGGATGAACTCTGCCCCTCATTCATATCAGGAATTGGATAATAATCTGAAGTGGGAGGGTGGGAGCCTCTAGTTTTCATGGAAGACTCTAGGGTTTTAGAACCCTATTAAATCAGGGTTCAAAAATATGTGGAGATCCTATAGGAGAGTAGAAGGTTCCCTGATCACCCTCCAACTCATGGAGGGCAACAAAACAAACAAACAAAAAAACACCAGGGTCTGTCTCAAGAGAAAATGGAGTGTGCCCCTAGGAGTGCAGTCAAATTACTGTGGTAGCAGGACCAAAGTGATCTCCCTGGGGCACAAGCCTTGGCAGTGTGTATATGGGCCCAGGCGATAAGACCCCCCCTCCCCTTGGCTTCACTGACGTGGTCCAAAGGAAAGCAGAGCAATACATTTAGCACCAGCTTGGCTGCAGGATTTGCCTGAAGGAGGCATGCAAGGCACCATCCAACCATCTTAGGGACCCCACTCCAAATTTGTGTAGGGTTTACTCCTTAGCCTTTTCTTCTCCCAAAGATATCCCACAAGGCAGTGGAGGTTTAGGGTCAGAGTTTTCCTTTTCCTAGATGGGCTACCTTCCCAGGTTGTTGAACCCCATCAGGCCCTCACTTCCATCTACAGCATTTGCAAGAACTGGACCCACTATTGGTCTTCTCCACTCAATCCACTGGAGCCTGCAGAGGAAGTCCCTAACTCACTGAGGTCTGAGACCCATCAGCTACCCTCACCTGGTTTAGCCAGCCAGTCCAAGCCATTCTCAGGGTGTGGCTGCTGTCACATGCTTCCAGCTTCTAGGAGCCACAGGTGAGAGCTGAGTGCAGGGTGGGGACCAAAAGTGGACAAACTAACCCAGAAGGAGCATGATGTGTCCCCCACTAGAAGTACTACCCTAGCACTTCAGACACCCCATCCGATCCTAATGTTTCGTAAACACAACATTATACTGCCTTATAGTTATGGGTAATGCTAAGGCATGATCTTGAGTTTTGCCAAGAGTGTTGTTTTTTGAAAAGGCAATAAATACATGCTCTTAAGGCCATACAAGATGAAGTGTTAAATGTGTGTTCAAGCATCTTCCTGTGTTAGCCAACATGGGAAGCCCCAATCCTTATCAGAAATGCAGGGTGGAGGGTGTCTAGCATCTCCAGCTATTTGCCCCAGGATGGCTTTATTAATCTACAGATGCATCTGACAAATTGGACAGGAGCTGAACACAGAGCACAATTAACCCACAGGGTTCAGTTGTTTAAGTATTTTCTCTCAAGCAGACAACATTCAGTCTGCTGAGAACAGTGTTGCCACATTCACAGAAGTGTGAAATCCAGCAGTTACACAAATTCTGATATACACAATAGCCTGAGAGATACAGAAAAGTTCATATTGTATAGCACTTTAACTATCCAATTCCTCTAGTTAGTCTTCACAGTACCACATACAAAGAGCTCCCATATAAAGGGCATAGTTGGGAAACAATGAAGGGAAATGGAGAGCTACGGGTAGGGCCACTGGGGAACAGAATGATGTAGTCATCTAGTGGCATGTGCTAAATTCACATCTTATAATATTTGCTTATGAGATTTGTTATCAGGTCCAATACCAAGGTTGCTGGTTAGGAAAATAAGGAATGCTATTAACCTAAATATTGTGCAGGGGGATGTCACCCAGGAAAAAGTGCTTACCTAGGTGGCCAATCCTAGCAAATGAAGTTTGCGGTGGATCATCTGAATTGGCCAGATTTGCATACCAAGTACATGCAAAGCTTCTACACTGTAAAGATGCTTGATGTCCATTGACAGGTTGACAGCCAAGGTAGGAGTATGGTGACATCTCAGGATTTCCCTAACAATGGAACAGGCTGGTGATTTGAGTGCCTGAGCAAAGTTCAGATTGTTTGGATTATTTAAAATGGACAGTAGTGTTGAAAGATTCCTTTTTGTACTTCCATGACATGAGTCTTTTAATTTCGTTTGAAGTGCTTACATCAAATCCATTGCAGGCTAGGCAGACTTAAAAGCTGTATTTTAAACTTGCAACTGTGTGTTTCCAGATAAAGAGTCAGTGCAGTGCAATGCAGTGGTTAGAGCATGACACCATTTTCTCTCTCTTCTTTCTCTACACAGCACCAAAAGATCCAGTGTGCTGTAGGGACTAGAGGTTTGGACTAGGACTAAGCCAACCCAGATTCAAACTCCAAGTCAGCCACCAGTAAACTCACTGGGAAATCTTGGGCCAGTCACTCTCTCTCAGGCTGGTTGCGAGGATAAAATTGTGGGAAAGAATGGGGCCGGAACCATGTATTTTAAATTGAGAAAAGGCAGAATATAAAGCTAAATAATCTGCTATAGATTTTGGAAATTTGTATGTCTTGATGTTTTCTATGCATTTGGACACTTCTGAACTTGTCGGGTTGTATCCTGTACTAGCCCAACTCAGGTTGATTCCCATTAAGATTAATGGACATAATTCTACTCTGAGCAGGACTTAATTGGGTACAACCCATCATAACCAAATTTTGCATTGCTCTTCCTGAGATCAAGTGGCAAGTTTTGTCTATGTTTTGAAACCATTGAAACCAGCATTTTTACTCAAGATGGTAGACTGAATCTTCCAAAACTGCGCTAATTTTAATCACAAGTTTCACAACTGCATTGAATAAAGTTGTTGTCTGTGGAGGGCGGTTATTAGAATTTGCAGGCAACACAGAGTGTGAGGCTTTTAGTGCATAAATAAACTCAAGTACTGTGTCATGATCCTAAGCTGTAACTAATCACTTTATATCTTACATGTGAAGCACTCTGGCCTTTCAAAAAGGGAATTATATTATTTTTAAAGTAAAAGACACAGATAAGTGAGGTAATGTGTTCAATTGTATATCCATGTTCTTCCTTCTAAAATCTAAATGTTTGCATGTTACTGTGTAGGATCTCATTGATCCTGCATTATCATTCCACATGCTAATTACTATTCTTCTTTTTTTTTAAGGAATCTATTAAGATGATGCCACTGTTAAATGCTCTGACAAACCAATTGTATTAAGTGAATAAGGTCGTTAACATTTCCCTTGGTACATTTGATGAGGTTAAGCAGGATGAATGTCACAATTAGTAATGCTATTAAGATAAAGCTCTTGTGAGGGAACTGTATATGATGTCTCTGCCTTGTGGTCCTGAACATCAACAGCCTTTACAAAAATAAAAAATCTGCTGTACAACTAACTTAAGAAAAAGTGCAAGTGAATGAATGACTTGCGCCTAGGACATGTGATGCTAGCAAATTCATAACATGGTGTATTCTGCTTACTCTTCAGGTAGAACAACCATCTAAATACTTATGTGAATATTGCAAAAGCCATATCACCAATGAATTTTTCCCTGCTGGGGCTTGGGAAAGAACACCAGACATAATGCTTGCCTGAAAGATGAGGTTAACTTTCCTAAGCTTCCAAGTTCTCCTTCTGTTCCATCCCTTCAAGGCCTTGCATCTGCAATTGTAACAAACCTCAGGAGAACTGCCTGTAGCCCACTGGGTTTTTGCAACCCACACGCATTGGATTGGTCACTGTGAGAAAAGGATGCTGGACTAGATCTGCCACTGACCTGAACTAGTAGGGTCTTCTTGTATTCTTATGTTCTTAACTACTACTCACACAGAGGAATGCCGAGGGGTGAGGAGGGAACAAGGATAAACTAGTGTTTTAAAGATAGACACATACCTTGTGCATAATCAAAAAAGAGGACAAAATAAGACACAATTTTGCATATATAGATTGCTACGTATATTTTCATATTTAGAACTGATTACGATAATTTAAAGAGAAATACAGTGGAACTCACCATAGTGGAGAAGATTCAGAGCCACCTCTGACCTGAATCATAGCAGTGGACTATACTTCAAACTCATCGAAACATCCTCTTTTCTGGCACAGGTATACAGTGAAGTTGCATCACAAGTGGAATTAAACTGTACAAATTCAATTACGCATGCTTGAATTCAGCGTTGATGAAAGCCTTCTGGGAGACAGTTGCAGTGAAGGAGGGAGAGAGATGAAGGTGGAAGAGAGGAGGGAATCAGGCAGCGGAAGATGAAGCTCAGCTCTCTTGGCTGTCAGACCCAGGGGGAAGTGGTGGAGGCAGGGAGATGAAGGAGGAAAGGAGGAAGAGAGGGGCAGACAGAGAAAGATGCAGGAAGAAGCTGCAAGATCCATTCAAGATCAATTCCAGCCTTTTTCTTCTTTTCTCTGTCTGCTTCCCTCCTCGCTTACACCTTTATCTCTTCCCCAGCACCACTTCCCTGCTTGGCTCTCTGCAGCCCTTGGTCATCAAAGCCAAGGAAGCTAGGTTTCTTCTTCCTCTGCCTGCCTGCCTCTCCTTCCCTCTTCCTTTCATCTCTCCTCCTCCTATGCTGCAACCACAGTCCATGCTGCCACCTGCATTGCCAACCACCCCACTGCCGCTTATTCACTAGCCATTGCAGCCAAGAGAGAGAGATTGCTGCTAGCCATTATTTATTCCTTGCCATGACACCCCAGAAATGAGGGAAAGTGGTTTGCTACTGCTCTCTCAATGCTGCCATCATGCGTGAAGGAGGGAAGGCAGCAAAGCACAGGGAGGTCCTTTGTGTGGGACCTCATCCCCTTGGCACCTAGCAAGCACCCAGGTAAATTGTAGCTACATGTGATTTTGCATACATGTGCTGCCTCAGGAAGGGAACTGTGTACCAGTAGACTGCAAAACAGCAACATTGATCACAAACATTCAAAATACTAAGTCTAATCTAAGTTGCTGAAATGCACCTAGGCTGCCTTCAACACATTTGGAAAAGGGGAGGGGTAAATAACCCAAGCTGGACTATTTCATACCATGGCTCAACCATGTGGGGCTGTTCTTTGCTGAACTCAGCAATTACCCTCTTTATTTGATTTACATAAATTTTGTTTGTGAATGTTTGTTGTAAAATAGGAACTATCTTAATAGAGGCAAGCAGACACAAATAACATCCAGGGCTGAACATCCATCTTTAATGTATTAATATGTGTTATCTAAAAAGGAACATTTTTCACTGGTTGATTTAATTATGGTTTTCATGACTTTGGCACTAAGGGGGGGGGAATCTCTGAATGAAAGTTTTATGAGAAATGAAAATATGTCTTAATGTACTCTCAGCCAAACGTTTCCAGACTGAAAACTAGCAATTTGGACAGCCAAGAGAATGGCTAAATGGCTGGTTTTCTACTACATCACTTAAGAGTACAATCCTATGAAAGTCTTACAAGTACAATAAAATTATATTAACTAATTAATGTATTTATATCCCACCTTACCACCAAATTGGGATTCAAAGTGGTTTCCAACAATTTTTAAAACCCCATTATAAAATGGAAAGTAAGAAAAGCAAACTTATTAAGAGCAACAGTCAAAATGCAACAAAACACATTTAGAACCAGCATTGAAATACCAGTTGCCCTGACAGCATCCCACTTATTCCTCACCTCACAGGAAGATAATTTAAAAGTGTGTGAATACCCAAAAATATCAAGGATTTTTCTCAAAGGAAGGTAATGCAAACAATTCCTAACCCAAAAGAAGATACACGGGACACACCCATAAGTATCAAATATAGCGCTGTATTTCGTGTTATGCAAAACGACTATTTTAATTCTACCTCAAATTGCTTCCTGAAAAGCAATGCTTGAAGAGCACCAACTATTCTCAATGAGGAATCACTAATATGAATTATGGCTGGACCATAATTCAAAATACACCATCAGACCTGCAGTTTAAAAGCCATCTTCATAAAGGATCACACACCCATTGATTGTATTCCTGTAGAAAACAGGAAGGTTTGTTTCCTATTTCAGTGTGGCCTGCTATGCTCAAGTCTCATCTAATGAGAATTTATTCCTTGATTAACCTGGCTGTCTACCTGTATTACGGATCCTATGGGATGTCACCGGCAGTGTTATCCTGCTTATCCCAGATGGCAGGAGGTTTCAGTCAGGATTGAGCACATTTGTATAATTACCTCAGCCTTGTCTCTGTCATAAATCCCTATCAGGATTTTATTGTGTCCTCTAAACTATGTCGAGAGGCTTTCCCTCCCGCTTTTCAAATTGACAGTGTTAACCTCCAGCTTCAGAGATAATTCAAATCATCATTTATAACAGGGATGGGCAATGCAAATGGAAGGGGACCTGTCCTGGGCTATTTCCACTCATATGAAAATCATCCAAATTTTGTTGGAGTTTCAGTGCAGTGGATGACATTGGTTTGCATGTGTGCAAAATTCGGCATTATTCCTTTCCTCAGCATCTGAATCAAATCCCAAAGTTACCCATGAGAGCTTTGAATTTTGAGTTTTTCACCTTCTAAAATCAACAAAGTGGTGCCAATTGCTTTGATTTGTCATTTGCTCAAATATTTTAATGATGGCTCAACACTGGGGTTGCGGACAATAACCCACTTCAGATTTTTGAGAAACTGGGTACAGCAATGCAGGAGAGTGAGGTCAGGGTGAGGAGTGTGCTAGCTCCTCTCCCTTCCCCACCATCTCTGTGGCCCTCCATGATTTGGAGGGTAATTGGCTAGTGTCCCTTGCTTAGAGAAGGTTCCTGAGCAGGTTGTCGCCAACCAACTCCAGATAGTTTTGGGTGAGACATAAAATGGTTTCCAACTAACTTATTCTGTCAACACAAAGATTTCCACTTGTGCAATTGAACTCCCACCACCACAACCCCGCTCCCACCCTGCCTCTGCCACACACTCCTCAGGGTTCTGCCAGTCTCTGAGATCCTTCTGGCCCAGCTCCAAGAAATGGGAATTGGGGGCACTGTATTTCAGTGGTTCCAATCCTACCTTTAGGGCCAAGTCCAGGGAGAATGCCTTTCAGCCCTTGGAGGCTATGCTATGAGGTGCCACAGGAGACTACCTCCATTGCTATTTAGTATCTGCATGAAGCCATAGGGGGCAGTCAGTAGGAGTTTTGAGGTGAGGTGCCACCAGTATGCTGATGACACAGCTCTATATGAATCAGGAGAGGCTGTGCAGTCCCTGGGCCATTGCCTGGACATGGTGCTGAAATGAACGAGAAAAAAACAAGCTAAGCTTGAATCCTTGCAAGATGGAAGCACTATGAGTGAGTAGTCCCCATGTCCAAAATTGTTCAGTTGGGGTTACACTCCCCCTAAAGGAGGAGTAGATTTACAGTTTGTATGTGGTTGTGGATCCAGTCCTGAATCCAGCCCCAGTCACTGGAGGTTCAGGTAGCCTCAGTGGCTAGAAGGGCCATTTACCAAGTGAAGTAGGCTCAACAGCTATGGCCATTCCTGGACCAGGAAAGCCTTGCCACAGCAGTTCATGGACTCGGACTAGTAAAGAAAAAAGTGATGTATATGTGGTATAACATTGTGCCGCTAGATGGCAATGTGGAGTCCCATTTTTCTCTACCTGTTTTCCCAGTTTAAATTTACAACGCTTTAAACAGAAACCGCTTCTTTGATGTGTCTAGATCCAGCCCATGTGTTTGTTACTTCAAGACTGAATTACTGCAATACAAAGCTTCCCTTGCGCTTGATTCAAAGTTGCAAATAGGTGGTGGACTCTCCTTCCCTGGAGGTTTATAAGCAGAGATTGGATGGCCATCTGCAATGCACGACCTAGTTGAGATTTCTGCATTGCTGGCAGTTGAACTACATGGCACCCAGGAGCCCTTCCAACTCTATAATTCTATGATATTATGATTAGTGCAGAATGGTGCAGCATAGCTGTCAACAGGACTGAGGCCTTGCCAGCATATAGCAACTCTGCTCAGAGATCTGCCTTGGTTGCCATTGGCCAAGTTCAAAGTGTTACTATTAGCATGCAAATACCTTAATATGGATAAGTGGCAGTCCATGCATAACAAATTTGACTAACCTTCTGGTGGTTCTTTGGCAACATTATATTTTGGGGAGAAAGTTAATATAATCTCTTTACGACATGAAAAATCATTCAGCATTTTCCTGTGCAACTGTGTAAGCTACAGTCAAGTCAATCTTTTTGCTTCTGGAGAGAACATAGTCCCACAGGTTTACCTCAGTCTCTGAAATGTCATCAGTGCAAAGAGGGCTGAAAGATTTACTTCAGGCTGATTAAGACGAAGGTATGTCATGTGTTCAGGTGTTCCTTTTTCCACATCACTTCAGAAGCCTACTTTCTACCCTCTGCACTCTTCCCTTGGAGCAGTGATGGCCAGACTTGGCCCTCCAGCTGTTTGGGGACTACAACTCCCATCATCCCTAGCTAACAGGACTAGTGGTCAGGGATGATAGGAACTGTAGTCCCAAAACAGCTGGAGGACCATGTTTGGCCATCACTGCAAGGAATGAGAGAAGCTGATCAGCTATGTGCAATTTCAAAGGACCGAGTGCCCTCTCAGAATTTGCTCTCCACATCTTCTCTGAATGTGTTTGAGAAGAGGAGCTAGCTGTCAAGACCTGCTAATTATGTGTCATGTAGTAGTGATCTGCCAAACTGCAGCCTCTCTGAGAAGAACCTTCCAGATCTTTCCTTGTTCACCCATACAGGTTGGTCATTGGCTCCATTGGTATGAATGGAGCCTTCTTTGGGACTGAGTGTCTCTTACATCCCTGCACATGCTCTTTGGTTCTGGTTCATGGCTTTTTCTCCAGTCCTGCCTTTTGGTTTGCTATCCTGGTTGCTATATGGTCCTGTCTTGTTCTATGAGCCCTGCTTTCTGGCTTTAGTTTTGAGTCATCTCAGCCAGCCCTGAAACTATCTGACATGGCCCCATCCCAATATTGCGTCCAACAGCCCTGCCCCTGACATTGGCAGAAAATCTTATGATTGTGTGGAACAGCCTCTATGGCTGTATCCACATAGGCTTCCCTTTCAGAACTTTACCAAAAGTGCAGAGCTGAGCGTGTTAGAGCCAGTGTTAGAATATTGATGTTCCGTTCCACCTAAACAGATGTGTGGAGCTGTTGTATGTCACATGTCTGTTTACATTCCAGCACAGCTTGCTGGGAACTTCTGTTTGTGTATAGCTTTTGCCTTATGCTGCTTCTTGCTTGGACATGAAGGAGAGCAGACATGTTTTCTTTGTCCTGATCTATGCTGAATAAACTGCTTGTAAATATGCTTTATATATGCCTCTGTCCGCCCTTCCGTCGCGAGGAGTTTGTTATCTCTGCTGGCTTGCATGCTCAGCTTCTGAAAGGCTTCTGAAGCTCTGAGTTGCTGATTGATGCAGAACCGAAGACTGGAGTTTGACCGGCAACTGGCTGGTGGGCTGGAGGCAGCTGGGGGCCTGCCAATTGCCCCCGTTTCCTCGGACGCATCGCAACAATAGGCTTCTCTTTCAGACCTTTGCCAAAAGTGCAGAACGGAGGGTGTAGAGCCAGTGGGTGTGTTAATATTGGGGGATCGGATGAGTGAGGCAGCCACACACCCTCAGTGAGATAATCGATTTATAATGCTGAGCCACCTTGAATAAATGCCGTCAATAAATAAGTGGAAAGAGTCCACAGAAGAGAGACAAGGACTCCAGCATCCTTTTGAACTCCCTTGGCACCTTACACTCCTAACAAAGGGGAAGGCTTTCCACACTAACAAATTCATTTTCTGCCGTTAAAGTTGTTTTGGAGCTCTTGCACAGCAAGACCAAACCCAGCTCTAGCAAGGTACTCCTTCAGAATACTCCATTCCATTCTACCTCTTCCCGTTTTCTAGAGCCCTCCTCTCAACCTGCATTTTGTGGTGAATCAGTGTTCCTTAGCCCTGGGCTGCTTTTTTGGCATGTTTCTACTCATTCCTTGACTTTTTTCTTCTCCCCATTAGATTATTTTTTACATCTGCAAAATTGGAAATTATCCCAGCTTGCTGATACCTGGAATCGATGTTGCCATTTTGGCTGCACAGGAAGCTGAGTCTGAGGGCTCTTCAAACATTACATTCAATGAATGTACAGTCTGTGTACCTGGGTGCACAAGCATTGAACTGCACAACTCTATCCACATGTAACATTCAAATACATGTTCAAAAGCATGTGGAAAGAACCCAGGGTTAAAGGAACACATGAGCGGAACTCCTGGTTATTAATGGACAGTGACTTGTACATTCTCCACATGTGTACTCTTCTTTTTTAAATAAGATTTTATTATGGCTTTTTATAATACAGCACAGCACAATACAACACAAAAAACTAATCTAAACAAAAACAGAAAGAGGAAGAAGAATGCAAAGTCATCTCTCCCAGGTAGATCTTAACTCTTGTATCACACAGAAAGAGGTGGACCCTCCCAATTCTCACCTGGGAGCTTCCGTTTCTTTCCCCAGCCTCCCAGCCTGGGATATCTTCCCTTCATTGCCTCTGACATAGGGTCCTTCATCAGCCATCCATCACCTTCATCAACACACATGTTTATTGTGCGTTGAGGTCCCCAAGCCACCCCAATAAACACACTTTTCACACAGAATTTTTGTTTATGGTTTTTGGCATAATTTTGTCCACAACTTTATTAAAATACAAAAAAATGTGAGTGGTTGCTTAAGCATTGGTTGCAACTATCTGACCCCGCATAGGGACAGACTGACATTCGCATGACCACGAAAGTCAGAAAGGGACAACATTTCGGGGAGATGCTCTCACCTCTCCCCAAATGCTCCCAGGGGCTCTTGCATGCCCCCTTGACAGGGGTTCAGACAAAAGCATGGTGAGCCCCTGGATTCCTTTAATGGAATACCCTTGCAGCAGCAGCATTGGAGGGGCAGGCACAGCCAATCCATGCCCCTCCACCAACCAATTCATAAAACCAATGCCTAGCCGCAACCTTACAAGTTGTGGCGATTTGCTACACAGTAGGCAAAAACCAAATGGCTCCAGCCAATGAGCCAAATGGACAAAATTCCTCAAAATCTCCCCAACGACAAGGAGAACCCAATCACAATGGTGGCCAACTAAATTTTACCCGCCCAGCAACAGTGGGGTGTCTTATTGGCCCCCACCGCAACACGTGTTCTCCATGAAGGAGAACACACTATCTTCCACAGGGGTAGCTGAACCTAAGTACGAATGACCTGTACCCAGTTACAGCATAACACGAGAACACCCCTGTATTTTGCTGTGAATACAGGAGTCTGAATCCCTGTAGAGCACACCAAAAGGCCAGAAGCAAGCCAGGCTTAATTTCTCCACTGCCTTTGCAAGAGTTTAAAAAACTAGTTCCAACTTCTCCATGCCAGCATTCTTTTTCTACACTGGGGGGAAAGAAACTCTTACAGTGTATCTGCCTTTAAAACAACTAATTTCAATTCATTAAGTAGCTTTTCATAGATTGAAGCTGGAACTGTTTATACATTTAAAAAGCTCTTCGTTTGATTCTTTTCTAGCATTAGTCGGAATGAAGCGATTTCAAGTTAACAAGCAATTCATTTTGGAGAGCAAACCTTTGATTTAGACTGCCATTTTGGCAAGCTGCAATAAATTATTTTTAAATGTCAGTTTTGCATTTCAAAATTTGATGTTTGACTTTTCAATGGAGGGGGGAGGGAGTAAAAAGCTAGTTGTATGGGATTAGCATAATTCCTCGGATAACTCCTAAAATCTTTAAAACGCCACTTTATCATTAACTAATACAGGATTTTATTCAAAGAGAATTGTTGAATGAGAATAGTTGACTGTGTGGCTGTGAAGACATCACAGATGTGAAATTTTGGCTTCCTCTGTGGTGTTCAGTGCATTTTGAAAATCCCAAATTCTGCAGTGACAAAGACAGTGTTTCTAGACCTCATTATTCCCGTTTTCAAAAATGAGTTTTCTGGAACTTTAAACTAATTTATTATGGCATAAGCTTTTGCAGAACATGTTTGAAATGTTATCCTCAGCTGGCACATGGGTATACAGGAAAGAACCGGAAACCATGAGGCCAAGGGATCATGAAATGTAAAAGCATGTAAGAACAGGGCATGTATTTATGCAAGACTCAGTGACCATTCAAGACAGAAATAATATCTGATAACACAATCTTCCCCTATTGCTATGCCAACTTAATACCTGCAGTTGGATAGGAGTTCTAAATGGATACCACCATACTGATGCATTTTAGTTCCATAATTTCCTGCAAGAGTAATTTCCCTTTTGAAGCTTGTTGGGTTTTTCTTAAGAACATATGAAGAGCCTTCCAGAGCAGACCCAAAAACACAGCTAGTCTAGCGTCCTGTTTCCCGGCTTACTTGCTTTTAAAACACGTACGTTTGACATGGACATCTCAATAGTAAAAGGAGCCTCCCTGTTGGTGTGTGTTCTAATCTCTCAAAGGCTTTAGAGATTTTCCAGTCTCTTAGACAGCTGCTTATTTTTTATTTTATTTCTGCAGAGGTTTACAGCTCCAGAGTTATATCCCTATCTAGTAAAGTACCCAGGAGATTCTGTAGTCCAGAATATCGTGGCAATAGATTTAGTGGGGAATTCTTAAAATATCAAAGGGGTGCGTGTGGGTGTGTGAACACACACACACACACAATGCATTAGTCATTAAGACTGCACTGTTGATTCTGACATTGACATAGCAGGTCAGTATACTGGTGCTAATTATATGTATATCAAGGTTTTTGGGCAAAGTGATTCATAATGTAGAGTGTAAAGACACATGTATACAAGGACTATACGGTGCTTAATATGAACAGCGTTTAAATTATTCAAATCCAGGAGACTGAATCAGAGTAGGAGACGTAATTCCACCCAAACTCCATCATGTACTCATTACATAGTAATGATAGCCTAATTCTACCATAAGGAATCCTTAATAATATCGTGTCATGTCTGAAAATTTAACAATTGAGTTGGAAGTTGACAAGATCCAGAAGCTTAAGGAAACACATTAAGTGAGGCTTGAATAAATAATCAGCAAAGAATACTGCTGTCTCTTCCAACCACCTTCTTCTTCCTTGAGTAACAGTTGCTCTGGTGGTAGGGATGGGGGGGGCAGCATTTTGATTCAGTTCATATTTAAAGGTGAACTTACCCAATTTCTGAAACCATACATAAACCAAAACACAGCCGCCCTACACCATTTTAACTTATCAGAATTCTACAATGCAGAATTACTCCAGCCAACCAATGTATACCAAGATTTATATACTAAGGCAAAGTACACATAAAACACATATATTAGTGGTGGGGAACACACACACACAAATGCATTCTATTAGAAGAATTCCTTTGCTCAAATGTGTATAATAGGCAAAAATACAAGTATATTAGGGAACATGTACATTAAGATGCTGTTGAAATTTCAAGAGGGTTTTTTTTTTTTTTTAGCCATACAAACAAAACAACAACCACCCTCCAACTGATATGGAGATATGAAGAACCTAAGACTGGAGAATTAAGAAGCTGAAATTTATAGATTGGCCCATTCCTACTGATGGTGATGGTTATTATGCAGCATACCATTCAGATTTATAAGCTTGGTGTTATTTTTATTTATTTGGAAAGTTCATAAACCAGTGGATCAAAAAATGTTCTCCAAGAGGTGTACAAATAAAAATTCACACAAGACACAGCTAAAATCTACAAACCAAATGGAATTAAATTGTCATAAATACATCATTGTCATCATCATTAACAAATATACGGAACTAAATCATGCGTCTGGCTAGACTAGCTGAAACAAAAAGTTTTCCCCCAGGCGTCTCAAACAATACAGTGAGGGTGCCTACCTAGTGTTAATTTGCAGGGAGTTTCAAAGCACAGGTTTTGCCATACTTAAAGAAAGACCCCTTTAGTGATTATACCAGCCCTATAGCGCTTCCAGTCTGTCGCTATTTGGGGATGGGATTCAATCACATGCCAGCAAATTCAGGTTGTGCAAAACATCCCCTCCCCTCCCCACACCACCATAAGATTTTGTGCAATAAGGAAACTTTAAGAGAAATACACTGAGAAGTGTGTGATAATATTTGATTGAAGCAACATTGTTTTATCTTCCCCGCAAACAAATCTGAATAAATGCTCAATAAGTAGCTGATGTTGTCTCGCCTCCCTGTCAAGTTAGAGCTAACAAATCAGGATGAATGCTTAATATTCAGGGCATCTGGGACCAATAGTACTCTGGAAGAGATCACAGTGGCTGATTCTCATGATCCTTTTTCTTCATTCCTACTCCCACTCCCTGTCCCCCATTTTTTTGCAAACCTGAGATGATTCCTGCAAGTCATCAGCTTCTCTACATAAGTGGAAACTGCACAATAAGAATGAACAATGCAAATGAAAAGTGTGCAAAACTTCCTTAGCACCAGCTATCAGCAATATCTCAATTGTCTTTGGTGCCTGTTGAAGACCTTCACTTTTCAACAAGCTTTTTAACTAGAGAACTTTGTCCCTGACCATATCTATATTGAATGTGTAAGTGTTTTATGCATGAAATGGCTTTTAATTGTTTGTATATATGGTTTTTTTGTTGTTTTTAAAAAAAACGTATTTATAATTGTTTTCACATGTGGAATTGTGTGTGGGGTTTTGTGTTGATGTGTTTGCTGTGAAATCACTTTGAAAAACCACATTGGAAGTTATTCAGAAACAGAATAAAATAAATTAATCTGTTAGTGGTAACTGTTGGCACTTGGGAAATGAACCATAGTATTTGCAAATCCCTTTTCGTATAAGCACTGCTTTTACATGATGCATATATGGCAGGTGTGTGGCAGGTAGGTGTGGCTTTGACCTAATGGCCTTGTGGGCAGAATGGAGAAGCCTGGTGGGCCTAATTAAACCCACAGCCAGATCTCCACCCCTGAATTCATGAGAAGACATATCAAGAGTGCACAAGCAAACAAGGACAAATACTCTTTTTATAACCATCCTGCAAACAAATAAGAATGAATGTCATTAAGACTGGACACAGGGTTCAGTCATATGTTGGGATTAGTGAGTTAGTTTTCCTGGTTACAGTGGTACCTCTGGAGGCCCGTTCACAACCTGAAAAGAACGCAACCCGCATCTGCACGTCTGCGCATGCGCGGGTCGCAATTCCTACTTCTGTGCATGCGCATGATGTCATTTTGTGCGTCTGTGCATGTGCGAGCGGTGAAACCCGGAAGTAACCCGTTCTGGTACTTGTGGGTTGCCGCGGGATGCAGCCTGAAAACGCTCAACCTGAAGCAAACGTAACATGAGGTACGACTGTATAATGTTAGCAGTTCTCTCCCAATTCCTTTTTTTTCTTTTTAAAAAATCTTTATTTATACAAGAACAAAAACACACACAAAGAAACACAAATACAAAATTACACACAAATTACAAAAATAACCATAGACACATAATTTTCTTGGCAAACAATAAAACATCTATTGGTCTTAACACTAAAGACCCAACTTCCTGTCTATTCCATATTTCAAATTCATATTACTTATTGCCAATACACATTTTCATAATTGAACTTATTCTCAATAAATCTAATTTCTTCTATCTACCTTGCAACTAAAGTTCCTCGAATGCTGCAACAGAATTTAAACTACTATATTTATTTTTCAGATATTCTTTAAAAACCTCCCATTTAGAAACAAATTCCTGTTTTGATTTATTCTTTATCTTTTCTGATAAACCATCTAATTCGGCATATTCTGTCAGCTTTTGGATCCAATCTTGTATAGAGGGGATTTCATTACTCTTCCATTTTGCTGCGATCAAAACTCTTGCTGCCGCCGTCGCATATAAAAAGATACCCTTCCTCTTTTGTGGAATATCCAAAACTGTTATTCCCAGGAGGTAGGCCTCTGGTTTTTTATTGAAAGAGATCTTTAGCATTTTTTGCAGTTCTACATGGATACTCTCCCAGAATACCTGTATTTTCCTACATATCCACCACATATGGTAGAATGTTCCTGAGTCTCCGCATCTCCAACAATTACTTGACACATTTTTATACATTTTTGAAAGTTTCCATGGTGTTAGATACCATCGATGTTGCATTTTTTGAAAGTTCTCTCTAATCGTGAAACAGTTTGTGAATTTCCCATTGATCTTCCATAAATTTTCCCATTGGGCCATGGTTATTGAATGGCCAAAATCCTGGGACCACCTCACCATTGCCACTGTTACCTCCTCCTCCTTGACTGTCCAGTCAAGGAGGAGTCGGTAAGTTTTGGAAAGAGTTTTTCTTTTAGAATTTACAAGATCAGTTTCGAATCGAGAAATTTCTACTGAGAACCCCTTTTGTTTGTCAGATTTAAATTTTTCAAATAACTGATGGTATTGGAACCAGTCTGAAATGTGTTCTCTTATTTCCTCATTTTTTTTTTAATTTTATTTGGTTATCTTCATTTTTTAGAAGTATTTTATATGTTGGCCAGCTTTCCTGAGTATTTTTCCATTTTACTGCTATGGCTTCTACTGGAGAAGTCCACCACGGGACTTTAGGCTCCATCAGGTCTTTATATTTTTCCCATACAGCAAAGAGTGACTTTCTTATTATATGGCTGGTAAATTTTTTATGAATTTTCGCTTTTCCATATATTAGGTAGGCGTGCCAACCCCAACGGTTGTCGAAACCTTCCAGGTCCAGGAGGTCTGGATCCTGCAACGTGCACCAATCTTTTAGCCGCGGGATGCAGCCTGAAAACTCTCAACCTGAAGCAAACATAACATGGGGTACGACTGTATAATGTTAGCAGTTCTCTCCCAATTCCTAGTGTTCCTTTTTCACTGAATTATCTGTTGTGTTATGAAGTTTTGGCTTTTCTGATCAAAATACTGCCATGTCATGATAAATCTCATTCACACCAGTTAGTTGTGGTGTGACTCAACAGCAGAAGCAATTGGACCTGATGCCGTCCTTTGTGTCCTTTTGCTTCTATTCTCCCACGACTCACCCATGAAAAGAGCAAGACAGAATTAATATGCTGGAATGCTGCTCCAATTTTTGTTTTATAGTGATGAGAAATTATAGGTCAAAGCTCCCGTGATAATCCAAGTTAACAGCGTCACATTTATTTATTTATTATTTTTTTTACTGGAAGCAATTATTTAAAAAATGATCACTAAACTTCTGTTACATTTCCAAAATAGGTAAAGTATTAAATAAGGAAACATCGGGGAAATTGAATAAAGTTGTGTCTGAATGCAGCCTCAATCTAACCTCCGCGTAAAGTTTGTGCAAACAAATCAGGACAAATGCTTGATAAACAGGTCACCTGGAGGTGGAAAGTCTTGAAGAAATCTGGTCCCAGCCACTCAGTTCTCCCTCTCTCCACTTTTGCAATGGTACATTGCTGATATGCCACATCTTAAGAGTTGGTACAGCAACTCTTAAGACAAGCTCTCAGTGCTAAAGTATTTATAGCACTTTGTTCCTTGAGCCACCCTTACTTAACTGAAGATTTCTTCTTCTTTTTTCCCTTTTGTGAAGAAATTATGCAAGGTAAAAATTCTATCTTTGCTTTATGACAGTCCCATTAATTACAGACGGAGAGCTGAACCGTTATGCCGTTTAAGAAGTTTTCACAATTAAAAGTTTTATTCCTGGAGGAACTGGAAAACAAATGAAACACCACCAGCAAATTAAAGGCTTTATAGGTCAGCCATCCCATTAGGTCTCTTTAGGGATGCTGTTCGCACATAAAGCATGCCATAACCTATTTGCATAATGATTCTATCTTAACTGTGCCTTCTGCTCGGTTATGGTGTGTTGTTTATCCTTCTGTAGAGCTGATATTGTAGAAATGCAGGGACTCTGGAAGCTGCTATTTATGGCAGGCAGAAATGCTGCCATCTTCAAATACATTTAGCGCCAACAATAGAAGCAACTCAGGCAGGAAACAACAAATTAACACAGAGCAATCAGTTTGCATTGTTATTATTATTATAATTTTGCCATCACTTTTTTGACACGTTCTGTGGAGGACATCTGTTTTCCAAGCACGTGGCATTGGGGTTGGGGAAGTTCAGGGCCTGAGCACCAAAGGCTGCCCTTAACTCTTTTCTAATTCGCCTTTGGGAGTCTCCTATACTATACCACCTCAACCGCAGACCCTCCCCCTAGCTGCACCACTCACAGACTCTACTTGACCCTTTAGATATAGATATATTACATTGTTTGCTTGTTTGTTTGTTTGTTTGTTTGCTTGCTTGCTTGCTTGCTTGCTTGCTTGCTTGCTTGCTTGCTAAAAGGTTTTGGCTTCCAGCTTCATCTGATAAAAATTCAGTGGTGTGGCAGCTATACTGTTTTGCAGATGGAAGGCTCAGGATTCCATGCTTCATTCGCTGAAGCTAAGCAATGATGGCACTGACTTCCAAGTTGAGGCCCTATGGTATCAACGTGTTCGGTGCGTACATTCAGAAGTGCTTCCTTGCCAACAATGATGGCACTCTTGGAAGCTCTGTAGCAATTTTTAGTAAGTCTGACAGGTTGTCACTCTGAGAATTGAAATGTTTGGCAACTTCCTCCATTGTTACCAATGTACAGTGGTACCTCGGGTTACATACGCTCCAGGTTACAGATGCTTCAGGTTACAGACTCCGCTAAACCCAGAAATATTACCTCGGGTTAAGAACTTTGCTTCAGGATGAGAACAGAAACCGTGCAGCGGTGGTGCGGTGGCAGCAGGAGGCCCCATTAGCTAAAGTGGTGCTTCAGGTTAAGAACAGTTTCAGGTTAAGAACAGACCTCCAGAACAAATTAAGTTCTTAACCCTGGGTACCACTGTAATACATACATTTGGCCACTATCTCTGGAAACAGTTTGCACCTGAGTTCACAACAGCATTGCAGCATAAAGCTGAAAAGAGCATGGTTTCTGATCATACCCACTGGGTCCTAGGGACTGAGGCAGCCTCCCCTCCCATCAATGTTTTTGTTGAGGGAGCCCGGCCCCCTCAATGTTCAGCAATGCCCCCTGACTCATCCTAACATCACGCATATGAAGTCAGGATGTCATGCAATGTTGCGACTGGGCCCCTGACTCTGACTCTGATAATGCCTCTTACATGGCTAGATGGAGGGCAGTGTGTGTGCGTACCTGTATAGACCAGTGTGGGTTTTAAGGGGGGTACTCAAGGGTACACAGTACTGGCACTTACTGTAACAACTTAATGGTGAGTACCGGCACCTATTTTTCTAGGAAAAAAGCACTGATAGAACCTAACCTATCCAACACAAATTTTGCACTGCTTAGGCCACTTTTTCTTCTGACTCTGCCCACCACAGGCCACAGAAGTTTGCAAAGAAAAGAATATGGCCCTTAGGCTATGTACACCAGTCAAATCTACACAAAAGTGCATCATAGACATAATTAAAGATAGTTACAGTGTAACACAGCTGGCTAAAGGTTGCCAAGTCTGGGTATGTCTTGTTCCAGCAAAGTGCTCAGAGCTCCAGCAAATACGGCTGGGCCATGCGGTTAAGCACTTATAGGTGACGGCCTGAGGTTCCACTTTTCAAAGGATCATTGATTTTCCTTTCTCAGTGGTAGCTTAATGACTGTGGTTATCTTTAGATTCAGGTAGGTAGCCGTGTTGGTCTGACGCAGACGAAATAAATAATAAAATTTAAAAAATTGTCCAGTAGCACCTTAGAGAGCAGCTATGTTTGTTCTGGGTATAAGCTTTGTCTGAAGAAGTGTGTATGCACACGAAAGCTTATACTGTACCAAGAACAAACTTAGGTAAAGGTAATGGGACCCCTGACCATTAGGTCCAGTTGTGGCCGACTCTGGGGTTGCAGCGTTCATCTCGTTTTATTGGCCAAGGGTGATACCCGGTGTACAGCTTCCGGGTCATGTGGCCAGCATGACTAAGCCGCTTCTGGCAAACCAGAGCAGTTCACGGAAATGCCGTTTACCTTCCCGCCGGAGCGGTACCTATTTATCTACTTGCACTTTGACGTGCTTTCGAACTGCTAGGTGGGCAGGAGCAGGGACTGAGCAATGGGAGCTCACCCCGTCGTGGGGATTCGAACCGCCGGCCTTCTGATCGGCAAGTCCTAGGCTCTGTGGTTTAACCCATAGCGCCATCCACGTCCTTAGAACAAACTTAGTTGGTCTCTAAGGTACCATTAGACAATTTTTAAATTTTTATTTATTTCGTCTGTAGTTTACTTTATTAGGGTGACAGCAGAAGGGGTAAGCAAGATGCTCAGTGGGTCTTTGTGTGGGGGGGGGCGCTGTGGGATGTGGGTGGCACTGTGGTCTAAACCACAGAGCCTATGTGGGGCTACCTTTGAAGGTGACCCAGAAACTGCAATTAATCCAGAATGTGGCAGCCAGACTGGTGACTGGGTGCGGCTGCCGAGACTATATAACACCGGTCTTGAAAGACCTACATTGGCTCCCAGTACGTTTCCGAGCACAATTCAAAGTGTTGGTGCTGACCTTTAAAGCCCTAAACAGCCTCAGTCCTGTATACCTGAAGGAGCGTCTCCACCCCCATCGTTCAGCCCGGACACTGAGATCCAGCGCCGAGGGCCTTCTGGCGGTTCCCTCACTGTGATAAGCGAAGTTGCAGGGAACCAGGCAGAGGGCTTTCTCAGTAGTGGTGTCCACCCTGTGGAATGCCCTCCCAGCAGATGTCAAAGAAATAAACAACTATCTGATGTTTAGAAGACATCTGAAGGCAACCCTGTTTAGGGAAGTTTTTAATGACTGATGTTTTAATGTATTTTTAATCTTTTGTTGGAAGCCGCCCAGAGTGGCTGGGGTATAAATTATTATTATAGCCAAAAGATGGGGGGAGGACATTCTCCAGCATTCTAAGAGGAAACATTAGGGTACAAAATAAATATTTAAGTCCCTTCTGGTGAGTGGGAGACCCTTTAAAGCCTGCAATATATTAGTTATTCCCCAGCGACAAACAGTTTAACTAGAAATTTAACAACTTCAACATGTGTGTATATTAAAATAAAATAAAAAATGTTTTCTTGATACCAGCAAGCTAATTATCAAAGCATTGGGGAACTAACCTGGCTAAACATTTTATCCCCCTAAAGGCATATCATTAGGTCACACAGCTTCTAATTAAAACAGTGTATTGTCATGCATACTACATTTGTTGTAGAAATCTCTTCATTTTGAAAGGTGGGATGCTAGCATACAAACAAATAAAGCAGCAGTACAGGTTTTATTCAACTTCTATTTATTTAAAAGGGGTGGTGGTGGGGATAGCTAACCTAAGTTGGAATTTTAGAAACCACTGGCAATTATCTCTTTCTAACCTTTTTTTCTTTCATTCTCACTCCTTGCCCTTACTTTTCTCACACAGATACAGAGGCTTTTTGTTACCATTTCAAATCTTCTCATCTCCACACCACCACCAAGTTCAACCTTATAATATGATGATGAAGCCTCGGCCCAGTATACCCGAAGGAGCATCTCCACCCCCGTCATTCAGCCCAGACACTGAGGTCCAGCTCCAAGGGCCTTCTGGCAGTTCCCTCAATGAGAGAAGTGAGGTTACAGGGAACCAGGCAGAGGGCATTCTCAGTAGTGGTGCCCGCCCTGTGGAACGCCCTCCCTTCAGATGTCAAGGAAATAAACAACTACCTGACTTTTAGAAGACATCTGAAGGCAGTTCTGTTTAAGGAAATTTTTAATGTTTGATGTTTTATTCTGTTTTTAGAGTTCTGTTGGGAGCCGCCCAGAGTGGCTGGAGAGGCCTGGCCAGATGGGCATGATATAAATAATAAAATTAGTAGTAGTAAAAAAATATCAAGCTGTGCTTGCAAGAGGAATCTGATCACTGGGAGCTGCTGCTTCATCTTTAAACTCCTGCAGTTTGCTGCACTGAGACACCAGACCTCCTTGGGGGGTCAAGAGAGGCATTGAGCAGACTGACCAACATTCATAGACCAACTCTTTGGAATTGAAAGATCCAGCTCCTCTACACAGCAGCAGCCTGCAGTAAAATTACCCAACAAGCACTAATAAACTACAAGCAGCCGCTTCACAGAAGAGGTAAATCGTTCAAATCCAAAGTGGTCACCTGCACATTAGGCCCTGGCTCCTAGTGGGGAAGGGGGCAGCTGTTGAGTGGGAGTTTTGTAGCTGGGCCAGGTTGGTGGGTTGTGTAGGAGCTCCTTTGAACCAGAGATGCAGGGAACTGGACTTGGGGGGACCTTCTGCATACAAAGCAAGGGCTCTATCGCTGCTCCTCCAATATTGGGGGAAGCATGACTATGAATGCCACCTGCTAGACACCACAGGAGGGGAGAGTGCTCTTGGATGTGGCTTCTGTATGCGGGCTTTCCATAGACATCTGGGTGGCCACTGTAAGGAGAGGGTGCTGGACTAGAAGGGCCATTTGCAGGCTGTTCTTATGTTCCCAGAAGCTCTAATTCTCATAATCTGTTGCCTGATCCTTTTAACAGGAGATTCTGACCCGTTAATTGAACTTGGGACCTTCTGCATGCAAAGCATGTGCTCTGGCTGTGAGCTATGGCTCCTCTCCAGACTGTGGGAATGTGGATATGTAGCATATTGGAGAGACATGCCAGCTAAAGTTTAACTGCTGTTTAAATTTTAGCTTGCAAGCAAAATCATGCTCCGATAGTTCCATTATTGGTTTTCAAAAGAGGTTTCCTGCAGACTGTTAAAAGGAAAAGCTTTTGCCATCCTGAGTTCAAAACCTTTGTTTAAATGAGAATATATGATAATCTGGGTGGCTTTTAGAAATGTATAAAACATGCTAGCACATTGAGTCATGCCAGAAGATGAGGAGACAGCATATGCTGAGATGAAACTGAGCACAGCGAAAGCTTAATTGCACTTCTGTATGGTAATGCTGTGATATTTCAAGATGTTCTTGTTTAAAATTGAAAGTACAATTGTCAATTCGGGTAGCTACATACTTTTTACATCGCTACCTCCCTTAGGACTAGGTGTTCCACAAAACAATTATTTCACTGAGTCTTCTGGTTACAATATGTACTGCAGTGGCAGTTGTTTAATTGGTCCCCATCTGGGTTGATACAACCCAGTAAGTGACTCAGATACATCTGTGGGTGAAAACCGGACAGTTTTATTAACATACAGGCATGGGTGGGGCTGGCAATGGCACTGAGTTTGGGGTGGGGATCTGCTGATTAAGGGACTTCTGATCTGAAGTACAACAAACTTCCTCATGGAAGTTATCCAACGTGAGGTTCCAGAGAGGTGTAAGACCAAGTTAAGCTCCCTACCTAAGTTGTGGCAGAGAAGAAGAAATGCCTAACAAAACTTTGCTACCCACTGGGAGAAAAGCAAAAACCTTCCAGCCTACAGCCAATTGCAGTTGAAAGTTCCTTTCTGACCCCATTACGCAGCAGTCACTGAAAGCCTTAGTTGTTGCTGGGAAAGTTTTCCCTCACTGAGGAAGAGTCAAAGAGGGCAATCAAGAAGGCAGCACCTTCTCACCATTATGCCCTCACCCTGCAAGATCCTACTAGGCCATGTGAGGTGTAGAGTGTGCACCCCCCCCATATCTGGCAAGGTTTGTTGATCCTCCCCACACTTGTAGCCATGACGACCACTGCACCACCCTGCAAATCATCCAGACACTGTCAACAAGCTCAGCAGGTGCAGATATTATGCATACTTTCTTCCCACACTGACATTGCATCATGAAATACAGAGAACTTACATTCAGATCTGCAAGTTTAGTTTGCTGTGCAAACAAATTTATTGTCCATTCCTAATCTTCACCTGGTGTCAAAATCACTGTTTATGCTTATGTTTGGAATGGGGTTGGGGAGGAATTCTGTGTAGGGATGCAGGGATCTGTGAATTTCAGTTCTCCCCAATTTTCATTTTTCCAATCTTTCCAATTCTGTTCTCCCTGTTTCTGCAGCAAGTAGCCTTTTAAAAAATCCTCATAAATGCTTCAGCATTTAATGCCAATTTCTCCTAAAAAACACATTTTTGTATGCAGTTTCAACTAATGCACACATTGTTGCTGGCAATTTCTCATCATGTCATGCATTTTCAATGCTATTTTCACTATTATATTAATTATAATACACACTTTCCCCTAATATAGCTACAGTATTTTTTTGATAAACATTGGATAGAAAATTCTCTTGCAAAATTCAGTAGGGGAGAATTTTCAAAGGTGTCTGCTTTTTCAGTTCTCATATTGCCTTGAAAAGTGCAAATTGTAATAGATTAAGCTTTAAATGCGAACTGAATCAAAATTCTTTCTCATCCTCAGTTCTGTGACCTCTGTGACAGAACTTGTTGAAGCCTTGTTCAGTTAGGATGTTGCAAGCAGTAGTTCTTGGTGACAGGTTCTCTGAGGGGAGAAAGACGCAAGCACTTTAATGTTATATTAGGCAGGGCATGGATTAGATAAATTCAGTCTGATTGGCCTGTGTGACAGTGGAATCTGACTAGCTGGATATTCCAGTTGGGAGTTAACTGTTAGTTAGGGAAAGGTGGCTGACTTTTAGTCAGCTGAGGAGCCAGAAGAGATGGGAGTTGATAAGGGAGGTATGAGAAAAAGACCACAGAAAAAAGCTGAGGAGAATGGCTAAGGCCTGAATATTAATACCCAGTGTGTTGTTAATATTTGTCTGGTAAAGATGAGAAGAGAGACAGTGCCGGAGGGTGTGTTTGTATTAATGCTTACAGCAGCTCCAGCATGTTTCCACAAATGGGTTCTGTTTAAGGCAGGTTCACATGACATTAGTCAAAATCCATTTGTATCCTGCAGCTTTTACAATATATATATATATATATATATATATATATATATATATATATATCTTTTTTGATTTGCTTTATCTCAAACCAGATCCCATGTGATTTGTAAACGGAAGCCATAGTTGTGGTGTGAATGGTTTGGGCAGTTTTTGTGCAGGCGCTGCAGTTCACTGTGTGGAAGGAAATGAGCAGGTGAAGGCATCCCTGTTCCCATGATGGCATCAACAGCAACAGAAGAAACTGACTTGAAAACAACCTTGCAGCTTTTCAAGCGGATAAGGTGAACATAACTTCAGCTGGTCTCAAAGTCTGCCCTGCATAAAGATCCCACCAGAGGGAGGTTATGCAAGTGGGCTGAACTGCCCAAGGTGCCAGAATGACAACCAGAAGAGCTTTGGGGTACAGAGACATCTTACCCCCATTATCTGGACTGGGTCGTTGGAGTAATGGGTGTCAACAATGTCTCTTTAGTATTCAGAAGCTTTCATAAAGCACCATTAAGACCCTAATATAAGCATTGGTATTGCCTTATGTATTTAGTATCACTTTGATAAACCAACAATCTCTGTTTAAAGTTCATCCTGTCTCTAGTGTTGGTGTTCATCTCAAACCTAAAGCTGATATACCAGCTACCAGGAGGTTTTGTAAGCGTTCAGGGAGAACTGGTGGCTGTGGAAAATTAAAGGACAACAGACACCTAAACCTGTGCTTGTACAAAGTGAGACTGAGGGCACCAGATATACTTGACAAATGCCAATGCCATTGCTCTTCCGCACAAAATCAAAGCAATTTCTTTCACTCAAGAATTGGGCTGCAGTCAAGATAAAATGGGATGGGTGACAACCGCATACACTACCATTTCTTGGAGGAAATGTGGGGAATAAACATAATAGTAACTAAAAACACAAGAAGAGCCTACTGAATCAGGCCAAAGGTCATCATCCTGTTTTCACAGTGGCCAACCAGATGGCTATGGGAAGCCTGAAAGCAACAGCACTCTCCCACCTGTGATTCCAAGCAATTGCCATTCAGAGGCATATTGCCTTCAACAGTGGAGGTAAAACATAGATATTGTGGTTAAAGGTAAAGGTAAAGGTAAAGGGACCCCTGACCATTAGGTCCAGTCGTGCCTGACTCTGGGGTTGCGGCGCTCATCTCGCTTTATTGGCCGAGGGAGCCGGTGTACAGTTTCTGGGTCATGTGGCCAGCATGACTAAGCCACTTCTGGCGAACCAGAGCAGTGCACGGAAACCCCATTTACCTTGCCGTTAGAGCGGTACCTATTTATCTACTTGCACTGGCGTGCTTTCGAACTGCTAGGTTGGCAGGAGCAGGGACTGAGCAACAGGAGCTCACCCCGTCGCGGGGATTCGAACCACCGACCTTCTGATCAGCAAGTCCTAGGTCCTGTGGTTTAACTCGCAGTGCCACCCGCGTCTCATAGATATTGTGGTTAGTAGCCATTAAAATAAGATAGGAACAATCTCTTTCATTTTGGAGGCTCTGAGAAACAAAAGCAGGATATCCTGCTTGAGGGCTGGAACTCATGCTAAAACCCATCCAGCTTTAGACATTTTTAGTCTTGAAACCTGGACTGAGAATGCAATAGCATGCCATGCCACTTTGAAACACTGATACTGCATAGATTGCTGCATGGTAAAATTTGGTAGAATTTTGCTCTGCCGTTCCACCAGAAGGACTGTGTTGCCTCATTTGCATAAAAATGAAGAATATTACATCCCATCTTCTCATTAATGCAGGAATGATGCCAGCGGAGGCTAGAGAGTCCCAGCTGCAATGCTCTAACTAGGTCTGAGCAGATGTTGTTCAGATCAAGATAGACTACCGTGGGGTACACCTCTGCCAACTGTACAGTCCTTTGTACCTTTATGCTGGAGATGAATATACTTGTGGCTTGCATAGTACAAGCCTCAAGAGGACAGTTTGACAGAGCCTGCCAAATCTTAATATTGATGTTTAAATCGGGAGACTTGCCAAAACTGCAAGCTTCTAAGTACGCAGAAGGCACAGCTGCCCAGTCTTCCAGGCTCACTGGCTCAAGTCTTCCTGATCAAGCTTTGATCAGGAAGGAATGGATTTGACCTAGGGTGGGGAAACTTGTGGCTCCTTCATCAGCCCCAGCCACCAAGGGTGTCAAGGATGATGGAAGTTGTAGTCCAGAGACATACCTGGGTAGTTACAGTTGTGTTCCCTCCCCCAGGTTAAATCACTGGCCTGAAATTGGTGGGTCAAGACTCCAAAGTAGGTCAAGCCCTCAATCTAAGGTGGATTGCAGCTGTGACATCATCACCAGTATGCTTTCTTCCCCCATATAATATATGGCCCACTTGTTTTGGCTAGTCATCACTACTGTAGGCTTACCTTAGAAATAGAGGGAGCCATCCAGTGGTTGTCAGTGGATGTAACAGGACTTCCCTTCCTTTCCTCCCCTACCCCACAGCCTCTGCACCCTTCTAATCTGCCCAGAGGCATGCAGACAACTCATTCTGTAGGGAGCATAGATAACAAAAAGTGGAGGCTGGCCCTATCAACCACAGCGTGCACTCAGTCTGCACCCCATTTGCCTGTCATTGGCTCTCAACTCACTGTTGGGCTCCCTGCCTTCTGCCCTTCCAGTTCCAACACTTGAGTGGATAGGAATCTGCTTTTTAGCAAGTCAGATTATTTATCCATTGTCTATTCCGGGTCCTCTAGAAGTCTTGGTCAGAAGTATTTCCCATCATCTGCTACCTCATCCTTTAGGGCAGGGGTGGGGAACACTGGGCATACTGACTGGGACTTATGGGAACTGTAGTCCAAACCACCTGGATAGACGCAGTTTCCATGCTACTGCTTTAGAATAATGCTGCTAGAGGTTTAAAGTGGGACCTCCCAGCTCTACTGCTGATCTATGGTTCAATCATCACAGGACATTTTAAAACTTGATTTAACCAAGCAGGAGCAGATTTTAAGGATGGTTTGTGAATGTGTAGATCCTATGTTTTTGACTTGGAGACAAATTTCACACTTAGATTAGATTGGACTGGAAAGTGGCTACCTAAGGTCATCTTCTGTTCCATTGGCCTCAATCCAGTTATGCAAAATTAATTGCTTATAATTGATAGATTTCCTTTGCTAAAGTAACTAATGGCACTAATGGTCAATAGTTACTGGCCATGAAGCAGGGGAAGGAGAGCCATTGTTGATGTTCTCATGATCCAGTCCCCCTTTCTGCAGTAGACCCACCAATCCTCAAGCTCAGCTATAGACCATGTCAGTCACTTTAACTATATTGGTAAAGTGGATTCTGATAATTTCAGTCTTGCATCTTTTAAGGCTGCACCATCACAAAGGATCACAATTGAAGAAAGGAGTGGATTCGGGTGATGCATTTCCTCTGAGACTAATTCCCTTTCTCTTTCATTCTGTTTCCCCCATGGTATGCTGTTTGCACTCACCCTTCTCTAGGATGCTTTGAATGCATTCTATAGATTCAAAGCTGACCATTCAGATATTGTATGCAAGTTTTGAATGTGTTAAATATACCATCCTTTTCCGTGTATAAGACTAGGTTTCGTTCTTTAAAAATCACGTTAAAAAATGGGGGTCATCTTATACATGAGTAGTGCATAGGGTGGACGTTTGATTGGTTGTTGCGGCTGTTAGCAGCTATTGTGCATGTTACTGGGTGCTGCGTCAGTGGGTAGTGTTGATTGGCTGACACTGTGGCAATTCGGTGGGCGATTGGCAGCTTCTTCTGGCGAGGGGACAGATGAGAGGCAGATTTTCCAACGATTGTGGCTAGAATGTACCTGGGACGTGGGTGGTGCTGTGGTCTAAACCAGTGTTCCCCAACCTTGGGCCTCCAGCTGTTTTTGGACTACAATTCCCACCATCCTTGACCACTGGTGTTGCTAGCGAGGGATGATGGGAGTTGTAGTCCAAAAATAGCTGGAGGCCCAAGGTTGGGGAACACTGGTCTAAACCACTGAGCCTCTTGGGCTTGCCGATCAAATGGTTGGCGGTTCGAATCCCCGCGATGGGGTGAGCTCCCGTTGCTCGGTCCCTGCTCCTGCCAACCTAGCAGTTCGAAAGCACATCAAAGTGCAAGTAGATAAATAGGTACCGCTCCAGCGGGAAGGTAAACAGCGTTTCCATGTGCTGCTCTGGTTCGCCAGAAGCGGCTTAGTCATGCTGGCCACATGACCTGGAAAAACTGCCTGCGGAGCGGACAAACGCCAGCTCCCTCAGCCTGTATAGTGAGATGAGTGCCGCAACCCCAGAGTCATTTGTGACTGGACTTAACTGTCAGGGGTCCCTTTACCTTTACCTAGAATGTAGTTACACCATAAAGGTAAGAGTGACATGCATTGTTCCCCTGCACTTGCCTCTGGGTACACCCACTTTTGCCTTTGGCCCTGATTACCACTGGTACATGGTCCCCAGTCGCCCGCCGTCGCCCCCCCCAGTAATGTGTCCCTTGGGCTGAAAAAGATGCTCTACCACTAGTTTAAATGCTAAAACATTAAAATAGCAAATTTAAAGACTATGATCTTTTAGGTCCTGCATTTTCAATGCTGGGCAATATTCCATATAAAGGTTTATTGGTGCTGTGCATACATACAAACTTTCCTAAAGGAACAACCATAGTGAAGCTGCTTGGGGTTTGGTTTGGTTTTTAATCCAGTGGAAATATTTATCAGAGTTGTGATCTGTTTCATTGCAACTGGGGCATATTGATAAGAGGAAAAGAAATATGGAAGAACTACAGATATTTGGGGCAAAAATTGGTCATGCAACCTCATTCTAATTTTCCACAGCTCTTTAATGCAGCAAACTACTGAATTTATCTCAACTCAGCCAATTTTATGCATCCACGCTAGAAACACAGAGCACCCAGGATTCCCAACGCTGCAAGTGGAAACATCAAAGGGTTGAAGAAGACCTTAGAAAATTCTAAGTAGACTTCATTATAGTTTGTCACAGCTTTGCACATTTTGTTAAGCTCAGTTTAAGAAAATAGAGACACTTTCTTCCTTTTAAGTGCAGGAATGAAGCCCTGTCTCAGAACAAATTCGCAGAGGTGCATGGCTCTGTTTAAGCGAAAAAATCAGAGTAGATAAAATATGCATTGAGGGAGAGGGAGAGGGAGAAGAACAAAAATCAATAAGGTCTTAAAAATTCCATTAGCCTTGGAGGCACCAGCGACTCCTAAAACATGCCAACAAATTAAGTGTTTTATTTGACAATTTGCTCAATTATTTCATAAATAAGTATGTACTTACTCGGCCTTATAATTGACAGTGCAGCAGGCGGCCGCTAGAAAGTTGGGTGTTGCAAGATCGAGGTTCTCATTAACTCGGCAAGTGGAGAGAGGAGAAGTAGTAATGTAATAGGTTGGATGCATTATGTATGGGGCAAAGAGCTGGCTTGACTTTTCTTAGCACCTTCCTCGAACATACACACATACCATATATATATATATATATATATATATATATATATATATATATATATATATATATATATTCCAACACATATATATTCCAACACATGAAAGAAACAGGACACGAAATTAATTTTGCAGTTTCCAAATTGCTCTTTAACATGGAACATCACCACAAGAGAATAATCATGGAAGCCATCGAGATAGAGAAACACCCTCACAACATGAACAAGCGTGATGACACGTCCCGCCTGCCAGACATCTGGAAATTAGCCCTCCCCACAAAAACCGACACCAGAACCAGAGGCACACAGAACGCCATCACCAATCAACCACACCAGACCCAAACCCAGACCCTCTCCACAGATAAATTACAGACACCATCCAGTAGCCAAACCATAGTGGCACCTCCGGATGCTGCACCCCCCTGCAATCCCTACACAGATCTGGCTGGCACAGGGCACAAAACCACAGCTCGCCCCTATACACGAAGCCAAGCCAGAGCACAACTAAGTGCAGTACAGCCATCTTCTCAGAAAAACTCTTCACAAGCTCAAGAGGTCAAGACACGAAAGCTTTAGCAACTAATCCACACCTAATGACCCTCCTAAGTGGTACTCAGAATATCACTCAAGAAATCACTCAAGATATCCCTCAAGTAATTTTGGAACAAAAGAAGAAAAGGCACACTAACCTGGGAACTTCCTCTCTGCCCAGAACGTTGGAGGCTATACACCACACCCCCTCAACAGTATTTATAGGAACTCAAACACTGAGATCCTGCTCTGTTCCAGTAACAAGAAGCCGAAAGCACCAGCCTGAAGATGACGAGTGAGACCTCGTCGAAACGTCGCCTAGACACCCCAACTCTTACACGGGAAGACACCCGAAGACACCAAAACCTGCATTCCTGTACCCGTGAAAATCTACGAAAGCATATATATATATATATATATATATATATATATATATATATATATGGTTATGATTTCGAGATGGTGGCATAACAGGTGGCCAAAATAAACCAAGTAGTCCTGAAACTTGTTTAAGACTTTCTTAAACTAGTGGCTTGCTATTTATAGCCATTTCTGCAGAGCTTTCAAATTATGTATTTCCTTTTCACAATTTTAGAGTCTATTTGAAGCAGGATAAGAAGAACTCTCCAACGTACAACTCTCTGCCACACAAAAAGGGGGTTGTTTATTTTGTCATGAGGTCAACAAAGAGGATAGGACTATCAATGGTTATCAACTTTGATGGTTATGTTCTCCTCCACTGTCAGAGGCTGTCTTGCTTCTGAATACCAGTTGCTAGAAACTGCAGGAGGGGAAACAGTTCTTGTGCTCAAGTCTGTTTGATGGGCTTCCCATTGGCATCTGATTGGCTACTATGAGAACAGAATTCTAGACTAGATGCACCACTGGCCTGATCCAACAGACTCTTCTTATGTTCTTAACAAGAATTTTAAAAAGTGAATCTCTTTTTAAAATTGCATCTATATGAATAAGTATATGGTGATTTGGGGGAGAAACTACTGCTGTTCTTCAAGCTCAGCAAATAGTCTCAAAGAGAAGAAATTTGGGATTTCAGGTGCAAAATTCAATTTGAGATACAGCTGAATTGAAAAAACACCATCCCCAATTAGGATGGAGGAGAAAATAGATTCAATTCACATTTAAAGGCAAATCTTCCTATGGTTGTTACTAATTTTTAGACTATGCAGAGCAGGCCGACTGAAATCATTGTGCATTACTTAGAGCCATTAACTTTAGTGGGTCTACTCTGAGTATAATTTAGATGAATGCAAGCTCGAATTCATACTTCTGCAAACAATATGCAAACTGAAACAAAGCCATGATTAAAATGAGCATTTCTCTGAATTCTGTAATGTAATTCTCTTGCTGAGTAATGGGTACAAAAATGCACATACTCACGATACAGTAAATATATATATATATATATAATACTTACATTGGTGAAAATAACATAGCTAATTGTGTTATATTAGGGGAAATTGCTGTCAGTGATGTACATATTTTGCAAACTTACATTCAAAATTGTGTGCATTAGGACAAATATGTACTAATGCTGATAGATTTTCCATGAGAACCTTTGTCCCATTCAAAAAATATAATAATAATAATAATAATAATAATAATAATAATAATAATAATTTATTATTTCTACCCCACACATCTGGCTGGGTTTCCTCAGCAAACTGATGTGGAAAAAACAGAAAATTGAGCTTAAGTTTAGGAAAAGGGAAACAGCAAGAAACTGATATGGACAGATCTGCCCATTCCCACCACCCCACAAAATTTGCTGCAACACTTTTAGTAGGTGAAAATGGAAGCACTATTTCAAAATTTTCAGAGTGAAAGAGGGTAAACAGGACTTAATGGAAATATTCTATGTCAAGTATGTAAATATGTATCTAAATTTAATTTGCATTTTGGAACATTTGTTGCCCAAAACAATAATTTGTAAACATATTTTATCTAAATGTGTACACATTTTAAAACACATTATTGCTGTAGCGTTAGAGCTGAAAATTGTACTACAAAATAATTCAGAAAAAATATGAAATTTGAAGGATGCGTATGTTCTGATCTTCATATTAGTTTGACAGGCAACTATGCTCCAGAATTCAAAAGATCAAATTCCTGAAGCATCCATATATGGGAATAATGTTACAGTCTGACAGAGAAAGGAAGGAGCATGATGGAGAGGTCAGTATGTTGCAAATGCTGTGGCAGGAGTGCAGGATTGGTTCTGCTGGTGCATTTACACTGCACTGACCCAACCTTTACTGCATCCCTTCCCCTTTCCATCCCAGTATGTTGCAGTGAGTAAAAGGTAAAAAGGTAAAAGACCCCTGGATGGTTAAGTCCAGCCAAATTTGACTATAGGGTGCGAAACTCATCTCCGCTTTGATGCCAAGGAAGCTGGTGTTTGTCTGCAGACAGCTTTTCCAGGTCATGTGACAAAGATGACTAAACTGCTTCTGGCACAACAGAACACCATCACAGAAGCCAGAGCGCACGGAAATGCTCATCATGCTGTCTACTGCTGGTGGTGATGGTGTGGAGTCAACATTCAATTGAAGGGGAAGAAAAGGGACCTGCAGAAAGGAAAATCTATCATGCATCCCTTTCCTGTTTTGCTGCTGCTGTTTCTTTTTGTGCTACTCTCATTCCTTCCATCCCAGATGCCTCGGCTTTTTTCCAGTCAAAAATCCTCCTTGCTGTGAATCCAATCCAAAGGAGCAGGCACACTTACAGGAGCATTGGAGTAGCACATACAGTACAGGTGGTCTTCCATGATGGTCTTGGCTTGGCTCTCTTCTGTTTTAAATGATAAGCTAATCCGCAGTGGCATGCTATCAGTGTCTTCTGTATCACTGCCAACATGAGAATCAGCAGCATGCTGCTGGAGATCTTTACATAAGATGGCCCAGATGTCTCATTCTTTGGCAAGACAGAGCAGAGTCCTCTAAAGGAAGCAGTCTATGTTTCACAATAATGAATGCTTCTTGCCACTCGAAAACAGAATTGGCATTTTTCTTTCTTTTTTTAGAGCCATGGAGCAGGAGAGCATAAATTCTACAGTATCCTTCCTGGACTCTTAGCCAGGATGGAGTTGGGGGCTTCTGGGATCAATAATTAATTGTGCTGGTGAAGGCTTCCTGGCTCAGAAAAGATCTTCAGAAGCTTCTAAAAGTCCACCTGAAAGGTGGAACATAAGAAGAGCCTGCAGGATCTTGTCCAGCATCCAGTTCTCACAGTGGCCAACCGAATCCCACAAGCAAAACCTGAACATATCAGTGCTCTCCCCATCTGCAATTCCCAGCAACTGGTATTTAAAGTCATACCATGTTTGACAGCAAAGGTAGAATGTAACCATCCTGACTAGTAGCCACCAATAGCCTTATCCTCAGTGAATTTGCCCAATCCTTTTTAAGGCAACCCAGTTTTAGTGGCCATCACTACCTCTTGTTTTACAATCCCCAGAATTCTTCTGCAATTCAAATGCAGCGTGAGAATAATTGTCAGGCTGTCTGGCTGACAAATAATTTGCACAGCCCAACAACTGCTCTCTCCTAGCCAATCAAAGGCTTTGACAGCCAGTGATTCATGGGTTGGCTGTTAGCACATGAGATTTTTCACTTTTAAAAGCTCCTACAAGCCTCCTAATTCAGCCCTGTGCCACTCTATTACAAGGATAGGGTGAGAATCAAGTTGTGCAGGAGCAGAAACCATGGCTGAGGAAGAGGATGGTAGCTTTATGGAAGGATGCTTCATAAGGGATTGACTCCCTTCCCCCAACCTCACTTTTTGCCC
Source organism: Podarcis liolepis (assembly GCF_965112155.1). Taxonomy (NCBI): domain Eukaryota; kingdom Metazoa; phylum Chordata; class Lepidosauria; order Squamata; family Lacertidae; genus Podarcis; species Podarcis liolepis. The sequence continues at coordinate 12,589,705 of NC_139570.1, read as the reverse complement.
CTGCAGTGATACACCATCAGCAGATGTTGCAGGATGATGGATAGTAATCTTTCCCCCCCAGTCCTTAGATTCTTTTTGGGGGGTGGAGGAATGCCTGAATTTGCTTTTTTTCCTGATGGTGGTAGAGAATTTAGGGAGTTTCTGTGTTATTCCAAGGTGAATTCACCTATTTGTTGCAAGAAGAGATTCTTTGCCTGTGTACGGTAATTCTGGCTTCCCTCAGTAACCTTCTTTTGTTTCTAGAGTGCTGGTTTTCAAACATGTGCAGAGGAGTCCTGGAGTTCCTCAGTGCAAAGAACAGTAGTGGAAAATAAACTTCCTAGAACATATTGTGTTAGAAATAAAACACTGTGGTGCCCAGGAGTAGACACTTCTTTGGCTCTAAACTTCCCTGGCCCAGCTGAGCCTATAGCCTGGTTTTGCCAGAAGAAATTAAAAGTGTCATTTGTCAGTAACATTGCACATAAAACCTTTTGACGGTGGTTATGTTCATAACAGAGGAGTTACGAAGTCAAATGCCATCTTTCTAAGCCTTTTACTTTGATAAATAATACAGATTTGCCTAGAGGGTGGGGCTCTGTTATTGTAGTACCCTTCTATTTTAGAGAAAGTTTTCTCTCTTCACTGAAATTATTGTACCATTATCCTTATTGATAGAGCAGTAAGATGTTATGTTTTGCAGCTCCTAGTTTTCTCTATCTCTAGGTAAAGGTACAGGGACCCCTGACTATTAGGTCCAGTCGTGACCAGCTCTGGGGTTGCGGCGCTCATCTCGCTTTATTGGCTGAGGGAGCCGGCATACAGTTTCCAGGTCATGTGGCCAGCATGCCTAAGCAGCTTCTGGCGAACCAGAGCAGCGCATGGAAATGCCGTTTACCTTCCCACTGGAGCGGTATCTATTTATCTACTTGCACTTTGTTCTTTCGAACTGCTAGGTTGGCAGGGACCGAGCAACGGGAGCTTACCCCGTCGCGGGGTTTCAAACCGCCGACCTTCTGATTGACAAGTCCTAGGCTCTGTGGTTTAACCCACAGCACCACCCGTGTCCCTTTTCTCTATCCCTACTTTATCCAAAATTTGATCTGTTCTCCTGTGAGGCCTATCCTGCACCAAGAGCACCTCCACATGGATACGTAAAAGTTTAATTTCTCACAGAACCTCAGTAATACAGGATACCTGGAGGTCCCCGCCTACCTCAGTCAGTTGTCCAATCCCACCTGGGGGAAGCATTGCCAAGGAGACCAGGCCAGGTAGGGGAGGGATTACCTGCCCACACAATAGAGGGAGGATCTTACCTCGGATTCCTCACTTGGCTCCAGAGCTTCTCCCACCCTACCCACCCTCAGTTAATGTCTTATTTGCAGGTTACCTTTTCTTCATAGGTTTTGCAGGTTAACTTTTCTTCACAGGTATGTGGGCGCTGCTACGATAAGGCCGCTGTTAAAGGGCTGGAAAGGAATTTCCCTGCATTGGCAGGTTTTGCCTTTCCTGTAGCAAAACGTCACAACTTTGGCGGTATCAGGCCTTGGGCGGAATCCTTTAGTCCATCTTCCTCTTTGCGGCGGTGATACCAGGGTTCCCCGTTAAAGGGGTTTCTGAAGGGAGGCTTTGACCGTACGCTGAAAGGTCGTCATTGCTCTCCCGTCATTGCTCTCCCGGCGGCAGCGTAACAGGGGCGGCTATCTCTGCTTGAACATATGTTCTCCAGAGCCGCTGCCCCCCCCCACTGGATAACCCTGAAGCTCCCTAGGTCCCCAGCTGGGGACTGGGGAGGGAGAACGCCCAATGCCTGAGCCAAGGTCTACCCACATTTGAAATTTAATAAAGTTGTGGCCAATTTAATCCCATAGCACATTGTCTTGAGTCGTTATTCCACATGACGGGGGGGACCGCTCGGGATCTGTCCACGCAATGCAGATAGACCAGGTCCTACAGTGCTCTTCCTGTGATCTATTTAGTTTGTATGATAGAGCCTGTAATTTGTTGGCATTTTCTTCATGTCAAGGACTTGGCAATTTGAGGATTTGCTCTTTAGTTGGGCACCTCATTAGCCTTTAGCTTCAGTTGTAGCAGAGGTTTTGGAGGCTCCTCTGAATAAAGCTCCTTCTGTTAAAGCACCTGGGTCAGGTGCCTATCCTGACCCAGAAACATTTCAGGGATGGGGTACCTTTCCCAGCTCAAGAGCTATATTCCAATATTGTCAAACTTCTGGATACCACACATTAGTGGTGGGTGGGGCCAGAAGTAAAAGTGGGTGGGATAATTAATATAAATTTGCATGTATACTAGGTTAGTTTCTGCACACATTCACACACACCTTTCTATCCAGGCAAGCAAGAGGCAGTAGCTTCAACAAATGCTTTTTTTCAAATAAGCTGCTTGTTAGGTATTGCAGACACTGGCTACACCAAGGCACTGTACTGAATCTCTTCTCTGCCCTGCCTAATCAAAGTTGTCTAGATATGTCCTTGGTATCCTTTCCTTTTACATTCCTTTGGGTAAATACCAGAAGTCAAAAGGAATCAAACAATCTTTTCTAATTAGTACAACAAGTAGATTGGCATTGTGGCTGGTTATATCTCCTGCAACTGGGGGGATAAACCAAATATGTCAATCTGGCAAATTATTTTGAAAAAAAGAAGAAGATGTAAACAACCTTCACCATCTGTGAGATTAAATGTCCACACAAAAATAATGTTTGGATAATTAATGCTTAGTTTTCCAAAGTCACTTGAGAAACAAATCTGTCCGTACAGAATTATAGTCCTGTCAACGTTTTTTGTTAAGTGTTGAAACATCAAGAGCACCACTACATGTTATTAAGTTAGCAATCCACCTGATTATCAAGCTAAATGAAATGATTAATGGCCACACCCCAGTACATTTCTTGGCAGTCCTCTTCTGTGATCGTAACATCTTGCTTTTATAGAATCCCTGAGTTGGATTGCATGTTGCATTGCCTTTGCTTAACCTTGCTGCCTAAGCATTTTCTCTACCTTCCAACTGAAAATGAAAACGCAGCCTTTAAAACGTTAACTTTAAACAGCAGAATGTGCAATGATTTTAATTAGTTTCTCCCAACTGTGAGGTGTGATAAAGCTAAAGTGTTTAATTTACTACTATTGGTGTAACTGCTCCATCGTCTTCTAGAACATAAATATCCATTCATATATGCCATGGGCCACACAGTTGCTTGCCACATCATCTCTCACTATCCTTACTCAGATCACCAATTCACACATGATTTCCTATGAGCCCTCAAATTTAGAGAAGGACTTGGGGCCCCTATCTTCTCTAATGTTGTCACCCAGCTGGTAATGGTACCTGCAAAGTTAGCCTATTCTGGTTGTCATGACTAGACCTAATCTGCTTCCCGACATGGAGTCCTCAAAGGACAAACCAGACAGCCCAAAAGCTGAGGACCTTGAGGAGCAGTCACAGTCTCCTGAATTAGTGGTAATAGTCCCCTTGAGGAGCCTTGGGGATAGAACTTCTGAAGAACTCTTGGAGCTCTCCTTGAGAATGCCCAGTCTTCAGGAACACCAGCACCAAAAGATCTGGGTCCAGGTCAAAATGCGAGAACATAGCATGTTTCTAAAGGCACAGAGTTCACATGTGGCACCCATGCAAGGGGCCTTCTAATGAGTAAGGATTCTCCTTATGCAGAATAAATTTCTGAGATGTCTTCACTATAAGCAGCTGTGCTTAGGCTGTGATATAGGAGGCCAGAGGTTTTCATAAAGAGCCTCATGGTTGCTGGAAGAAGGCCAGGTCTGAGTTGCTGTGTGATTGAGTTTTTGATGTGATCCAATTTCCTGCACTTGAGGGTAGTTCATTTGGATGACACTGTGCCTCTAATCCTTCTGTCCTTGGTGAATGTTTTGTTAAAGGGCTTACATCTCTTGGAATCAGGACCCTAGTTCCTAGGGCACCTATGCTTGTTGCAGACCACTAAAACAAAAACAAAAACAATCTGTGCCAAGTTCAGCTTGCTGTCTTCTGAAGCTTTCAGAGTGAACTCGTTTGGGTGGAGGTTAAAAAGTAAAGGTAAAGGGATCCCTGACCATTAGGCCCAGTTGTGGCCGACTCTGGGGTTGCGGCGCTCATCTCGCTTTATTGGCCGTGGGAGCCAGCGTACAGCTTCCGGGTCATGTGGCCAGCATGACTAAGCCACTTCTGGCAAACCAGAGCAGCACACGGAAACGCCGTGTACCTATTTATCTACTTGCACTTTGACATGCTTTCAAACTGCTAGGTTGGCAGGAGCAGGTACCAAGCAACGGGAGCTCACCCCATCGCGGGGATTCGAACCGCCAACCTTCTGATTGGCAAATCCTAGGCTCTGTGGTTTAACCCACAGCGCCACCTGCATCCCTTTGGGTGGAGGTTACATACCTGTATTTAGCTGACTTTTTAAGATCCAGTCCTTCAAGCAAAGTAAGGACCTGATTTTAAAAGATCATATTTTAAGAGTTGATATGTTTTTATCCAGCATCCATGCGCTCCCAATCTCCTAGATACAGGTGTAAACTTCAGCCCATTTTTATTGGACACACCTCCAACAGTGGGCATTAATTTTAAGCTTGTATTAATTACAGCCTGGCTTGGTTTAACATTTAACTGAAACAAATATGCAGTGTGATGGGGGAAGAGTGCAGTAAAGGGATTACAAACTATGAAATACTCCAGCTGGGGTGGCCCAATGTGTTTTAGCACCTGAGGTGAAATGCCCCACTGCTGCTCCCACAACGGGAGAGGGCATTCTCCATTTTGCAGAGACTCCCCACCACCACCACCACACATACAACAGTGGCAAGAGGGAGATTATTTCCAGATCCCTCCTACCAAGATCTGGTGCTGGGGCTTTGCATTAGCTTCTCCCTTCAAGATAAGGTGGTGCAAAGACTTGGCACACTGCCACCTGGGGGGAAAGCTGGGTGCTGTAACACCTCCCCTCTCGCTGACTGAGTAGTAGGGGAGGTGTTCCACAGAGCTTTGCCACTGGTCCCTCTCTGCCCCTAAAAGCCAGAGAGACCGGCAGCAAAGATGGGTTGTGCCACCCCTGGGGGGGGGGGGCGTGTGCCACTTGAAGCAGCCTTCTCATCCAGCTTCATGGGCAGGCCAGCTCTGACTCTTGCCCAACCCATCCTTTCACAATATCAAACCTGTACATAAATCTGCATGCTTTTTTTAGCGATATCTTCTGAAATTGATCAGATATCCATTTGCTATCCCATTTGGATGCTTTCTAGAGTCAGAGATTCACAACGATAGATAGATAGATAGATAGATAGATAGATAGATAGATAGATAGATAGATGATAGATATAGATGATAGATATAGATGATAGATAGGTAGATGGGTGATAGATAAACAGCTCACAGCTGTTTTATGTTTTAAGATTCCCAAAAGTTGTTAAACCATTGTACTTTTTTAAAACCTAAAACCCTCCTTACTATGTGGTTTGTGGAAGAGCTGTGTTTATTTTTGCTGTCAGGGATCTTCATGAAAATAGCAATGGCTTGTTTCGTTTGTTTTCTCCCCTCCTCCTTTCTCAATCAGAGGTGAGAGGAAAAGTGCCTCATCGAAGTACTATGCCGCTTCGATCATGATTCAGTTCAATTAAGAGGATCAAGCAAAAAATACAAAGTTAATTCTAAGCCCATTTTTTAGCACACACAACCTCTCGAGGTAAGCACAGCAAAATAGATAGTGGTGTCACTACGGGGTCCATAAATATAAAATTTATGACTGAGTGTCAAATGTTATGCATAGCTCACTGAAGCAAATTAAGATAAATGCAGTTCAATTGTGCTGGCTTTCGACTCCGGCTCCACTGTCAGAGTGTTGTCTCTGTTTTGTTATGATAAAGAATTACAGTGCTTGGGCAACTTCCACCCCACCCAACTCTCCCTTCTTCCACAGCTTGGCAGATTTTTCATGGGCATTCCAATGCTGCCTTTTTCTCCCATTATAATTTATGCGCATAAGTAGCATATATAATCTATGAAAGATAGATTGGAGGGTGTAAGGGCATATACATCAATTTCTCCTGTTTGCCTGAGTTGTCATTAAACATGCCTATTGTGGGTTGAAATTTGGTATTATTGCTTTCTTTTCTTTTCTGCACCAGTCTTAAATAAAGGCAGGACAGCTAAATGTGTTATAAACACAAAACAGAAAGGGCAAGTAACTCTCTTTTAGAATCTCTCCCTCAAACACCCCCACCCACCCCACCCACTTAAGAGTCACACAAGGCAGAGAGCGGGGGTGGGCCTGTTGCCCCCACATTTCCAGCTGTGTTGTCATCACCAATATAAGATGCACCCCAGAGGCAAAAATACACTGACTTAAGAATTTTTACTTCTACAGATCCCCCTGCCCTCCCCCAAATGGGGGGAAAGAGACAAGCCCTGAAGAATGATATCTCTAGCAACTTACATTAATAAAATTGGGAGCTGAAGTCCAACAGCATCTGGAGGGTCACATATGTACCACCTCAATCAATCAGCAAAACACTTTCATCCTATCCTACCTCCAAGGAGCTCAGGATCACAGGCATGGATTACTCTTCTGTTATTCTCCCAGAAACTCAGAATTGTCAGGATGAGGTATTGACTAGGTTATCCAGTTGGGGCTTCGTGACTGTACGATGACTTGAACCTTGGTTTCCCCAGTCCCAGGACACAGCTACATCGGCAAAGAAAAAGTGCTTTGTGTGTGTTGGATATGCACTGTGACACCAGATGGCGCTGTGGAGTTCCGTTTTCCTAACCTGATTTCTCATACAAAGTTTGCAACACATTTAACAAATGCTTCTTTGATGTATCTAGATCCAGCCCTGGTCTGACTCTCTGATAGAGCTATATCCAGTTTCGGAACCGGAGAGGTTTAGATTCTAACCACCAAGCTGTTCTAGCTCCCAATCGAACTATAGCCACATGGAGCTCAAGCAATGGGTGGAGAAAGCAAGTGTGTCTGTATAGCAAGTGTGGTGGAAATGTGACACACAAGCCCATTGATACCCTTCTACAACCTTTTTGCTAGGTTCACACATGCATCACACACTCCAATGTCAATTGACAACATGTGGTCTGAATGGGCTGCTGCCGGTATAACACCACAGGAAGAACGCTTGCAATACAATGTTTTTCAATGAAGCCAGATCACATAGGCAGCTGTAACCATTTGTGTGGAGAATCAGGTGATAAGTGTATGCTTGTGTGAATCAGACCTGTTTACGATATCTGCAGTGTGTTATATGTCAGGCTACCTTTGGAAGCAGCCTGGAAACTTCAGTTGGTCCAAAATGGGTCACCGATATGAGATTGGCCAAGTCACCCATAGTACATCAGTATTTTGCCATTAGCATTGACCTCCTGTCCATTTCTATAGGTGATTCAAATTGCTGCAATCAACCTTTAAAACCACAAACAGCTTGGGTTCAGGTTATCTAAAGGGCTGTGTCCATCATATTCCTCTATAGATTTCAAGGTCATCTTCTGAAGCCCATCTCTAGGTGTTCCTGCGAAACAATGGTGGGTGTCTCCTGGGGATAGGGACTTTTCAGTGGTGGCCCATGGAATGCCCCCACAGAGAAGCTTACCTGGTGCCTACATTATAGCCTTTTCAGTACCAGGTGAAGACAATTTGCGGTCTTAAAATATTTTTGGTACTTTAAGATATTTGGTACAAATGCCATTCATGGTTCCTGGTTTTCTAACTGACCAATCATTCCTGGATCAGATTTTGCAATAGAAAAATGATTAAGTTTCTATTTCCCCTTCTACCCAGATTGTAAAGGGAAACTGTTCCAGATCCTCAGATTGATTACACGTTTGAAGAATTTTTTTCTGATTTATATACATATATATACATTCCTTCATCATAGCCCTTTTCCAGTAATCAGCCAGTGGCGAAACTAATCCATGCATAATTATAATGCAGCCACTACCTCCTCATTTATTTTTAATCTCTCAACAATATGTCCAATCAACAGTTCACATTCATAACATCTAATTATGCAAGGACATTATTAGATTAGCAGCAGATTAAGGGCATTATCAATTCATTTATTTTTAAATAAGCGCATGATGAGGGTTTCTCTTGTGCCTTGCAGCAATGAACATAATGATAATAAAGTTGGTATTAGGGCAGCATTCTACAGTTTCCCCCCTTGTGTCATTTGGCTAAAATGACACTGAGATGCACTGATTCTGCTACACATACATACGCACATACATATATACAACAATTTTCATGTGGGAGGGAGAGGGAGACCAGTGGGGAAAGGGACATAGCTCAGTGGTAAAGCAACTTCTTTTCACACAGAAGGTCCCAGTACAATCCCCAGCATCTCCAGATAGGGCTGGGAGTATGCCCTGTCTGAAATCCTGGTGAGCCATTGCCAGGCACTGTGGACAATACTGAGACTTGCAAGGTGGTGGTGGGAGCTTATGATGCAACTTGCTTGCTTGTTTTAAAGTTGCTTTCATGGCAGGAGGATCACAGGATATTCTCCTGTTAAAGTGGATGCAGGAAACCTTTGGCTCGCCAGTTATTGCTGAACCACAACTCTCATCATCCCTGGACACCGGCCATGCTTCCAAGGGCTGATGTGAGTGGTGGTTCAGCAACATCTGGCCAGCCAAATGTTCCCCATTCCTGCTTCAATGCAAATGTATATTTGTTTTGAATGACAGCTGTTGACATCCATTCGGATGGCCCTAAAAAAGACCTAGATTCTTAGATAAGCAAATGGGTGAGTAGTCCGCTCTCCTTCCCTAGGGGGCAGCGTTGCAGACTGGCATCCAGGACCCCCCAGTGACCCAGCTGGACAGTGTAGGAATGCCATCCACGTCATGGGGACTCCCAGCCATGTCATGCACCCAGCTGTCCAATCGACACAGCTGGGGGCGTGGCTGCAGTTTCAACTGTGGCACATGGGGGGGCAACCTCCTTTCACCTCAAACCCAGAGCCACTCAGTGAAGTTGAATGCTGGGAGATTCAAGGAACACAGGAAGAAAGTACTTGATGCTGCCTATTAGTTTAAACCATAGAACTGGCGATAACAAGTTGCAGTGATGGTTGTGAATGTGGATGCCTTTAATGTAGGGTTGCACAAATTCATGACTATTGCCAGTAACATAATTCCTACAGTATTTATAACAATATATTGTTTCCAGTATCGGAGACTGTGTGCTGCATGCTTCAGGAAACCAGGTTCTGCAGATCACAGATAGGGTTGGGTGCTGTCGCCATCAAAACCCGTTTTGGGGGCTTTCCATAGACATCTGGTTGAGTGGTGTGGAAACAGAAGTCTGGACTAGAAAGGACTTTGGTCTGATCCTGAAAAACTCTTATGATTATTATCTGAGGATTTAATCTCACAAATAACACATGGAATAGCAATGTTCTGCATAGAAAACTGGTGTGTGTGTGTGTGTTCCTATTTTACTAGGCTTGATTTCTTTTTCCTCACAACCAGACCGTTCTTTCTCTTCTCCCCCTGGAAAAGAATGAGATGTTGAACAAGGAAACATTCCAGATGGGCATTAAGTAAGGTAGACTGCTCCCAACACACCAGACACCAATTTTCTTATTCCAATAACACCTTGAAATTAAAACTTGTTAAAGCACTTGTTACTTTTTACTGCTTAAAAGGAATGAAATTATTGCAATGCTCTTGAATATGCAAAAACATTTTGGTCCCCAGCAGCTGAAGATAATGTTCTCCCAGGAGGTTTTCCAGAAGAGTTTCAAGAAAGGGTTTGATATGAGAGTGTTCTATCACTCCCATCTTTTTATAGCAGCACAGTGTGTGTTTATTTTATTTATTTATTTTGCAAAACTTGGGAGCCAGCAATACTTTTTTTCACAAGACCCCTCCCAATGTTTTTTCTTCTTCTCCTCGTGTTGTTAATGATACATTTGTATGCATATTAGATGCTCATGCATCGATTTCCCTATATACACAGAGAGGTCAATAGCTTTCCAGACAGTAAATGCTGCCAGATGTGTTTGGTTTGCAGACACCTATTCTATGAGAGGGACAGTTGAATTCACTGAGAGATAAGCATACTGCTAAACATTCTTACATGTGTGGTTTTTTAAACTCACCCATCCATGAACTGTTACAGTCACTTTACTTACCTGCCCTTTTTCAAAAGCCAATGAAGAACACAACATTCAGAAGAGTTTCAGTAGGCTGCCACTCAAGCAGCATCTTGTTGTGAAAGGAACTCCAAGAAGTAGTCCAGCCCCTATATTCTTTTCTGAAACAATGAAGGGTACCCAGTCCTGTTGAATTCCATTTAATTGAATTGGTGCTGTCCAATACATATTTATATGATTTAGTGCTAAGGCTGAATGCCTGCTATCGCTGATTCATGTTGCTAACATGCAAACAATTGAACGAAAGGTCAACAGCTATATTTAAAGCAGCAATCTCGCTTAAGAAGTCACAGGTACTCTTTGAAAAAGAAGGGGGGAAATAATCACCTTGTCGAACAGTGACTGAAATTATGTAGTTGATTGATTAAGTATTGATTATTTAATTTCTATACCACTGAATGCATTAAAAATATATCTAAGTGATGTAGCAACAACAGAAAAGTGAAACAAAATATTACAAAAATACACAGTTACAAATAAAAAGTTGAATAAAAAGTTATATTCATTTCAACTGGAACAGACCCTCCCTCAGCCTCCAGATTCTCACCCAGGGTCCAAACAAACTCTCAGCTCACTCACAAAAGTATTACAATGAGAACAGTTCCTGGAAACGGTGGACATCACCCTGGCCTCTCTCTTAGACTTGCATTTGATGGACAGGATCTGATGTGGATGGTACTCCCTCAGGCTGCCCAAAGCTGTGCCCCATTCAGCTTCACTCTCCACACTTCCAACCTCAGCAGGTTAGCCAAGTTTCCCATGAGGTCCACCGAATGGGGAAAGGACTCCCTTCCTCTCACACCCTCTATTCTTTCCTCCTCCTCCAGCTGCTTGAAACATACAGCTAATTTGGGGTGGAATCAAGTGGATTCTTAACTACTAGGTGACAAAGAGTCAAGGCAGTGACAAGGAAAGGTTTAAAGATCTGGGTATGTTCAGGCTGGAGACCAGAAGAGTAGGAAACATGACAGGACTCTTCAGATGCCCAATGTCAGGGGTCAGGGAATTGGACCCCCCCCCCCACGGTAGGCTGCCAGGAACAGATAGACAAGGAAAGCTCTTACCAAGTTATTTTATTCAATATTCACAGAGAGATGCTAAGAAATGCTGCATCTTGGAGTAATGGTGTTGCTCCAAGTGAACTTATTTCCCAACTCTGATCTTCATCTACCTCTGAGCTGTGACCTTCCTCAAACCACTGCTGTAAGTCTATACGGTCTTCCTCGTCTCTGGAAGGTTCAGGAGGGGGAAGCAGTCTCTATCATTCCTCCTCTGTCCAGTCCCCGACACCCAAAGGGCTGTTGCATAGAAAAGGGCAAATGCTTCTTGTCTATTCTGCATGAGGACAAAATTATATCTAATGCAGTTAAATTACAAGAAGGCAGATTATATTTAAATGTTATGATAACCTTCTGGATAGTAAGAGTAGTTTGGTAGTGGGACTAATTACCTAGAGCAGTGGTTCTCAAAGGGTGTAGTGCATCACACAGGCATGGCAGAATAGGATGGGGTGACAGGAAGAGTCAAGGACAATCAATATTTTATTTTGGGAATGACTCATGTTCTTATGTAGTTGCATTGTTTTATACTTCCTGGATGTCCCACGATTGTATTATAAAATAGTTGTGTCCCATGTTATTAATCAAGCACTGCTGGGAATTGCTTCTTTTTGTTTTCAAATCCAATGCATTTCTTATCAATAAAAATTTGGCAAGCAAATTTTTATTCTGAAAGAATAAAAGTAGTTTGAGACCCACTGATCTAGTGGCATTCTATACATTCAGGTCCCGCAATTCAAATGCTGGTTATATGAAACTTCCCTTATCCAAACATGAATAATGTGTAGCCTGACCTCACTACACAAACATCTGATCCAGACTCCAACAGCAGTGCTGCTTCATCCCACTAACTGTGCTGCCTAGAGTCCAGGGGTCCTTTACCTTTGCCTTTTATGTTTTGTTTTTTTAAAATAATTTTTATTAAATTTCCATTTAACAATCCAATCATGCCTCTTTAATTAATCTGAATTCTGATAATACATATCATAAAGTTCAAATATTTTGCCGAATTTTTAACATTTTTGTTGGGGGTACCCATGCTTCGAGCTCAGAAGGGTCCAATCCTCTCATATTTCTGCTGCTTTGATGTTCACAAGTCCCGTCTTTCAATCTTCTTGTTGCTATCATTTTTCTTCTTAATAACCTCTGAGTTATTTCCACAAGCAAGTTGAAGCAAACATTATTATAGTCCTGTGTGGATTTTCACGCTGATCCAAAAGCCCTATTCCAGTGGCAGGCACCATACCTTTACCTTTTATGTTTGCAGGTGTAGTAGATCTGTAACAAACACACCAAGCAGCTCAGCAGATCTCCCACCTTGTGTCCTTCCATTGGTCTGGCTCTTTTACTGGTGAGCACTAAGATTCTCACACCACCGATTGAAGGAGAAATACTGAGGAGACTGGACAACCAGTGGGATGTTGGTGTCTCCAGCCCGACTTGTTCCTCTCTGCTGTTGAAAGTACAGTACTCGCTGCAACCTATTCATTTATTGTACAGTGGTGCCTCGCAAGACGAAAAGAATCCGTTCTGTGATTCTCTTCGTCTAGTGGTTTTTTCGTCTTGCGAAGCAAGCCCATTGACGGATTAGCGGCTTTTAGCGGCTTATCTGCTGATCGGATCAGCTGATAAGCAGCTTAGCGGCTTAGAAAAGGGGGGGAGGGGGAAAACCAGCAGGAACTCGCAAGACATTGTCGTCTTGCGAAGCAAGCCCATAGGAAATTCGTTTTGCGAAGCACCTCCAAAACGGAAAACTCTTTCGTCTAGCGAGTTTTCCGTCTTGCGAGACATTCGTCTTGCGGGGCACCACTGTATTTTTAATATTTTCTTGGAAGCCACCCAGAGTGAACACAAGCACAACTGGTACAGACTGGAAGCACCTGTGAAAAACCCAGTATTTCTGCACATAGGAAACTGCCTTACCCTGAGCTAGACATCTCTTACATCTTGCTCAGTATTGTCTACAGCCACTCTCCAGGAGTTCAGACAGGAAACACTTCCAACACTACCTAGAGATGTCAATAATTGAACCTGGAACCTTCCACAGGCAAGACAGATGCTCTTCCACTGAGCATAGCCCCTCCCCTGCATACAAGTGTTTGCACACATGCCCGTTAGGCTTTATCCATCAGAGTTCTTGTTTACCTTTCTGGAGTAATTAAGCCAGTTCTGAAGAAATGATATTCTCTCATTGCTATGGTTCTACCCTAATGTGATTCATTTTCTGTCTTCAGCCAAGAGCTCTCCTAAGCCAAATCTCCAAAAAGTCCATTTTGTCTCCAAGACTGTGGCTTCAGATTACTTGAAGAACTTCTCTGGGAGTCATCTAATGCATTATGCAAAAGACGCAAACACCGTTTCCCCCTCAAACAACACCTGTTTTAATGTGTGGACTTTTCGAATTGGTAGAAAACTTTAGAATATCTGTTTTAAATAAATGACTGTGCTCACATCACCCACTCCCCCTCTCTTCATTTACTATTCTAAAACCACAAGATTTCAACTATCTGAAATGAGCTGCTGCTTAGGCCAATTGGATACAACTTATTGGTTTGCTTTTGCTGTCAAATATACATAAAATATAAATCATAGCATCAATTTACTTAGGTTGCAACAGGCAAAAGAGTCATAAAATACAACTCAATCTAATCTAGTTGAAGTCAAATATGGGGGGGGGGGGCGAGAGTCAAGAAGAACCCAAAAATTATAGTAAGCAGAAGAATAACTTTGCATCTTTAAGAAAAGATTGTCTCACGTTTTAAGAAAATATTATATTATACTGCAAAATGATATTTCATACCCAACACAGAAGATTACTGAAGTAGAAAAATATTGACAAAATGGAGGAGGGAATAGCCAGTATTTGGTGTTATTGTTCTAAAAGCAGGGATGAGCGATTTGTGGCCCTCCAAAGATTGTTGGATTCAGTGTTTTTCTTTTAGGAAAAAGGTACCAGTACTGCATACCCTTGAATACCCCAGGGGAAAAGCACTGGTTGGATTCCCATCACTGGCCTCAGCCAGAATGCTGTCATAAACATGCCCTACCCATGAGACAAGGTGAGGAGACTGCCTCAGGCAGAAGGATTCATAGGGATCATAGAGTTCACATGGTAGCCCCCCTTGCTACTTCTATGGTGGCCTCTTGACAAATAGGAGAGACAGATGTTGTTATCCTGATGTAAATGGTCAATCACCCTTCTTCCCTAGCAAGAGGGATGCCATGTTGTGTTTTGCCTGAGGTGTCAAAGAGTCCTAGGCTAGCCCTAGTGTCACGAATTTGCATACCATTAACAGAGATTCTGTCCCAAGGTTTTGTAAACAGCAATAGATAAAGAACTGTGTGGGCCTTGATGCAGGAGTAGAAATGGGTTGTGCAATTGATCTACCATGGTGGATATCATGTTTGAATTCTACTCATTCTCCAAAGATCTCCGGGTAGCATGTATGACAGGGATAGCCAACAAGGTTGGATTCCAACTCCCACCTGTCCCAGCCAGCATGACCAGTGGTCTGGGGTGAAAACAGTTAGCAGCCAAAATATTTGCTGGGCTCCCTGATGACTATGTTAGCTGTTGTGCTAATTTATATAACCGTTAATGCCAGTATAGGCTTCTAAGTGATTTAGAATATAAAACCAGTCACACAAATGTTAAAATATAAACATCTGTAATTAAAATACACACTAAAAACAATCCCATTAAGACATTTAAAGCTTATATCTCAGCTAGATTCAATATGCCCTAGTTTCATAAGCTCTTCACAACAATTAACGGCTTCTCTTTATATGTATTAAAAAAGAAACCTCCAACCCAAGAAATTTCATTATATTTTAAAATATTAAAGGGAAGCACAACTCTTGCTATGCAAAGGAAAATGAGTGCAGGGGGTGAAAAGGAAATGTTCTTTGGATATAGGGGCTAAAGTCGTGACAGTTGTGTAAATGATTACATTAAGCAAAAAGACTTTAAATAATAATATTGCTCAGTCAAAATTTATTCAAGCTATTGCTGCTCTGCACAGTTGGAGAATAATGAAAAGGTCTGGGTGCAAATCAGAAATCCTCAGATTTTTTCACATAAAAGAGGAATAATTTATTTTAACATCTCTTCTAGGCAACTAATATTTTGAGAGCTTTTAACTCCTTGTGGGTGATTTTTCATTTAGTCTTGTTCGTTTTGCATCACCCATAAAAAGAGGACTTTGGCTCCTCTTCAGCCTCCTTTTTTGCTTAGTAATTCCATGCACTACCCATTCATATAGTCCATTCATTTTTAAATTGGTCCATTTCATACCATTTGTCAGTTATAACAGCTTCAGTGGCAAAGACGTGCATTTTGGGTGCTTCATAGCAGGTGTAGCAGCTCACACTTTATGCTGGACCCAATGAAACCACCAGCCCCCCAGAGATGTAGGGCTGCGTTCTGATCTTGCCAAGCTGAACCAACAAAGAATCTGCAATGAATTCCACACTGGTTATTGGCACTGGGGGATGAATTCTATTCAGTTTGCATTTAAAAAGGAATCTGTATAATTCACACATTCTGAAATAATATTTAAAGCAACAGCCATCCTTCAAAGTTTGAACATCTTTGAATTTTGCAATACAGTTCTTCAGCCATGTACCAAAATGCATATACTTGGGTAAAGCATGCAAAAAGTGCATATATTCATGTGGGAGGGATTACATTATATTATGGGGATTTGCGTTGCAAAAAAATGTGTTATACAGAATTGCATTCAAATAATATTAGATATTAAACAATTTGCATACTAATATAGAAATGGGGATAATTGAACTTAAGTTTGGGAAAATGAAAAATTTGGAGCAACAGAAATTAACTTACTCACCCATCCCTAGTCAATATAAATGTTATATATAAACGGCACCACTGAAGGGCCAGCCATGAGCCCACACTTCTGATTCCACAATAATATCAGTACACTTCCAATGACTAGGAGGCTTCTTTTGCTCCTGCTTAGCCAGTCATTGAAATCACTAGCAGTGGATCCCTCCTTAGGAAACAGCTAAGAGAAACAAGCATAGGAAGAGCTATGAGAGAGGGAAAGAGGCAGGATGATGCCTGTCTTGTTCGCTCGGCTTCTCTCTCTCAGAAGCCACACCTGGTGGCAGAAAAAGTCTTAAGTCTAAGGTCTAATGGAGGGGGAGATAGTAGGGAGGGATGCTGCTGGGCAGGTGGGGGAGGGAGAGAGGACCCCCCCCCAATGAAAGGAGGTGGGTGTACAGCTGAGGTGCAAGCATTCCGAATAGCAAGTGGGATCATCTTAATAGATGGTCCTGGTTGCGGGCAGGCCCTCAACCCAGTTCCCCCACCCTGGCGTGGGTGGAGCCATTACCCTCACGCCAGGGTGGCACCAAAATTACCCAGGGCTATTGCCCAATCAATCTGAATAGGTGATCGTGGGGGGAAGTATAAAAGCGGCGGCACGACGTGTGCCAAGCACCTGCTTTGCGCTGCCGACCACAAAGCTCTGTCTGGATTGTTTCCATGGAGCCTTTTACGGTTTGCTGTGACCTTTCCATTTTACACCGTCTTGAGCTGCCTTGAGTTGCTCATTCTTTCCGAATATGGCTTCTGTCGGGCCTGACGCCTCTCCCGTTAATTCGTGGGTCCCTGGTGTGGTGTTTGTGACTTGGTCGGGGCTGTCACTTCTCCCGGTGATTCTGTGGCTCCCTTTTTTGGCTTTGCTTACGTTGCGCCTTCAATACAAGGTTTTAGGGTGCGGAGGTAAATTTTGCACCCCAAATTCACCATCAGATCACATAGCATGTCCATGGCTATAGCCTGCACCAAAAAAAATCATGCATCCACTGTTTCGTGGGGCCACAATGATGCAAAAACATGGTTACAAAGCACGGATCCACATGGATTCTCCAAACTCACCATCAAATCACATTTGTGGCCACAGCATGAACCACAAAAATCATACATCCACTGTTTCATTCAGAATATTTGTTTTCTTGTATTCCTCCTCTAAAAACTAGGAGCAAAAAATACGGTAATTGACACCTTTATTATTGGTAGTAGCGTCATTTAATTTCTACTTGATCAGTCTTGTTGGCAGGTTTTAATTTTTTGTTACTTATTGGCTCTATTTGGTGGTTCACAATATTTGGTGTCCACTGCTGCGTCAATTCGGCATAAAAGAAAGAAATCAATTGTTTGCTTCTTGTTTCTTAGGGTCCAGCGGCATGCCTCCCAAGAAGTAAATGCCAGCCAAAGGTGCTTCTGCTGCAAAGAAGTGCTCAACTAAAGGTACAGACACCCAGACAACTCAAGGTTTGCGAGCTTCCACAACCACAGGGCACACTGAGGATCTATTAGGGTCCCTGATGGCCAGTATGGCCCATGACCCCGACGCTTTGTCGTGTTTTGTCTCCGACTTTGATGTGCTATTTCAATGTTTTGAACCTCAAAGGGATACTCTGGGTGGAGTTTCTTGGGCTAATCTGTTAGCTGCTCAGGTCTCTCAGGCTTTTATCCCTGCTACAGGTTGTGGAGCTTCCACAGTGTCCCCCTCCTGCCCTCCTGTGTTTGAAATTCTAGAATAAGAAACTGCCTCTTTCCCCTCAGCTGATATGTCTGTTTGTGACATCACAGGAGACCATCCATAGACAGGGCTGGGGAAACTAGGCCTAAGGGGGGCATTTATAAATAAACAAATGACTGAGGAGCCCCCCCTTGTGACACGGGTAGCAGGTGGACTCCATGGCAACCTCAGAAACCCTCCTTAGCACCCACCAAGGCCCCCTGACTCTCCCATTTTAAAAAGGTTTCTCCGGAAATCTGTTAAGTTTTTACACTGCTGCAAGACCATTTGTTTTGGCAGTTGAGGGATTGGTATTATTTATGTATTTTGCCCTTTGTGAGAGATAAATAAACTGGTTCCTTTGACTTAAGGTCTCTGGATCCTTTTAAATAAAGTGATCTGGACAAAATTGGTCAATTTGGAAACCTTCTTATTATACACACTTGCAAGTGGGGTAACCCAAGATCAGGCACATCTTCATCAGGAAAAACACATCTTATAAAGTTGCTTCACTGGCCAAAACTTCCTCCTTCCATGCCCACAAGAAGGGGGATGCCAGTTTACAGAAGTATTGCGTTCGCCTCATTAACATTTTACCATTCCACTTCCCATGTTAATCAGAATACAACACAACACAATACACTGCCATACTAATACCTTTATTGGCATTTCAAGTTTAGACATTCCAAATGGCATGAGAAACAAAGGCTTTCTTCCTGTTTCCGAGAAAATTGAATGGGGAAATCCTTTCGATTCCACAATAATAAGAGGCAGTGGGGTGAGGGAGGCCAGGGCCACATCCACACCATTTAAAGTGCTATGAAACCGCTTTAAACACTCATGGCTTAAACAACCCCCAAAGACTCTGGGAGCTATAGTTGGAAAAGGGTGCCAAGAGTTGTTAGGGGGCCCCGTTCCCTGCCAAGAAGGGAACCCTACCTCTACCCCTACCCCCACCCCTACCCGACGCTAACCCTAACCCTAACGCTAGCCCTTAAGCCTTAACTAGAGCTACAATTCCCAAAGTTCCCTGGCAAGAAGGGAACCCTAACCCTGCCCCCTAACTACAGCTACAATTCCCAGAGTTCCCTGGCAAAAAGGGAATCCTAACCCTAACCCTGCCCCCTAACTAGAGCTACAATTTCCAGAGTTCCCTGGCAAGAAGGGAACCCTAACCCTGCCCCCTAACTACAGCTACAATTCCCAGAGTTCCCTGGCAAAAAGGGAACCCTAACCCTGCCCCCTAACTACAGCTACAACTCCCAGAGTTCCCTGGCAAAAAGGGAACCCTAACCCTGCCCCCTAACTACAGCTACAATTCCCAGAGTTCCCTGCCAAGGGAACCCCAACCCTACCCCTGCCCCTGATGTTAACCCTAACTCTAACCCTTAACTATAGCTACAATTCCCAGAGTTCCCTGGCATGAAGGGAACCCTACCCCTACCCCCACCCCTAGCTCTCACAATGGTGAGTACAGCTCAGCAGCCAAAACACACACACAAGTTGTGCCAATATCTGTGAAGGCCACACCGGGAACCCAAGTGGGCAGGAGGGGGACATTTTTAGGCCCAGTGGTTGCATTTCCCTCCCCACAACACTAGTCAAATGCACAAATGAACAGAGCAATGAAAGCAAGCCTTATCTTTGCACAGCAAGCTGTTCAAGGAATGACATGCAGAGAGAAAGTTAGCATCTCAGGAAAAAAACACTTTTTCGTCAGCCAATCAATCAATCAATCAATCAATCATTTATTGTATTTGACTAAAAGCCATTATAAAGCCAGTTACAAAAGCACCAAACCCAATGACCCAAACTATGGCTCCCAGATTCTTGGGGGGGGGGGGGAGCCAGGTGAATGCCATGTGAAATGAGTGATGTGTCAAGTGATGGCTATGTAGTACCTCCAGGTTCAGAGGCGGCATATTTCTGCATATCAGTTCCTGAGAATCAGGAGGGCTGTTGGGGTCAGATTCTGCTTGCAGTTTTTGCACAGGCATCTGTGAGAATGGGATGCTGAACTTGGGCCACTGGCCTGATCCAGGCAGCTTTCTTTGGTTACAAAGGAAGACTTCCAAGAGAATAGTTTTAATGTAGCACTCCAAGAAATGCTGCAAGTTTCAGAAAGTCAAATAATGCACTCCAAAATCAGAAATTTTGAAAGTGCATTTCAGCACTGTGTCATTTTACTTTCCCCCTGCATCTCTTATCTGAACTATGTACTTGCAGTTTCTTTGAGTATGGTTTTTCCAATTTATTTTTATTTGGTAGCCATTTCTCCCTTTCTGAGGAAGGAACAAAAACATTCCAAGTTCTCTCTCTCTCTTTTTTAAATGATATTTATTGATTATTTTTTTTAAATTACAGGAAAAACACACAGCAGATACTTTCTAAGATACTTTCAAGAATGTATAATCTGCTGTTGAAATGGAACACTGAGGAAGAAACGGTAAAATCTGCAATGATAAAATGGGCACAAGATATAGGACATAATATTATGTTTGCTGACTGGGAGAAGTTGTGGACCACCAGGATTAAATTCACGGCATGTAATGCCCTAAGAGAGAATATTATGAAAATGATGTACAGGTGGAAAATAAGTTAACCAAAGAGGAGAAATTAAGAAAGAAGGAATTTTTGTTTTTTTAAATGTGCTTTTTTCTTTTCTTTTTTGTGTTTAATGTCTGTATTTCTGTATTTTGTAATTTTGTATCTTTTTCGTTTTTTGTATTTTTCTAAACTTTTTTATGGATAAAACCTAATAAAATATTACTAAAAAAAAAATGAAGCAGCTGGTTGCCATGGTGAAATTATGATGACACTATTACTCTGTAGTGGCAGTGCTGAAGTCCTAAGTCAGATTCAAGGGGGGATTTCCCCCCAAGGCCAAGCCTACCAGCTAACAGTGACCTTAAGTTTTCCAGTAAAACATGAAACGGTGCACACGCTACATCTTGTTTGTGTGCTTATCAGGCATGTTCAAAGTCCATTTTGGGGGCCTAATCCAGCCCACTGGTCAGTTTAATCCGGCCCCTGTGGCAATTTATTTCCTGGGGTAAAATCCTAAAAAAACAAACCCTCAACAAATTCAACCCTAAAAAAGGTTAACAACTTGGGTTGACTGTTTCGGCGGCCCTCACAGCCCTTCACTTCATCAAATCTGACCCTCTTTGAAAAAAGATTGGACAGGGTTACAGTCAAAGAGTTCAAGAGAAGCAGAGAAGCGGGTGCTGGATGTCTGGAGTTTCATTCTCTCCCGTGCTGCAGAGTGTGTGTGTGACTACTGGATCACATACTCTGTGTGTTGACGTTCCATTCTTTGGAAGAGAGGGAACAGAAGGAACTGTGCGCCACTTCCGTCTTCTTTGTTCTGTGTTCTGTTGTTCTCTCTCGGACGGCCCACTCCCCATGGTGCTTCCGTTGGAAAAGGGGTGTGGTTTAAGCAGCCCGGTTGCCCCACCCTTTCCCATTGTGCCCTGTCCCTTTCCCTGCAAGGGTTCAGGTGAGTGCAAAATGCCTACTATAAACGCATGCAGATTTTACCACCCTACTTCCCATGTTAATCACAACACTATACAACACAATACAACAAAAATACCTTTATTGGCATTTCAAGTTAAGACCTTCCAAAATGGCTTGAGATACAAAGTCTTCTTTCTGTTTCCTGTTTCTGAGAGATTTGAATTGGGAAATCCTTTGGATTCTTCATTAATAAGAGGCAGTGGGGTGAGGGAGGCCATGGCCACATCCACACCATTTAATGCACTATGAAGCCGCTTTAAACACTCATGGCTTAAACAACCCCCAAAGACTCTGGGAGCTATAGTTGGAAAAGGGTGCCAAGAGTTGTTAGGGAGCCCCGTTCCCTGCCAAGAAGGGAACCCTACCTCTACCCCTACCCCCACCCCTGACGCTAACTCTAACCCTAACGCTAACCCTTAAGCCTTAACTAGAGCTACAATTCCCAGAGTTCCCTGGCAAGAAGGGAACCCTAACCCTGCCCCCTAACTACAGCTACAATTCCCAGAGTTCCCTGGCAAAAAGGGAACCCTAACCCTGCCCCCACCCCACCCCTACGCTACCCCTAATCCTAATCCTAATACTTAGCCACCGTAACAAGTCTCCGTCCCCTTAACCACCTACAGTTCCCAGAATCCCTGAGGGGAAGCCATGCCTGTTTAAAGTGACTTCACAGCAGTTCAGTGGTGCACCTAATGTGGCCTAATGTTGCCTCCCTCATTTTCTTCTCTCTCCCCACTGCCCCATCACTTGCAATGCAGCAGATGTCCGCCTGAAGTCGCCCTTCAAAGCTCCTTCTCTCAAGTATGGCCACAGCTTTGTCCATTCCATTTCTGTTTCCTGTTTCTGAGAGATTTGAATTGGGAAATCCTTTCGATTCTTCATTAATAAGAGGCAGTGGGGTGAGGGAGGCCATGGCCACATCCACACCATTTAATGCGCTATGAAGCCGCTTTAAACACTCATGGCTTAAACAACCCCCAAAGACTCTGGGAGCTATAGTTGGAAAAGGGTGCCAAGAGTTGTTAGGGGGCCCCGTTCCCTGCCAAGAGGGGAACCCTACCTCTACCCCTACCCCCACCCCCACCCCTACCCCTGACGCTAACCCTAACTCTAGCCCTAACGCTAACCCTTAAGCCTTAACTAGAGCTACAATTCCCAGAGTTCCCTGGCAAAAAGGGAACCCTAAGCGTGCCCCCTAACTACAGCTACAATTCCCAGAGTTCCCTGGCAAAAAGGGAACCCTAACCCTGCCCCCTAGCTACAGCTACAATTCCCAGAGTTCCCTGGCAAAAAGGGAACCCTAACCCTAACCCTGCCCCCTAACTAGAGCTACAATTCCCAGAGTTCCCTGGCATGAAGGGAACCCTACCCCCACCCCTACCCTACCCCTAATCCTAATCCTAATACTTAACCACCGTAACAAGTCTCCGTCCCCTTAACCACCTACAGTTCCCAGAATCCCTGAGGGGAAGCCATGCCTGTTTAAAGTGACTTCATAGCAGTTCGGTGGTGCACCTAATGTGGCCTAATGTTGCCTCCCTCATTTTCTTCTCTCTCCCCACTGCCCCATCACTTGCAATGCAGCAGGTGTCCGCCTGCAGTCTCCCTTCAAAGGTCCTTCTCTCAAGTATGGCCACAGCCTTGACCATTCCTCACTGCCAGTATTTCACGTTCACTTCTCCGATGTAAATAGGGATGTCCTGTGGTTCTCTTGATGACTTTTAAGACTGGACTTGGGGAAAACCTCACCGGCTCCAGACATCCCTGTAGGGCAAAGGCAAACAGGTGAGTGGGATGGCCAACACCCGACAGCGTCCCCCCCCAGATTCCTCCTCTGTTTGGCTGCCTGTTAACAAACAAGGCTTCCAAACCCGTTTGCACCCATCTCAGCCAGCGTAGCCTCGCAACATCCACTAGCCTGAATGCAAATTCTTCCGACAACCGTCCACCAGCTGCAACCTCATCAGGTCCATTGCCAGACATCAATCAGCTTCAGAGCTGAGTGTCAGTCACCTTCAAGTAGCGATCCCACCAGCAAGTAATCTTTGTACTTGCCTTCTCCTTGCTCCACAGCATCCCAGCACCGGGCGATTGCCTCCTTCCGCTTGCCAGCTTGCCACCACGGGGCGGGAGACCACCAGGGTCACAGCATCCCAGCACCGGGCAATTGTCTCCTTCCGCTTGCCAGCTTGCTGCCGCGGGACAGGAGACCACCTGGGCTGAGTGCCACCGAGCTGCCCGTTTCTCTCTGGGGAGGGCAACTGCTGAGGCTTGCGCCTTGGCCCACATTTATACCCGCTCAGCAGCCAAATGCTTTTGTCACATCACAATCAACCCACGGACAATGGCAGCAGCTGGGGAGGCATCACCATCACTCCCTCAGCTCTCACAATGGTGAGCACAGCTCAGCAGCCAAAACACACACACAAGTTGTGCCAATATCTGTGAAGGCCACACCGGGAACCCAAGTGGGCAGGAGGGGGACATTTTTAGGCCCAGTGGTTGCATTTCCCTCCCCACAACACTAGTCAAATGCACAAATGAACAGAGCAATGAAAGCAAGCCTTATCTTTGCACAGCAAGCTGTTCAAGGAATGACATGCAGAGAGAAAGTTAGCATCTCAGGAAAAAAACACTTTTTCGTCAGTCAGTCAATCAATCAATCAATCAATCATTCATTTATTGTATTTGACTAAAAGCCATTATAAAGCCAGTTACAAAAGCACCAAACCCAATGACCCAAACTATGGCTCCCAGATTCTTGGGGGGGGGGGGGAGCCAGGTGAATGCCATGTGAAATGAGTGATGTGTCAAGTGATGGCTATGTAGTACCTCCAGGTTCAGAGGCGGCATATTTCTGCATATCAGTTCCTGAGAATCAGGAGGGCTGTTGGGGTCAGATTCTGCTTGCAGTTTTTGCACAGGCATCTGTGAGAATGGGATGCTGAACTTGGGCCACTGGCCTGATCCAGGCAGCTTTCTTAGGTTACAAAGGAAGACTTCCAAGAGAATAGTTTTAATGTAGCACTCCAAGAAATGCTGCAAGTTTCAGAAAGTCAAATAATGCACTCCAAAATCAGAAATTTTGAAAGTGCATTTCAGCACTGTGTCATTTTACTTTCCCCCTGCATCTCTTATCTGAACTATGTACTTGCAGTTTCTTTGAGTATGGTTTTTCCAATTTATTTTTATTTGGTAGCCATTTCTCCCTTTCTGAGGAAGGAACAAAAACATTCCAAGTTCTCTCTCTCTCTTTTTTAAATGATATTTATTGATTTTTTTTTTAAATTACAGGAAAAACACACAGCAGATACTTTCTAAGATACTTTCAAGAATGTATAATCTGCTGTTGAAATGGAACACTGAGGAAGAAACGGTAAAATCTGCAATGATAAAATGGGCACAAGATATAGGACATAATATTATGTTTGCTGACTGGGAGAAGTTGTGGACCACCAGGATTAAATTCACGGCATGTAATGCCCTAAGAGAGAATATTATGAAAATGATGTACAGGTGGAAAATAAGTTAACCAAAGAGGAGAAATTAAGAAAGAAGGAATTTTTGTTTTTTTAAATGTGCTTTTTTCTTTTCTTTTTTGTGTTTAATGTCTGTATTTCTGTATTTTGTAATTTTGTATCTTTTTCGTTTTTTGTATTTTTCTAAACTTTTTTATGGATAAAACCTAATAAAATATTACTAAAAAAAAATGAAGCAGCTGGTTGCCATGGTGAAATTATGATGACACTATTACTCTGTAGTGGCAGTGCTGAAGTCCTAAGTCAGATTCAAGGGGGGATTTCCCCCCAAGGCCAAGCCTACCAGCTAACAGTGACCTTAAGTTTTCCAGTAAAACATGAAACGGTGCACACGCTACATCTTGTTTGTGTGCTTATCAGGCATGTTCAAAGTCCATTTTGGGGGCCTAATCCAGCCCACTGGTCAGTTTAATCCGGCCCCTGTGGCAATTTATTTCCTGGGGTAAAATCCTAAAAAAACAAACCCCTCAACAAATTCAACCCTAAAAAAGGTTAACAACTTGGGTTGACTGTTTCGGCGGCCCTCACAGCCCTTCACTTCATCAAATCTGACCCTCTTTGAAAAAAGATTGGACAGGGTTACAGTCAAAGAGTTCAAGAGAAGCAGAGAAGCGGGTGCTGGATGTCTGGAGTTTCATTCTCTCCCGTGCTGCAGAGTGTGTGTGTGACTACTGGATCACATACTCTGGGTGTTGACGCTCCATTCTTTGGAAGAGAGGGAACAGAAGGAACTGTGCGCCACTTCCGTCTTCTTTGTTCTGTGTTCTGTTGTTCTCTCTCGGACGGCCCACTCCCCATGGTGCTTCCGTTGGAAAAGGGGTGTGGTTTAAGCAGCCCGGTTGCCCCACCCTTTCCCATTGTGCCCTGTCCCTTTCCCTGCAAGGGTTCAGGTGAGTGCAAAATGCCTACTATAAACGCATGCAGATTTTACCACCCTACTTCCCATGTTAATCACAACACTATACAACACAATACAACAAAAATACCTTTATTGGCATTTCAAGTTAAGACCTTCCAAAATGGCTTGAGATACAAAGTCTTCTTTCTGTTTCCTGTTTCTGAGAGATTTGAATTGGGAAATCCTTTGGATTCTTCATTAATAAGAGGCAGTGGGGTGAGGGAGGCCATGGCCACATCCACACCATTTAATGCACTATGAAGCCGCTTTAAACACTCATGGCTTAAACAACCCCCAAAGACTCTGGGAGCTATAGTTGGAAAAGGGTGCCAAGAGTTGTTAGGGAGCCCCGTTCCCTGCCAAGAAGGGAACCCTACCTCTACCCCTACCCCCACCCCTGACGCTAACTCTAACCCTAACGCTAACCCTTAAGCCTTAACTAGAGCTACAATTCCCAGAGTTCCCTGGCAAGAAGGGAACCCTAACCCTGCCCCCTAACTACAGCTACAATTCCCAGAGTTCCCTGGCAAAAAGGGAACCCTAACCCTAACCCTGCCCCCTAACTAGAGCTACAATTCCCAGAGTTCCCTGGCAAGAAGGGAACCCTAACCCTGCCCCCTAACTACAGCTACAATTCCCAGAGTTCCCTGGCAAAAAGGGAACCCTAACCCTGCCCCCACCCCACCCCTACGCTACCCCTAATCCTAATCCTAATACTTAGCCACCGTAACAAGTCTCCGTCCCCTTAACCACCTACAGTTCCCAGAATCCCTGAGGGGAAGCCATGCCTGTTTAAAGTGACTTCATAGCAGTTCAGTGGTGCACCTAATGTGGCCTAATGTTGCCTCCCTCATTTTCTTCTCTCTCCCCACTGCCCCATCACTTGCAATGCAGCAGGTGTCCGCCTGCAGTCTCCCTTCAAAGCTCCTTCTCTCAAGTATGGCCACAGCTTTGTCCATTCCATTTCTGTTTCCTGTTTCTGAGAGATTTGAATTGGGAAATCCTTTCGATTCTTCATTAATAAGAGGCAGTGGGGTGAGGGAGGCCATGGCCACATCCACACCATTTAATGCGCTATGAAGCCGCTTTAAACACTCATGGCTTAAACAACCCCCAAAGACTCTGGGAGCTATAGTTGGAAAAGGGTGCCAAGAGTTGTTAGGGGGCCCCGTTCCCTGCCAAGAGGGGAACCCTACCTCTACCCCTACCCCCACCCCCACCCCTACCCCTGACGCTAACCCTAACTCTAGCCCTAACGCTAACCCTTAAGCCTTAACTAGAGCTACAATTCCCAGAGTTCCCTGGCAAAAAGGGAACCCTAAGCGTGCCCCCTAACTACAGCTACAATTCCCAGAGTTCCCTGGCAAAAAGGGAACCCTAACCCTGCCCCCTAGCTACAGCTACAATTCCCAGAGTTCCCTGGCAAAAAGGGAACCCTAACCCTAACCCTGCCCCCTAACTAGAGCTACAATTCCCAGAGTTCCCTGGCATGAAGGGAACCCTACCCCCACCCCTACCCTACCCCTAATCCTAATCCTAATACTTAACCACCGTAACAAGTCTCCGTCCCCTTAACCACCTACAGTTCCCAGAATCCCTGAGGGGAAGCCATGCCTGTTTAAAGTGACTTCATAGCAGTTCGGTGGTGCACCTAATGTGGCCTAATGTTGCCTCCCTCATTTTCTTCTCTCTCCCCACTGCCCCATCACTTGCAATGCAGCAGATGTCCGCCTGCAGTCTCCCTTCAAAGGTCCTTCTCTCAAGTATGGCCACAGCCTTGACCATTCCTCACTGCCAGTATTTCACGTTCACTTCTCCGATGTAAATAGGGATGTCCTGTGGTTCTCTTGATGACTTTTAAGACTGGACTTGGGGAAAACCTCACCGGCTCCAGACATCCCTGTAGGGCAAAGGCAAACAGGTGAGTGGGATGGCCAACACCCGACAGCGTCCCCCCCCAGATTCCTCCTCTGTTTGGCTGCCTGTTAACAAACAAGGCTTCCAAACCAGTTTGCACCCATCTCAGCCAGCGTAGCCTCGCAACATCCACTAGCCTGAATGCAAATTCTTCCGACAACCGTCCACCAGCTGCAACCTCATCAGGTCCATTGCCAGACATCAATCAGCTTCAGAGCTGAGTGTCAGTCACCTTCAAGTAGCGATCCCACCAGCAAGTAATCTTTGTACTTGCCTTCTCCTTGCTCCACAGCATCCCAGCACCGGGCGATTGCCTCCTTCCGCTTGCCAGCTTGCCAGCTTGCCACCACGGGGCGGGAGACCACCAGGGTCACAGCATCCCAGCACCGGGCAATTGTCTCCTTCCGCTTGCCAGCTTGCTGCCGCGGGACAGGAGACCACCTGGGCTGAGTGCCACCGAGCTGCCCATTTCTCTCTGGGGAGGGCAACTGCTGAGACTTGTGCCTTGGCCCACATTTATACCCGCTCAGCAGCCAAATGCTTTTGTCACATCACAATCAACCCACGGACAATGGCAGCAGCTGGGGAGGCATCACCATCACTCCCTCAGCTCTCACAATGGTGAGCACAGCTCAGCAGCCAAAACACACACACAAGTTGTGCCAATATCTGTGAAGGCCACACCGGGAACCCAAGTGGGCAGGAGGGGGACATTTTTAGGCCCAGTGGTTGCATTTCCCTCCCCACAACACTAGTCAAATGCACAAATGAACAGAGCAATGAAAGCAAGCCTTATCTTTGCACAGCAAGCTGTTCAA
Organism: Podarcis liolepis; assembly: GCF_965112155.1. Taxonomy (NCBI): domain Eukaryota; kingdom Metazoa; phylum Chordata; class Lepidosauria; order Squamata; family Lacertidae; genus Podarcis; species Podarcis liolepis. The sequence goes on along the minus strand of NC_139570.1, from coordinate 12,561,230 downwards.
GGAATGACATGCAGAGAGAAAGTTAGCATCTCAGGAAAAAAACACTTTTTCGTCAGCCAATCAATCAATCAATCATTCATTTATTGTATTTGACTAAAAGCCATTATAAAGCCAGTTACAAAAGCACCAAACCCAATGACCCAAACTATGGCTCCCAGATTCTTGGGGGGGGGGGGAGCCAGGTGAATGCCATGTGAAATGAGTGATGTGTCAAGTGATGGCTATGTAGTACCTCCAGGTTCAGAGGCGGCATATTTCTGCATATCAGTTCCTGAGAATCAGGAGGGCTGTTGGGGTCAGATTCTGCTTGCAGTTTTTGCACAGGCATCTGTGAGAATGGGATGCTGAACTTGGGCCACTGGCCTGATCCAGGCAGCTTTCTTAGGTTACAAAGGAAGACTTCCAAGAGAATAGTTTTAATGTAGCACTCCAAGAAATGCTGCAAGTTTCAGAAAGTCAAATAATGCACTCCAAAATCAGAAATTTTGAAAGTGCATTTCAGCACTGTGTCATTTTACTTTCCCCCTGCATCTCTTATCTGAACTATGTACTTGCAGTTTCTTTGAGTATGGTTTTTCCAATTTATTTTTATTTGGTAGCCATTTCTCCCTTTCTGAGGAAGGAACAAAAACATTCCAAGTTCTCTCTCTCTCTTTTTTAAATGATATTTATTGATTTTTTTTTTAAATTACAGGAAAAACACACAGCAGATACTTTCTAAGATACTTTCAAGAATGTATAATCTGCTGTTGAAATGGAACACTGAGGAAGAAACGGTAAAATCTGCAATGATAAAATGGGCACAAGATATAGGACATAATATTATGTTTGCTGACTGGGAGAAGTTGTGGACCACCAGGATTAAATTCACGGCATGTAATGCCCTAAGAGAGAATATTATGAAAATGATGTACAGGTGGAAAATAAGTTAACCAAAGAGGAGAAATTAAGAAAGAAGGAATTTTTGTTTTTTTAAATGTGCTTTTTTCTTTTCTTTTTTGTGTTTAATGTCTGTATTTCTGTATTTTGTAATTTTGTATCTTTTTCGTTTTTTGTATTTTTCTAAACTTTTTTATGGATAAAACCTAATAAAATATTACTAAAAAAAAATGAAGCAGCTGGTTGCCATGGTGAAATTATGATGACACTATTACTCTGTAGTGGCAGTGCTGAAGTCCTAAGTCAGATTCAAGGGGGGATTTCCCCCCAAGGCCAAGCCTACCAGCTAACAGTGACCTTAAGTTTTCCAGTAAAACATGAAACGGTGCACACGCTACATCTTGTTTGTGTGCTTATCAGGCATGTTCAAAGTCCATTTTGGGGGCCTAATCCAGCCCACTGGTCAGTTTAATCCGGCCCCTGTGGCAATTTATTTCCTGGGGTAAAATCCTAAAAAAACAAACCCCTCAACAAATTCAACCCTAAAAAAGGTTAACAACTTGGGTTGACTGTTTCGGCGGCCCTCACAGCCCTTCACTTCATCAAATCTGACCCTCTTTGAAAAAAGATTGGACAGGGTTACAGTCAAAGAGTTCAAGAGAAGCAGAGAAGCGGGTGCTGGATGTCTGGAGTTTCATTCTCTCCCGTGCTGCAGAGTGTGTGTGTGACTACTGGATCACATACTCTGGGTGTTGACGCTCCATTCTTTGGAAGAGAGGGAACAGAAGGAACTGTGCGCCACTTCCGTCTTCTTTGTTCTGTGTTCTGTTGTTCTCTCTCGGACGGCCCACTCCCCATGGTGCTTCCGTTGGAAAAGGGGTGTGGTTTAAGCAGCCCGGTTGCCCCACCCTTTCCCATTGTGCCCTGTCCCTTTCCCTGCAAGGGTTCAGGTGAGTGCAAAATGCCTACTATAAACGCATGCAGATTTTACCACCCTACTTCCCATGTTAATCACAACACTATACAACACAATACAACAAAAATACCTTTATTGGCATTTCAAGTTAAGACCTTCCAAAATGGCTTGAGATACAAAGTCTTCTTTCTGTTTCCTGTTTCTGAGAGATTTGAATTGGGAAATCCTTTGGATTCTTCATTAATAAGAGGCAGTGGGGTGAGGGAGGCCATGGCCACATCCACACCATTTAATGCACTATGAAGCCGCTTTAAACACTCATGGCTTAAACAACCCCCAAAGACTCTGGGAGCTATAGTTGGAAAAGGGTGCCAAGAGTTGTTAGGGAGCCCCGTTCCCTGCCAAGAAGGGAACCCTACCTCTACCCCTACCCCCACCCCTGACGCTAACTCTAACCCTAACGCTAACCCTTAAGCCTTAACTAGAGCTACAATTCCCAGAGTTCCCTGGCAAGAAGGGAACCCTAACCCTGCCCCCTAACTACAGCTACAATTCCCAGAGTTCCCTGGCAAAAAGGGAACCCTAACCCTAACCCTGCCCCCTAACTAGAGCTACAATTCCCAGAGTTCCCTGGCAAGAAGGGAACCCTAACCCTGCCCCCTAACTACAGCTACAATTCCCAGAGTTCCCTGGCAAAAAGGGAACCCTAACCCTGCCCCCACCCCACCCCTACGCTACCCCTAATCCTAATCCTAATACTTAGCCACCGTAACAAGTCTCCGTCCCCTTAACCACCTACAGTTCCCAGAATCCCTGAGGGGAAGCCATGCCTGTTTAAAGTGACTTCATAGCAGTTCAGTGGTGCACCTAATGTGGCCTAATGTTGCCTCCCTCATTTTCTTCTCTCTCCCCACTGCCCCATCACTTGCAATGCAGCAGGTGTCCGCCTGCAGTCTCCCTTCAAAGCTCCTTCTCTCAAGTATGGCCACAGCTTTGTCCATTCCATTTCTGTTTCCTGTTTCTGAGAGATTTGAATTGGGAAATCCTTTCGATTCTTCATTAATAAGAGGCAGTGGGGTGAGGGAGGCCATGGCCACATCCACACCATTTAATGCGCTATGAAGCCGCTTTAAACACTCATGGCTTAAACAACCCCCAAAGACTCTGGGAGCTATAGTTGGAAAAGGGTGCCAAGAGTTGTTAGGGGGCCCCGTTCCCTGCCAAGAGGGGAACCCTACCTCTACCCCTACCCCCACCCCCACCCCTACCCCTGACGCTAACCCTAACTCTAGCCCTAACGCTAACCCTTAAGCCTTAACTAGAGCTACAATTCCCAGAGTTCCCTGGCAAAAAGGGAACCCTAAGCGTGCCCCCTAACTACAGCTACAATTCCCAGAGTTCCCTGGCAAAAAGGGAACCCTAACCCTGCCCCCTAGCTACAGCTACAATTCCCAGAGTTCCCTGGCAAAAAGGGAACCCTAACCCTAACCCTGCCCCCTAACTAGAGCTACAATTCCCAGAGTTCCCTGGCATGAAGGGAACCCTACCCCCACCCCTACCCTACCCCTAATCCTAATCCTAATACTTAACCACCGTAACAAGTCTCCGTCCCCTTAACCACCTACAGTTCCCAGAATCCCTGAGGGGAAGCCATGCCTGTTTAAAGTGACTTCATAGCAGTTCGGTGGTGCACCTAATGTGGCCTAATGTTGCCTCCCTCATTTTCTTCTCTCTCCCCACTGCCCCATCACTTGCAATGCAGCAGATGTCCGCCTGCAGTCTCCCTTCAAAGGTCCTTCTCTCAAGTATGGCCACAGCCTTGACCATTCCTCACTGCCAGTATTTCACGTTCACTTCTCCGATGTAAATAGGGATGTCCTGTGGTTCTCTTGATGACTTTTAAGACTGGACTTGGGGAAAACCTCACCGGCTCCAGACATCCCTGTAGGGCAAAGGCAAACAGGTGAGTGGGATGGCCAACACCCGACAGCGTCCCCCCCCAGATTCCTCCTCTGTTTGGCTGCCTGTTAACAAACAAGGCTTCCAAACCAGTTTGCACCCATCTCAGCCAGCGTAGCCTCGCAACATCCACTAGCCTGAATGCAAATTCTTCCGACAACCATCCACCAGCTGCAACCTCATCAGGTCCATTGCCAGACATCAATCAGCTTCAGAGCTGAGTGTCAGTCACCTTCAAGTAGCGATCCCACCAGCAAGTAATCTTTGTACTTGCCTTCTCCTTGCTCCACAGCATCCCAGCACCGGGCGATTGCCTCCTTCCGCTTGCCAGCTTGCCAGCTTGCCACCACGGGGCGGGAGACCACCAGGGTCACAGCATCCCAGCACCGGGCAATTGTCTCCTTCCGCTTGCCAGCTTGCTGCCGCGGGACAGGAGACCACCTGGGCTGAGTGCCACCGAGCTGCCCATTTCTCTCTGGGGAGGGCAACTGCTGAGACTTGTGCCTTGGCCCACATTTATACCCGCTCAGCAGCCAAATGCTTTTGTCACATCACAATCAACCCACGGACAATGGCAGCAGCTGGGGAGGCATCACCATCACTCCCTCAGCTCTCACAATGGTGAGCACAGCTCAGCAGCCAAAACACACACACAAGTTGTGCCAATATCTGTGAAGGCCACACCGGGAACCCAAGTGGGCAGGAGGGGGACATTTTTAGGCCCAGTGGTTGCATTTCCCTCCCCACAACACTAGTCAAATGCACAAATGAACAGAGCAATGAAAGCAAGCCTTATCTTTGCACAGCAAGCTGTTCAAGGAATGACATGCAGAGAGAAAGTTAGCATCTCAGGAAAAAAACACTTTTTCGTCAGCCAATCAATCAATCAATCATTCATTTATTGTATTTGACTAAAAGCCATTATAAAGCCAGTTACAAAAGCACCAAACCCAATGACCCAAACTATGGCTCCCAGATTCTTGGGGGGGGGGGAGCCAGGTGAATGCCATGTGAAATGAGTGATGTGTCAAGTGATGGCTATGTAGTACCTCCAGGTTCAGAGGCGGCATATTTCTGCATATCAGTTCCTGAGAATCAGGAGGGCTGTTGGGGTCAGATTCTGCTTGCAGTTTTTGCACAGGCATCTGTGAGAATGGGATGCTGAACTTGGGCCACTGGCCTGATCCAGGCAGCTTTCTTTGGTTACAAAGGAAGACTTCCAAGAGAATAGTTTTAATGTAGCACTCCAAGAAATGCTGCAAGTTTCAGAAAGTCAAATAATGCACTCCAAAATCAGAAATTTTGAAAGTGCATTTCAGCACTGTGTCATTTTACTTTCCCCCTGCATCTCTTATCTGAACTATGTACTTGCAGTTTCTTTGAGTATGGTTTTTCCAATTTATTTTTATTTGGTAGCCATTTCTCCCTTTCTGAGGAAGGAACAAAAACATTCCAAGTTCTCTCTCTCTCTTTTTTAAATGATATTTATTGATTATTTTTTTTAAATTACAGGAAAAACACACAGCAGATACTTTCTAAGATACTTTCAAGAATGTATAATCTGCTGTTGAAATGGAACACTGAGGAAGAAACGGTAAAATCTGCAATGATAAAATGGGCACAAGATATAGGACATAATATTATGTTTGCTGACTGGGAGAAGTTGTGGACCACCAGGATTAAATTCACGGCATGTAATGCCCTAAGAGAGAATATTATGAAAATGATGTACAGGTGGAAAATAAGTTAACCAAAGAGGAGAAATTAAGAAAGAAGGAATTTTTGTTTTTTTAAATGTGCTTTTTTCTTTTCTTTTTTGTGTTTAATGTCTGTATTTCTGTATTTTGTAATTTTGTATCTTTTTCGTTTTTTGTATTTTTCTAAACTTTTTTATGGATAAAACCTAATAAAATATTACTAAAAAAAAATGAAGCAGCTGGTTGCCATGGTGAAATTATGATGACACTATTACTCTGTAGTGGCAGTGCTGAAGTCCTAAGTCAGATTCAAGGGGGGATTTCCCCCCAAGGCCAAGCCTACCAGCTAACAGTGACCTTAAGTTTTCCAGTAAAACATGAAACGGTGCACACGCTACATCTTGTTTGTGTGCTTATCAGGCATGTTCAAAGTCCATTTTGGGGGCCTAATCCAGCCCACTGGTCAGTTTAATCCGGCCCCTGTGGCAATTTATTTCCTGGGGTAAAATCCTAAAAAAAAAACCCCTCAACAAATTCAACCCTAAAAAAGGTTAACAACTTGGGTTGACTGTTTCGGCGGCCCTCACAGCCCTTCACTTCATCAAATCTGACCCTCTTTGAAAAAAGATTGGACAGGGTTACAGTCAAAGAGTTCAAGAGAAGCAGAGAAGCGGGTGCTGGATGTCTGGAGTTTCATTCTCTCCCGTGCTGCAGAGTGTGTGTGTGACTACTGGATTACATACTCTGTGTGTTGACCTTCCATTCTTTGGAAGAGAGGGAACAGAAGGAACTGTGCGCCACTTCCGTCTTCTTTGTTCTGTGTTCTGTTGTTCTCTCACCCCCCCCACCCCCCATGGTGCTTCCGTGGGAAAAGGGGTGTGGTTTAAGCAGCCCGGTTGCCCCACCCTTTCCCATTGTGCCCTGTCCCTTTCCCTGCAAGGGTTCAGGTGAGTGCAAAATGCCTACTATAAACACATGCAGATTTTACCACCCTACTTCCCATGTTAATCACAACACTATACAACACAATACAACAAAAATACCTTTATTGGCATTTCAAGTTAAGACCTTCCAAAATGGCTTGAGATACAAAGCCTTCTTTCTGTTTCCTGTTTCTGAGAGATTTGAATTGGGAAATCCTTTGGATTCTTCATTAATAAGAGGCAGTGGGGTGAGGGAGGCCATGGCCACATCCACACCATTTAATGCACTATGAAGCCGCTTTAAACACTCATGGCTTAAACAACCCTCAAAGACTCTGGGAGCTATAGTTGGAAAAGGGTGCCAAGAGTTGTTAGGGAGCCCCGTTCCCTGCCAAGAAGGGAACCCTACCTCTACCCCTACCCCCACCCCTGACGCTAACTCTAACCCTAACGCTAACCCTTAAGCCTTAACTAGAGCTACAATTCCCAGAGTTCCCTGGCAAGAAGGGAACCCTAACCCTGCCCCCTAACTACAGCTACAATTCCCAGAGTTCCCTGGCAAAAAGGGAACCCTAACCCTAACCCTGCCCCCTAACTAGAGCTACAATTCCCAGAGTTCCCTGGCAAGAAGGGAACCCTAACCCTGCCCCCTAACTACAGCTACAATTCCCAGAGTTCCCTGGCAAAAAGGGAACCCTAACCCTGCCCCCTAGCTACAGCTACAATTCCCAGAGTTCCCTGGCAAAAAGGGAACCCTAACCCTAACCCTGCCCCCTAACTAGAGCTACAATTCCCAGAGTTCCCTGGCATGAAGGGAACCCTACCCCCGCCACCCCCACCCCTACCCTACCCCTAATCCTAATCCTAATACTTAACCACCGTAACAAGTCTCCGTCCCCTTAACCACCTACAGTTCCCAGAATCCCTGAGGGGAAGCCATGCCTGTTTAAAGTGACTTCATAGCAGTTCAGTGGTGCACCTAATGTGGCCTAATGTTGCCTCCCTCATTTTCTCTCTCTCCCCACTGCCCCATCACTTGCAATGCAGCAGATGTCCGCCTGCAGTCTCCCTTCAAAGCTCCTTCTCTCAAGTATGGCCACAGCTTTGTCCATTCCATTTCTGTTTCCTGTTTCTGAGAGATTTGAATTGGGAAATCCTTTCGATTCTTCATTAATAAGAGGCAGTGGGGTGAGGGAGGCCATGGCCACATCCACACCATTTAATGCGCTATGAAGCCGCTTTAAACACTCATGGCTTAAACAACCCCCAAAGACTCTGGGAGCTATAGTTGGAAAAGGGTGCCAAGAGTTGTTAGGGGGCCCCGTTCCCTGCCAAGAGGGGAACCCTACCTCTACCCCTACCCCCACCCCCACCCCTACCCCTGATGCTAACCCTAACTCTAGCCCTAACGCTAACCCTTAAGCCTTAACTAGAGCTACAATTCCCAGAGTTCCCTGGCAAAAAGGGAACCCTAACCGTGCCCCCTAACTACAGCTACAATTCCCAGAGTTCCCTGGCAAAAAGGGAACCCTAACCCTGCCCCCTAGCTACAGCTACAATTCCCAGAGTTCCCTGGCAAAAAGGGAACCCTAACCCTAACCCTGCCCCCTAACTAGAGCTACAATTCCCAGAGTTCCCTGGCATGAAGGGAACCCTACCCCCACCCCTACCCTACCCCTAATCCTAATCCTAATACTTAACCACCGTAACAAGTCTCCGTCCCCTTAACCACCTACAGTTCCCAGAATCCCTGAGGGGAAGCCATGCCTGTTTAAAGTGACTTCATAGCAGTTCGGTGGTGCACCTAATGTGGCCTAATGTTGCCTCCCTCATTTTCTTCTCTCTCCCCACTGCCCCATCACTTGCAATGCAGCAGATGTCCGCCTGCAGTCTCCCTTCAAAGGTCCTTCTCTCAAGTATGGCCACAGCCTTGACCATTCCTCACTGCCAGTATTTCACGTTCACTTCTCCGATGTAAATAGGGATGTCCTGTGGTTCTCTTGATGACTTTTAAGACTGGACTTGGGGAAAACCTCACCGGCTCCAGACATCCCTGTAGGGCAAAGGCAAACAGGTGAGTGGGATGGCCAACACCCGACAGCGTCCCCCCAGATTCCTCCTCTGTTTGGCTGCCTGTTAACAAACAAGGCTTCCAAACCAGTTTGCACCCATCTCAGCCAGCGTAGCCTCGCAACATCCACTAGCCTGAATGCAAATTCTTCCGACAACCATCCACCAGCTGCAACCTCATCAGGTCCATTGCCAGACATCAATCAGCTTCAGAGCTGAGTGTCAGTCACCTTCAAGTAGCGATCCCACCAGCAAGTAATCTTTGTACTTGCCTTCTCCTTGCTCCACAGCATCCCAGCACCGGGCGATTGCCTCCTTCCGCTTGCCAGCTTGCCACCACGGGGCGGGAGACCACCAGGGTCACAGCATCCCAGCACCGGGCAATTGTCTCCTTCCGCTTGCCAGCTTGCTGCCGCGGGACAGGAGACCACCTGGGCTGAGTGCCAGCGAGCTGCCCATTTCTCTCTGGGGAGGGCAACTGCTGAGGCTTGCGCCTTGGCCCACATTTATACCCGCTCAGCAGGCAAATGTTTTTGTCACATCACAATCAACCCACGACAATGGCAGCAGCTGGGGAGGCATCACCATCACTCCCTCAGCCCTCACAATGGTGAGCACAGCTCAGCAGCCAAAACACACTCACAAACACACACACACACACACACACACACAAGTTGTGCCAATGTCTGGGAAGGCCATACCGGGAACCCAAGTGGGCAGGAGGGGGACATTTTTAGGCCCAGTGGTTGCATTTCCCTCCCCACAACACTAGTCAAATGCACAAATGAACAGAGCAATGAAAGCAAGCCTTATCTTTGCACAGGAAGCTGTTCAAGGAATGACATGCAGATAGAAAGTTAGCATCTCACGAAAAAAACACTTTTTCGTCAGTCAATCAATCAATCATTTATTGTATTTGACTAAAACCTATTATAAAGCCAGTTACAAAAGCACCAAACCCAATGACCCAAACTATGGCTCCCAGATTCTTGGGGGGGGGGGGAGCCAGGTGGATGCCATGTGAAATGAGCGATGTGTCAAGTGATGGCTATGTAGTACCTCCAGGTTCAGAGGCGGCATATTTCTGCATATCAGTTCCTGAGAATCAGGAGGGCTGTTGGGGTCAGATTCTGCTTGCAGTTTTTGCACAGGCATCTGTGAGAATGGGATGCTGAACTTGGGCCACTGGCCTGATCCAGGCAGCTTTCTTAGGTTACAAAGGAAGACTTCCAAGAGAATAGTTTTAATGTAGCACTCCAAGAAATGCTGCAAGTTTCAGAAAGTCAAATAATGCACTCCAAAATCAGAAATTTTGAAAGTGCATTTCAGCACTGTGTCATTTTACTTTCCCCCTGCATCTCTTATCTGAACTATGTACTTGCAGTTTCTTTGAGTATGGTTTTTCCAATTTATTTTTATTTGGTAGCCATTTCTCCCTTTCTGAGGAAGGAACAAAAACATTCCAAGTTCTCTCTCTCTCTTTTTTAAATGATATTTATTGATTTTTTTTTTAAATTACAGGAAAAACACACAGCAGATACTTTCTAAGATACTTTCAAGAATGTATAATCTGCTGTTGAAATGGAACACTGAGGAAGAAACGGTAAAATCTGCAATGATAAAATGGGCACAAGATATAGGACATAATATTATGTTTGCTGACTGGGAGAAGTTGTGGACCACCAGGATTAAATTCACGGCATGTAATGCCCTAAGAGAGAATATTATGAAAATGATGTACAGGTGGAAAATAAGTTAACCAAAGAGGAGAAATTAAGAAAGAAGGAATTTTTGTTTTTTTAAATGTGCTTTTTTCTTTTCTTTTTTGTGTTTAATGTCTGTATTTCTGTATTTTGTAATTTTGTATCTTTTTCGTTTTTTGTATTTTTCTAAACTTTTTTATGGATAAAACCTAATAAAATATTACTAAAAAAAAATGAAGCAGCTGGTTGCCATGGTGAAATTATGATGACACTATTACTCTGTAGTGGCAGTGCTGAAGTCCTAAGTCAGATTCAAGGGGGGATTTCCCCCCAAGGCCAAGCCTACCAGCTAACAGTGACCTTAAGTTTTCCAGTAAAACATGAAACGGTGCACACACTACATCTTGTTTGTGTGCTTATCAGGCATGTTCAAAGTCCATTTTGGGGGCCTAATCCAGCCCACTGGTCAGTTTAATCCGGCCCCTGTGGCAATTTATTTCCTGGGGTAAAATCCTAAAAAAACAAACCCTCAACAAATTCAACCCTAAAAAAGGTTAACAACTTGGGTTGACTGTTTCGGTGGCCCTCACAGCCCTTCACTTCATCAAATCTGACCCTCTTTGAAAAAAGATTGGACAGGGTTACAGTCAAAGAGTTGAAGAGAAGCAGAGAAGCGGGTGCTGGATGTCCGGAGTTTCATTCTCTCCCATGCTGCAGAGTGTGTGTGACTACTGGATCACATACTCTGTGTGTTGACGTTCCAGTCTTTGGAAGAGAGGGAACAGAAGGAACTGTGCGCCACTTCCGTCTTCTTTGTTCTGTGTTCTGTTGTTCTCTCTCGGACGGCCCACCCCCCATGGTGCTTCCCTTGGAAAAGGGGTGTGGTTTAAGCAGCCCGGTTGCCCCACCCTTTCCCATTGTGCCCTGTCCCTTTCCCTGCAAGGGTTCAGGTGAGTGCAAAATGCCTACTATAAACGCATGCAGATTTTACCACCCTACTTCCCATGTTAATCACAACACTATACAACACAATACAACAAAAATACCTTTATTGGCATTTCAAGTTAAGACCTTCCAAAATGGCTTGAGATACAAAGTCTTCTTTCTGTTTCCTGTTTCTGAGAGATTTGAATTGGGAAATCCTTTGGATTCTTCATTAATAAGAGGCAGTGGGGTGAGGGAGGCCATGGCCACATCCACACCATTTAATGCACTATGAAGCCGCTTTAAACACTCATGGCTTAAACAACCCCCAAAGACTCTGGGAGCTATAGTTGGAAAAGGGTGCCAAGAGTTGTTAGGGAGCCCCGTTCCCTGCCAAGAAGGGAACCCTACCTCTACCCCTACCCCCACCCCTGACGCTAACTCTAACCCTAACGCTAACCCTTAAGCCTTAACTAGAGCTACAATTCCCAGAGTTCCCTGGCAAGAAGGGAACCCTAACCCTGCCCCCTAACTACAGCTACAATTCCCAGAGTTCCCTGGCAAAAAGGGAACCCTAACCCTAACCCTGCCCCCTAACTAGAGCTACAATTCCCAGAGTTCCCTGGCAAGAAGGGAACCCTAACCCTGCCCCCTAACTACAGCTACAATTCCCAGAGTTCCCTGGCAAAAAGGGAACCCTAACCCTGCCCCCACCCCACCCCTACCCTACCCCTAATCCTAATCCTAATACTTAACCACCGTAACAAGTCTCCGTCCCCTTAACCACCTACAGTTCCCAGAATCCCTGAGGGGAAGCCATGCCTGTTTAAAGTGACTTCACAGCAGTTCAGTGGTGCACCTAATGTGGCCTAATGTTGCCTCCCTCATTTTCTTCTCTCTCCCCACTGCCCCATCACTTGCAATGCAGCAGATGTCCGCCTGAAGTCGCCCTTCAAAGCTCCTTCTCTCAAGTATGGCCACAGCTTTGTCCATTCCATTTCTGTTTCCTGTTTCTGAGAGATTTGAATTGGGAAATCCTTTCGATTCTTCATTAATAAGAGGCAGTGGGGTGAGGGAGGCCATGGCCACATCCACACCATTTAATGTGCTATGAAGCCGCTTTAAACACTCATGGCTTAAACAACCCCCAAAGACTCTGGGAGCTATAGTTGGAAAAGGGTGCCAAGAGTTGTTAGGGGGCCCCGTTCCCTGCCAAGAGGGGAACCCTACCTCTACCCCCACCCCCACCCCTGACGCTAACCCTAACTCTAGCCCTAACGCTAACCCTTAAGCCTTAACTAGAGCTACAATTCCCAGAGTTCCCTGGCAAAAAGGGAACCCTAACCCTAACCCTGCCCCCTAACTACAGCTACAATTCCCAGAGTTCCCTGGCAAAAAGGGAACCCTAACCCTGCCCCCTAGCTACAGCTACAATTCCCAGAGTTCCCTGGCAAAAAGGGAACCCTAACCCTAACCCTGCCCCCTAACTAGAGCTACAATTCCCAGAGTTCCCTGGCATGAAGGGAACCCTACCCCCAACCCCACCCTACCCCTAATCCTAATCCTAATCCTTAACCACCGTAACAAGTCTTCGTCCCCTTAACCACCTACAGTTCCCAGAATCCCTGAGGGGAAGCCATGCCTGTTTAAAGTGACTTCATAGCAGTTCGGTGGTGCACCTAATGTGGCCTAATGTTGCCTCCCTCATTTTCTTCTCTCTCCCCACTGCCCCATCACTTGCAATGCAGCAGATGTCCGCCTGCAGTCTCCCTTCAAAGGTCCTTCTCTCAAGTATGGCCACAGCCTTGACCATTCCTCACTGCCAGTATTTCACGTTCACTTCTCCGATGTAAATAGGGATGTCCTGTGGTTCTCTTGATGACTTTTAAGACTGGACTTGGGGAAAACCTCACCGGCTCCAGACATCCCTGTAAGGCAAAGGCAAACAGGTGAGTGGGATGGCCAACACCCGACAGCGTCCCCCCCCCAGATTCCTCCTCTGTTTGGCTGCCTGTTAACAAACAAGGCTTCCAAACCAGTTTGCACCCATCTCAGCCAGCGTAGCCTCGCAACATCGACTAGCCTGAATCAAATTCTTCCGACAACCATCCACCAGCTGCAACCTCATCAGGTCCATTGCCAGACATCAATCAGCTTCAGAGCTGAGTGTCAGTCACCTTCAAGTAGCGATCCCACCAGCAAGTAATCTTTGTACTTGCCTTCTCCTTGCTCCACAGCATCCCAGCACCGGGCGATTGCCTCCTTCCGCTTGCCAGCTTGCCACCACGGGGCGGGAGACCACCAGGGTCACAGCATCCCAGCACCGGGCAATTGTCTCCTTCCGCTTGCCAGCTTGCTGCCGCGGGACAGGAGACCACCTGGGCTGAGTGCCACCGAGCTGCCCGTTTCTCTCTGGGGAGGGCAACTGCTGAGGCTTGTGCCTTGGCCCACATTTATACCCGCTCAGCAGCCAAATGCTTTTGTCACATCACAATCAACCCACGGACAATGGCAGCAGCTGGGGAGGCATCACCATCACTCCCTCAGCTCTCACAATGGTGAGCACAGCTCAGCAGCCAAAACACACACACAAGTTGTGCCAATATCTGTGAAGGCCACACCGGGAACCCAAGTGGGCAGGAGGGGGACATTTTTAGGCCCAGTGGTTGCATTTCCCTCCCCACAACACTAGTCAAATGCACAAATGAACAGAGCAATGAAAGCAAGCCTTATCTTTGCACAGCAAGCTGTTCAAGGAATGACATGCAGAGAGAAAGTTAGCATCTCAGGAAAAAAACACTTTTTCGTCAGTCAATCAATCAATCATTCATTTATTGTATTTGACTAAAAGCCATTATAAAGCCAGTTACAAAAGCACCAAACCCAATGACCCAAACTATGGCTCCCAGATTCTTGGGGGGGGGGGGGAGCCAGGTGAATGCCATGTGAAATGAGTGATGTGTCAAGTGATGGCTATGTAGTACCTCCAGGTTCAGAGGCGGCATATTTCTGCATATCAGTTCCTGAGAATCAGGAGGGCTGTTGGGGTCAGATTCTGCTTGCAGTTTTTGCACAGGCATCTGTGAGAATGGGATGCTGAACTTGGGCCACTGGCCTGATCCAGGCAGCTTTCTTAGGTTACAAAGGAAGACTTCCAAGAGAATAGTTTTAATGTAGCACTCCAAGAAATGCTGCAAGTTTCAGAAAGTTAAATAATGCACTCCAAAATCAGAAATTTTGAAAGTGCATTTCAGCACTGTGTCATTTTACTTTCCCCCTGCATCTCTTATCTGAACTATGTACTTGCAGTTTCTTTGAGTATGGTTTTTCCAATTTATTTTTATTTGGTAGCCATTTCTCCCTTTCTGAGGAAGGAACAAAAACATTCCAAGTTCTCTCTCTCTCTTTTTTAAATGATATTTATTGATTATTTTTTTTAAATTACAGGAAAAACACACAGCAGATACTTTCTAAGATACTTTCAAGAATGTATAATCTGCTGTTGAAATGGAACACTGAGGAAGAAACGGTAAAATCTGCAATGATAAAATGGGCACAAGATATAGGACATAATATTATGTTTGCTGACTGGGAGAAGTTGTGGACCACCAGGATTAAATTCACGGCATGTAATGCCCTAAGAGAGAATATTATGAAAATGATGTACAGGTGGAAAATAAGTTAACCAAAGAGGAGAAATTAAGAAAGAAGGAATTTTTGTTTTTTTAAATGTGCTTTTTTCTTTTCTTTTTTGTGTTTAATGTCTGTATTTCTGTATTTTGTAATTTTGTATCTTTTTCGTTTTTTGTATTTTTCTAAACTTTTTTATGGATAAAACCTAATAAAATATTACTAAAAAAAAATGAAGCAGCTGGTTGCCATGGTGAAATTATGATGACACTATTACTCTGTAGTGGCAGTGCTGAAGTCCTAAGTCAGATTCAAGGGGGGATTTCCCCCCAAGGCCAAGCCTACCAGCTAACAGTGACCTTAAGTTTTCCAGTAAAACATGAAACGGTGCACACGCTACATCTTGTTTGTGTGCTTATCAGGCATGTTCAAAGTCCATTTTGGGGGCCTAATCCAGCCCACTGGTCAGTTTAATCCGGCCCCTGTGGCAATTTATTTCCTGGGGTAAAATCCTAAAAAAAAAAACCCTCAACAAATTCAACCCTAAAAAAGGTTAACAACTTGGGTTGACTGTTTCGGCGGCCCTCACAGCCCTTCACTTCATCAAATCTGACCCTCTTTGAAAAAAGATTGGACAGGGTTACAGTCAAAGAGTTCAAGAGAAGCGGGTGCTGGATGTCCGGAGTTTCATTCTCTCCCGTGCTGCAGAGTGTGTGTGTGACTACTGGATCACATACTCTGGGTGTTGACGCTCCATTCTTTGGAAGAGAGGGAACAGAAGGAACTGTGTGCCACTTCCGTCTTCTTTGTTCTGTGTTCTGTTGTTCTCTCTCGGACGGCCCACCCCCCATGGTGCTTCCGTTGGAAAAGGGGTGTGGTTTAAGCAGCCCGGTTGCCCCACCCTTTCCCATTGTGCCCTGTCCCTTTCCCTGCAAGGGTTCAGGTGAGTGCAAAATGCCTACTATAAACGCATGCAGATTTTACCACCCTACTTCCCATGTTAATCACAACACTATACAACACAATGCAACAAAAATACCTTTATTGGCATTTCAAGTTAAGACCTTCCAAAATGGCTTGAGATACAAAGTCTTCTTTCTGTTTCCTGTTTCTGAGAGATTTGAATTGGGAAATCCTTTGGATTCTTCATTAATAAGAGGCAGTGGGGTGAGGGAGGCCATGGCCACATCCACACCATTTAATGCACTATGAAGCCGCTTTAAACACTCATGGCTTAAACCACCCCCAAAGACTCTGGGAGCTATAGTTGGAAAAGGGTGCCAAGAGTTGTTAGGGAGCCCCGTTCCCTGCCAAGAAGGGAACCCTACCTCTACCCCTACCCCCACCCCTGACGCTAACTCTAACCCTAACGCTAACCCTTAAGCCTTAACTAGAGCTACAATTCCCAGAGTTCCCTGGCAAGAAGGGAACCCTAACCCTGCCCCCTAACTACAGCTACAATTCCCAGAGTTCCCTGGCAAAAAGGGAACCCTAACCCTAACCCTGCCCCCTAACTAGAGCTACAATTCCCAGAGTTCCCTGGCAAGAAGGGAACCCTAACCCTGCCCCCTAACTACAGCTACAATTCCCAGAGTTCCCTGGCAAAAAGGGAACCCTAACCCTGCCCCCACCCCACCCCTACCCCTAATCCTAATCCTAATACTTAACCACCGTAACAAGTCTCCGTCCCCTTAACCACCTACAGTTCCCAGAATCCCTGAGGGGAAGCCATGCCTGTTTAAAGTGACTTCATAGCAGTTCAGTGGTGCACCTAATGTGGCCTAATGTTGCCTCCCTCATTTTCTCTCTCTCCCCACTGCCCCATCACTTGCAATGCAGCAGATGTCCGCCTGCAGTCTCCCTTCAAAGCTCCTTCTCTCAAGTATGGCCACAGCTTTGTCCATTCCATTTCTGTTTCCTGTTTCTGAGAGATTTGAATTGGGAAATCCTTTCGATTCTTCATTAATAAGAGGCAGTGGGGTGTGGGAGGCCATGGCCACATCCACACCATTTAATGCGCTATGAAGCCGCTTTAAACACTCATGGCTTAAACAACCCCCAAAGACTCTGGGAGCTATAGTTGGAAAAGGGTGCCAAGAGTTGTTAGGGGGCCCGGTTCCCTGCCAAGAGGGGAACCCTACCTCTACCCCTACCCCCACCCCTAATGCTAACCCTAACTCTAGCCCTAACGCTAACCCTTAAGCCTTAACTAGAGCTACAATTCCCAGAGTTCCCTGGCAAAAAGGGAACCCTAAGCGTGCCCCCTAACTACAGCTACAATTCCCAGAGTTCCCTGGCAAAAAGGGAACCCTAACCCTGCCCCCTAGCTACAGCTACAATTCCCAGAGTTCCCTGGCAAAAAGGGAACCCTAACCCTAACCCTGCCCCCTAACTAGAGCTACAATTCCCAGAGTTCCCTGGCATGAAGGGAACCCTACCCCCACCCCTACCCTACCCCTAATCCTAATCCTAATACTTAACCACCGTAACAAGTCTCCGTCCCCTTAACCACCTACAGTTCCCAGAATCCCTGAGGGGAAGCCATGCCTGTTTAAAGTGACTTCATAGCAGTTCGGTGGTGCACCTAATGTGGCCTAATGTTGCCTCCCTCATTTTCTTCTCTCTCCCCACTGCCCCATCACTTGCAATGCAGCAGATGTCCGCCTGCAGTCTCCCTTCAAAGGTCCTTCTCTCAAGTATGGCCACAGCCTTGACCATTCCTCACTGCCAGTATTTCACGTTCACTTCTCCGATGTAAATAGGGATGTCCTGTGGTTCTCTTGATGACTTTTAAGACTGGACTTGGGGAAAACCTCACCGGCTCCAGACATCCCTGTAGGGCAAAGGCAAACAGGTGAGTGGGATGGCCAACACCCGACAGCGTCCCCCCAGATTCCTCCTCTGTTTGGCTGCCTGTTAACAAACAAGGCTTCCAAACCAGTTTGCACCCATCTCAGCCAGCGTAGCCTCGCAACATCCACTAGCCTGAATGCAAATTCTTCCGACAACCATCCACCAGCTGCAACCTCATCAGGTCCATTGCCAGACATCAATCAGCTTCAGAGCTGAGTGTCAGTCACCTTCAAGTAGCGATCCCACCAGCAAGTAATCTTTGTACTTGCCTTCTCCTTGCTCCACAGCATCCCAGCACCGGGCGATTGCCTCCTTCCGCTTGCCAGCTTGCCACCACGGGGCGGGAGACCACCAGGGTCACAGCATCCCAGCACCGGGCAATTGTCTCCTTCCGCTTGCCAGCTTGCTGCCGCGGGACAGGAGACCACCTGGGCTGAGTGCCACCGAGCTGCCCGTTTCTCTCTGGGGAGGGCAACTGCTGAGACTTGTGCCTTGGCCCACATTTATACCCGCTCAGCAGCCAAATGCTTTTGTCACATCACAATCAACCCACGGACAATGGCAGCAGCTGGGGAGGCATCACCATCACTCCCTCAGCTCTCACAATGGTGAGCACAGCTCAGCAGCCAAAACACACACACAAGTTGTGCCAATATCTGTGAAGGCCACACCGGGAACCCAAGTGGGCAGGAGGGGGACATTTTTAGGCCCAGTGGTTGCATTTCCCTCCCCACAACACTAGTCAAATGCACAAATGAACAGAGCAATGAAAGCAAGCCTTATCTTTGCACAGCAAGCTGTTCAAGGAATGACATGCAGAGAGAAAGTTAGCATCTCAGGAAAAAAACACTTTTTCGTCAGTCAATCAATCAATCATTCATTTATTGTATTTGACTAAAAGCCATTATAAAGCCAGTTACAAAAGCACCAAACCCAATGACCCAAACTATGGCTCCCAGATTCTTGGGGGGGGGGAGCCAGGTGAATGCCATGTGAAATGAGTGATGTGTCAAGTGATGGCTATGTAGTACCTCCAGGTTCAGAGGCGGCATATTTCTGCATATCAGTTCCTGAGAATCAGGAGGGCTGTTGGGGTCAGATTCTGCTTGCAGTTTTTGCACAGGCATCTGTGAGAATGGGATGCTGAACTTGGGCCACTGGCCTGATCCAGGCAGCTTTCTTAGGTTACAAAGGAAGACTTCCAAGAGAATAGTTTTAATGTAGCACTCCAAGAAATGCTGCAAGTTTCAGAAAGTCAAATAATGCACTCCAAAATCAGAAATTTTGAAAGTGCATTTCAGCACTGTGTCATTTTACTTTCTCCCTGCATCTCTTATCTGAACTATGTACTTGCAGTTTCTTTGAGTATGGTTTTTCCAATTTATTTTTATTTGGTAGCCATTTCTCCCTTTCTGAGGAAGGAACAAAAACATTCCAAGTTCTCTCTCTCTCTTTTTTAAATGATATTTATTGATTATTTTTTTTTAAATTACAGGAAAAACACACAGCAGATACTTTCTAAGATACTTTCAAGAATGTATAATCTGCTGTTGAAATGGAACACTGAGGAAGAAACGAGAGTTGTTAGGAGGCCCCCTGTTCCCTGGCAAGAAGGGAACCCTAACCCTAACCCTAACCCCTAACTAAAGCTCCTATTCCCAGAGTAATTCCCATTGTGAGGGCTGAGGTGCTGATGGTGATACCACCCCAGCTGCTGCCATTGTCTGTGGGTTGACTGTGATGTGACAAAAACATTTGGCTGCTAACATTTGACATGCCAAGAGGAAGCACCACACCCAATTAAACCTATCAAGAAATAGCTTATCGAACCCCCTGGAATGCAGGAAACTCAGCTGAAATTTAGGAAACGTTCGTATTTCTGCATGTGTTTATAGTATCCATAATGCTATTCAGAATAGTCGAAAGGGGGGCCCTCAGCTGCACACCCACCTCCCTTCATTTTTTGGGGGGGTCTCTTTCCCTCCCTCACCTGCCCAGCAGCTTCACAGCCTGCTATTTCCCCCTCCATCATCCCAGTGGCATTGCATCCTCCCCCCAGCCCCCCAAAAGCTTGCTGCGCCCCAAGGCGTTTTGCACTCACCTGAACCCTTGTGGGGAACATGACAGGGCATAATGGGAAGGGGCGGGGTGACCGGGCTACTTAAACCATGCCCCATTTCTAACAGAAACAACATGGGGGGGCCCTCCGAGAGAGAACAACAACAGAATAGAACACAGAACAAAGAAGACGGAAGTGGCGCACAGTTCCTTCTGTTCCCTCTCTTTCAAAGAATGGAACGTCAACACCCAGAGTATGTGATCCAGTAGTCACACACACTCTGCAGCACGGGAGAGAATGAAACTCCGGACATCCAGCACCCGCTTCTCTGCTTCTCTTGGACTCTTTGACTGTAACCCTGTCCAATCTTTTTTCAAAGAGGGCCAGATTTGATGAAGTGAAGGGCCGTGAGGGCCGACCAAAGTTGTTAACCTTTCTTTAGGATTGAAGTTGTTGAGGTTTTTTAGGATTTTACCCCAGGAAATAAACTGCCATGGGGGCCAGATTAAACCAGTCGGCTGGCTAGATTAGGCTCCTGAAACGGACTTTGGACATGCCTGGTCTAAGTACTGTAGGGGAGGGGTCAAATGGGGCAGTTCTTGCATAGCCCCAGGGGCAGAGACCAATCTTTCACCTCTTCGTTACCTCCCCTCCTTTCACTCCCCTCCATTCTATACATATGTGCCAACTCCTTTGCACTGAGATGTCTTCCACCCTCTCAATATTATTTAGCAGGGGGCTCAGCCTTCCCAATATTGAAGGGGCAGAGGAGGCAAAGCAAGTGTTGAGCCACATGCGGTGCAACATCAGTGGCAGGCTCTTCCTGAGTGTGTGAGAGGAGGAGCCACAGTCATTGTTGCTGGGCTAGGCACTCAGCCTCCTTGTGACGGTGTGTGCACAATGTGTCACACACATGACACGACACTGGGTCCCCCAGGCTTGGGCTGAAGCCAGCACCTCCTACAAGAGATTATGTTGCCTTGGACAAGGAAACAAGCCATGGAGTGATAGACTGAGTGTAACACCAAAATTACTCATTAGGCTAGTAGGATGGACACATAGCACCGCAAATGTCACCTCCTAGGCCCTGCACACTTGACCTCATAGGTGCCCCCACCAGGTCTAGGGTCTACCCGCCTCCATTGGTTGGAGTTATTAGGCACGGATCAGGAGGGAATGTCAGCTATGAGCTAAATAGATGCCATAGTCTTAGCCTTCAAAAATGTTTTAAATGTAAAATATCTCTTTGTTCTCGTCAAAAGAATGCTTTTAATATGATAATAGTGACACCACTGCTCAATTTGCCTCTTTCCTGTTGAAAATTCCAACAGATCCGAATGCATCCTTTTTATTATACCTGTTAAAATGATTTATTGTAAGGAAATGAAATGTTAATGATTGGTATAAAGATGCAATTTTATGCAGGCATACAATAGTGTAATGTAGATATCTTCAAATGTCAACCAAGGAGTAGGGAACGGGAATAGATAGACATTTGATAGATAATTGTTTGTTTCCCCCCTCCCCATTATTGTGAACTGACAGAGTTTGTTTCTTTTGTTAAAAAAAAAAAGTTTTACTGTTGAAATGTTATTTTATTACAACTTTAAGGTGATGACTGATTAACACAAGCCTAAAATTGGTGCTGATTTTGTTTGTAAAGTTCAAACTTTGTTTGGCTGACTTTTGAATTATGATGTTGCATCCCAGGTTGAGGGACCTGAAAAACCTGGGTCTTCAAAGCCAATTGCAATGTAGTCACTGACAAAGTGTAGCACAGGCAGACTTGAGACTGGTATTATTCTATTAAAACTTCCTCCCAGAGGAGCTCAGGGTGGGAAACAACAAATACAACATCTAAAAAAATCTTTTTTAAAAATTCCAATACAATCCAAGCTAGGAGAGAGCCCTACATAAAGGCTTGTTGGAGGACGAAGGTCTTCAGTGGACGCCAGAAATACAAGCAGATATTTCTCCCATTTAATGGGAGGGAGCGCCAAGGTGTTGGCGCTGTGGCACAAAAAGCCTGGTTTCTCTACTGTGCAGACTGGAATTCCTGATAAGATAGCACCTCCAGGAAGCCCCTCTACTGCAGAGCATAGTGATCTATTGGGTATATAAAGAGTGAGACAATCTTTTAGGCATCCTAGTCTCAAACAGAAGAGGGCTCCGCCCACTAGTGCCAGCACCTTGAACTTAGCTCAGTAGTAAGAATCTAAAAAAGAATATATCTCTGAAAACATTCTGAGTATGGGAATTCATTTTCAGTAACAAAACTGAACAGAGCTTACAGTGCTTCCACACAGAATTCTGTTCCTGATTAGCTTTCTTTCAAACAGCCCAATTTAGGTTGGGAAACTCATTTGGTTGTTGTTATTATTAAACAATTGGAAATTGGAAACCCTTGCTGATGTACTGTGAATCATGTACAGATCCACAAGAAAATCCCAATCCATTTTCTGCCAGCCCTTGATCATAGGGACAGGACAGAATCATAAAGCAGAGAGACCAGCTGAGGCTAGTGTCAGAATTGCACTCCAGGCAGAGAAGGGAGGTTCAGGGGTGAAAGCAGGCAGCAGGGCTAATGAGAATTGTTTAAAGAAGAATGAGTGCTGAGCAGATGAGAAAAGAAAGCAAAAAAACCCCTAGCATTTTACCATCTCACCAGCCTACAGTGTGCGCTCTTTGCCAGAACTACCCAGTAACAAAAGCTTGACATTTGCTCTTTCTGTGCAAATCATACAAAATGTGCACACTGATAAAATTGTTATCCCTGTTTGCCAAAGCCATATACAATATTTTCCCCGCTACACACTCACAATCTTTTTTTTAAAAAAAGGATGAAGATTTACTATATATTTTGGAAAGTTGTTCACTGTGCATTTGGAAACCTTGTAAGAGATTGCAACCAAATTTTGCACCTTGGCTCCTGGGTTTAAGGAGCAGGTTTACATCTGCTTAGATACAACTGGATATCATTTTGAATCAAGATGGTAGACTGAACCTTTCAAAACTGCACTGATGTTTAGGTTTCTTAGAATTTCCAGACAATGCCAGGTACAAGGCCTCTTAGTATTGAATAGTATGGAATTCAAAATATTCCTTTCTCTCTCTGTTGTTTTCCCCTGGCGGTACTGACTTCTCACACTCTCCCCTTGCTTTTTAACTGTAGCATAAAAGGATGCTGGTTAAAGTGCCATTCTTGCAAAGCATATTGTATCCATTGGCATCTGGAGAGGGAAAGATTAGCGAGAACATTGTTGGTATAGGCTCTGCTCTTGAAGTAGTACTGGAGAGCCCTCGTTCCTGAGGCGAGTCTTGTGCGAAGTTCATGGTCAGTGCTTCCAAGAAGCAAATTAAACTCTATAGAGTACAAATATTGTTTTGTAAAGATGGGGAGAGATGCCTCTCAGTCACTTGCATTTGTTGGACGGGGAGTACAAAGTGATCATTAACCAAGGGAATGGATTAAACTACATAGGTAGGAAATACAGATGGAAAACTAACACTGTCAAAATATTATCTCATTTTGCGCCCCCCCCCCCTTTGACCATTCCCTATCAGTTAATGAGAAAAGAAATTGCATTAGGAAAATATCAAGGGGGAGGGAGACAAAATCAGCGAGATTCTCTTAGATGGGACACAGAGTTTTTTCTTGTGTGTCCTTTCTTTTAGGATGCCTGAGTGCTGTTTTGGAACACTTTGTAGGAAAGACGGATTAAAAATATAATAAACTACAGTGGAGAACATGTGTAGAGAGTTGGAGATGGAAGGGAGATGTCACTACATCTCCACCTGCTACTCCCCACTTTTCTTTGCCAGAAAGGTGAAACTTAACGAAGTAGTGTTAACACAAAGCAGCACGTGCTATTGACCAGGGATATGAGCATTTCAATCCTTGCTCAACCATGAAAGTTGATGGGTTGCTGTGGGCCAGGTGCATCTCCCATCATCCCCGCGCACTAGCTTTCTGTCTGGGTCTGATGGGAGCTGGAGCCCAGCAGCAACTGGCAGGCACCCTGTTTAACCCTGGTATACATTTTGCTCCGAGATGGAGAAGAAGGAGGGGGAAGTGTGAAATCTGAATGTGACAACCAAGTTAGTTGCGTAATTAAATATCCAATTTCCTCTGTTCTGGCCCCCACTATCCTTTCTCTGTTGCAGATTATGACACCAGCAAAATAACCTTGGATTTTAATTATGATGTACAGAATTCATGACAGAATTAGGGTTTTTTTTAGTGCCAAAGGATGAAAAAAGGTTCCTTCCAACATGTGAAGACTTTGTAGCATTATGTCTAATGGTGTGTGTGTGTGTGTGTGTGTGTGTGTGTGTGTGTGTGTGTTTAGGAGGGAACTCATAGCTGATCATGTGAACAGGAAATAAAGAAGAATCGTTTAATTTAATCTGCTTATGTTTTCCTCCAGCACTGAACACAGCTGAAAGCCTATATCCCTTTCGGTTTATCCTCCTGTGTGTGTTGTCACACGAGGATCCAGAACTTTACTAGTAGGTTATGTGCTGTGATTTATTTATGTAGTCACTTCTAATAGTGAGAGGCTGAAAGCTGTCTATTTCAATGTTTATTGCACCCCTCAGCATCAAATTCCTAACAATAAATATACTAAATTGCTACTGGAGGTGGGGGGGTGGATACACAGGGTAAATACTATGGCACATCAAGGATATATAAATGAGGGATGGGGAGAAATTGGATTTGGTTCGTTTCTAAAGACAAATCTATCAAATTTGCATGTTCTGAAGCAACCTGAGAATAATAGAGAATCCCTCTATTTCCTAATACGAGCACAATTTTTTTTTTTTGTAGTGTTTCCTCACCCACCCCAAAGAGGTGTGTCCAGTGCTCCAGCCAACCTTGTAGTGCTGTCCATGCCTCTAAAGTTGTGGTCATATAAGAGATGGGGGTGCCCTCCTCTGATTTACTTATAGGATGTCCACATCTATATATTGCCAAGTAATATGTAGTGCATCACCAAGAATCCAGGATGAGAGTGCTGGCAGTTGTATGAAAGGTGCAAATCTAGAAGTAATTGCTATAATAAAAAATAAAAATGCAAACATTCCACCGTAGTGCTCAGCTGACCTGTGTCGGGTCACCTGAGTCTGAGTCTAGTCTGCTGTCTAGGAGCAAATGGTAGACAGACAATTTCAAAAATCTCCTTGGACAGGACATCTAAAAGCAATTCCAATACAGATGCAGTCTGCGGAAGATCTCAACTTTAAAAGGTTTGTTGAAAGAGGAATGTCTATAGTAGGTGCTCAAAACACAAGAAACCGAGTGCATAGGAGCGAACTCTTAGGGGGCGATACACAGGCTAAATGCTATGGCACATCAAGGATATATAAATGAGGGGTGGGGAGAAATTGGATTTGGTTCGTTTCTAAAGACAAATCTATCCAACACAGACAATATATGAGGAGGCTGCTGCCCCCAAGTTGATGAGCATTGCCATTCAAATGATCAGTATGTGCCATGTCTTGTGATCAATTATGTGGAGTGGGGCTTACCTCCCCCTCCCCCATATTTTATTCAAGTTGACAGGGAATTCCAAAGAGTAGGGTGCCCCAGTGCTAAAAATCAAAATCCTATGTTGTGCAGACTGGCCCTCCTGATAAAATGCCTTGCCTGCAGAATGCAATGACCAATTGCTTATGTAAGGGATGATTTTTCAGGTAACCTTAGGATTTACTTTCAACCAGGATTTCAGACCTGATTCAGTCATGGATGTGGTATGTTCCCGACGAAAGCATTAACCATGGTTAACATCATTGCGAAGAGAAAAAGGGAACTCTATGCAGGAGATAAGAGAGAATGGGGAGATGGAGCGTGCAATCCCATTCATGTACAAGTGAAAGCTACAAATCTGACACACACTCCCTTTTTATTTTTACTTTTGAGGGGAGCAGAGTATAGGTGTGTTTGTTTTTTAAAGACTTCACTTAATATAGAAAGGATTGTTTCCCTAAGTCTTTAAAAGTGTCCAAGCTGTGTTTGCCAGCACTTGCTTGCTGCAGCTAAATCCTCTTGCATTATGAGGTTTATACAACGCCATATCACCACCTTGCTCTAAACAGCTGAAGATTGCATTATAATATACAGCATCCAATCATATATAGGTGAATGTGAGTAGTAAAACCCAGGCCTCATAAACCGTCTCTGTCTCAGCACCTGTGCTGCATGTTAATATCATCTCTTCACTTCCCTCTATCATTAAATCTGACAGACCAAATTTTATTCCCGTTTGCCAGGGTGTTAGGATGACTGCCCGCTAAATATGAACCTTAAGCGAAGATGACTTCACCTTGGTACTGTACTTTCTTTGCTTCAATTAACTTTAGCACTTTACCCTGCTTCAATTAACTTGGTGGTGTCTGGCTTCATATTAACACCAGCTCTTCGGTTGAAGGCAAGAAACTTAGATTGGTGGTGGCGGGTGCACAATGGGACAAAAATGAGTTCAGAAAAATGTCTTTGATGACTGAAGTGTCCAATTAAATGATAATTAAGCTATATTTGGGGTAAGGATCTCATTTTAAAATCCCTACATGAAAGTACACACTTGGTGGTTAGGTTTCTGCATCCTTTCTGCCCACAGAAATGCATATAGCCCCCATCTACTCCATTTATTTAAAGCAATATCATACCAGTTTAAACAGCCATGACTTCCCCAAAGGATCCTGGGAAGCGTAGTTTGTTATAGGGTACTGAGAGTTGCTAGGAAACCTCCATTTCCCTCACAGAGCTACAATGGTCAGAGTAGTTTAACAATCAAACTCTCTGCCGAGACAACTTTATTAATTGTAGCTCTCTGAAGGCAATAGGAGTCACCTATTTGTTTATTCATTCATTCATTTGTTTATGTATTTGATCCCTTCATGTGAGGACTGCAGGGCGGTTTACAATATAAAAAGCACAAAAATGCATAACCCCTCCCCCCACAAACAATTTAAAAGGCCATAGATGGCTTAATTAGCCGAAGGCCTGGGAGAAGAGGAAGGTTTTTTCCACAGCCAGAAAAGACCTGTTCTCCAGACTTCTTCCAGAGGAGGCACACAAAGAAGAGCCTCGGATAATAATAATAATAATAATAATAATAATAATAATAATAATAATATTTATATCCCACCCTCCCCAGCCAAAGCTGGTCTCAGAGCAGCTAACAACAATAAAATAACACATCATTCTAAAATCAATTCATTATACAATCACTTCAAATAAAATTAATGGCAACCATTGGGCTAGAGTTCTGTGACGATTGCCAAAGGAGGGAGTCAGGCTGTGCCCTGGCCAAAGGCCTGGTGGAACAGCTCTGTCTTGCAGGCCCTGCGGAAAGATGTCAAGTCCCGCAGGGCCCTAGTCTCTTGTGACAGAGCCTTCCACCAGATCGGGGCCACAGCCGAAAAAGCCCTGGCTCTGATTCAGCCTAACCTCCCTGTGGCCCGGGATCTCCAAGATGTTTTTGTTTGAAGACCGTAATGTCCTCTGTGGGACATATCAGGAGAGGCGGTCCCGTAAGTACAAGGGTCCTAGGCCGTATAGGGCTTTAAAGGTTAAAACCAGCACCTTAAACCTGATTCTGTACTCCACCAGGATCCAGTGCAGCTGGTATAGTACCGGATGAATGTGATCCCGCAGCGAGGACCCCGTAAGGTGTCTCGCCGCGGCATTCTGCACCCGCTGGAGTTTCTGGGTCAGTCTCAAGGGCAGCCCCACGTAGAGCGAGTTACAATAATCCAGTCTGGAGGTGACCGTCGCGTGGATCACAGTGGCTAGGTCAGGGCGAGAGAGGTAAGGAGCCAACTGCTTAGCTTGGCGGAGATGAAAAAATGCCGCCTTTGTTATAGCTGCAATCTGTGCCTCCATGGAAAGGGATGATGATCGCAAGGTCCAGGTCTGTTCATATTGGGAGAGGCAGTCTTTGACAACTTAACAAATAACCGAACAGTCTAAAAGAACTTAATGAAGTTAAGTTATGGCTTAGTTTCTTTAGGTTGTTTGGCGAATAAAAATAATGCCCTTTATGACGGAGTATGAGTATGTATTCAGTAAATGTTTACCTTAAAAACAAAACACAATCCCTGGGTGCACATCATAATAAAATGCACTACACACACCTCAGTCCTGTGTATTTTGTAAAACATTCATGTTTCTGGGCTAGCTCTACCAGAATGACAACTGTGAGTCCTACAACAGCTGCTCCTTGTTTCTCTGCCAGGCCTATTTTTACCTAACCTATGAGAATGGGGCCCTGACGGAATACAGCTACAAAGACTGTTTCTGTTGCTAAATGTACCTAGAGATCATTTAGCTCCGAGTCCTGCAAGATCTGGTCCCTGCCTGGATAATTTTCACTTGGAAGTGACAGCTGTACATTAGGCAGAATGATGCAATTGCCCATGGCAAAAGGAAAGAGCAGTAGTAGGCCCTATCTGTTCATCCTGAGCCCCCAGGCATCTCTGTTCTTGCACAGCACCCCCTGGGCCTCCTAATCTGGCCCACTTCTGAGGTGTAGTAGAGGATGCTATCAAATGACCAGTGCTAAAATAGGACTCAACTATCAGTCTAGACTTTTGTGTGTGAAATGAAGAGAGAGTTCCATCTTGCCCTTTGCTTCAGACAACAGAAAGCCTTGGGCCAGCCCTGACACCTAGCATAGGAGAATAGGGCCCTGACTCAAAACCTAGAAAGAGCACCCTTGATGCTGAAGGTGCTTCAAATGCTTTTTAATAGGGAAACATTAATATGAATGGTATTTGTAAGCATGTAAAAGGGGACTGGAGAATGTATAGCCCTTGGTGTTTTGCTAATCTGGAATCTCCATCATCTCTGATCACATAACATGCTTGCTGGGGCTGATGAGATTTGGAGTTCAACAATATCTGGAGGGCCACAGCAATATATTTATGAAATGTGTTCACTGTATGTTTGCTGTACATAGATATCCCTCTATTTGCTGCTCTATTTAGAGCTGCATCATCTGGAAAAGCAGCATAGAAATAATAATGATTAATAATAATAATAATAATAATAATAATAATAATAATAATAATAATTTATTTCTACCCCGCCCATTCCCCAGCCACTCTGGGCAGCTTCCAATAGAAGGTTAAAAATACATTAAAACATCA
This sequence comes from Podarcis liolepis, assembly GCF_965112155.1. NCBI lineage: Eukaryota > Metazoa > Chordata > Lepidosauria > Squamata > Lacertidae > Podarcis > Podarcis liolepis. The sequence goes on along the minus strand of NC_139570.1, from coordinate 12,532,467 downwards.
GTCGTTAAAAACTTCCCTAAACATGGCTGAATTCCCCTAGCAGAAATAGAGGGCCTCAGAGGGAAGAGGTACTTTCAGCAACAGAATATCCTTTGCATTCCAGAAGGGTTTATTCCCTGGAAACATAGGATTCAGACACGTGTCAAAAGCAAGCATACTAATACATCATGGATATATTTCCCTTTTCAAAATGAGCATTTTTGAAAACTTTTCTGAGAGCCAAGTGATATTAAGTGTGTATTTGAATCCTACTTAAAAAAAATGCAAATAGCATCAGCAAGAGAAGACCTGAATGGTGTCAGTGGTGGAGCCCTTTGCAAGAAAACCAAAAACCAAATAGAAGCTTCAGCAAAGCGATTTTCCTGCAGGCCTCAGCACAGGAAAGAAAGGGTTACATTCATCCCTCCATGCCTGCTGTGAACCTGTTAATTAACACACACAGCTGATGAAATTTGCATTTCTTAAAAAAACACACACCTGTGTGTTAGATGCAAAGAGGGCATTTAACAACAGGTATGGTGTGGCCCTGTGTCTGCTGCAAGTAGTGCACTGTGTGAGTGCCACTTGAAATCATTCCAGCTTTCCATATCTTTCCATTGGCCCTTCATTATCTTGTGAAATATGATAACTTATTTAGGTTCTACGGAACTCATTATCTTTAGCCAGCAACTGTAGTACCCTGTGAAAAAAGAGAGAGAGGGAGAAAGAAATATTTGATTTATTCTCCGTGTTTCCTTTCAAATCTCACATTGAGTATGCTGTGTTTCCTTCTGAAAATCTGAAAATGAATTTCTCCAGCTTGTCTCAGAGAAAGATGAGATGTTTCATGGGGAGGGAACCTGTTAGGCATGTCCTACCATCAGAGGTGAGGGAACTTCAATTTCAATGGTAATTAGTTCTTAAAGACTTGCTGCTGAGTGTTCAGATCACAGGGATGGAACAGTTCGGCTTTTGCTTGAGTAGGGGGCAGTGGGGCAGCTGTATTGTTAATTGGCCATCTTAGCCTGCGGTAAGATGCAACAATCACAGAATGTTTCCCCAAACATTGTCGATCATGAGCAATTATCAGCTGAGGTCTACTCAATGTAAACCCACTGAAATTAGTGTACCTAGCTTAGTTGTGTTTGTTACTTTCAGTGGGTCTACTCTGCGAAAAAAACTTAGTTGAATATCACCCCTTGTATCTCATTCGTCCCCCTTCCCAGGGAAAGAATATCAGTGAGTGATGTGATGTCATCATGCTGTGAGTGCACCTGCCTTCCAAGGCAATAACCAATACTGTGGATCAGGGAGGGTTGATAAAGGGAAGTCTTCTTTCTGCACATAACTGTTAGTTTTCCTTCTGCACAAAACTGCTCCATTTTGGGGAAGCCTTGCTCCTCTTTTCTCTTGCTTTCTGAGAAGTCTTGCTCGTAGGTTTTTCCCTGCTTTTGCACACACTGTACGAACCTGCTCTTCACACCTAGCTGACCACAACTACAGAACTTGATTATTACATTGTCTCATGCTATGATCAATCATTAGTAACAGACATCCCAAGCTCATGGAAAACAAACTGTACCTGTTCTCCATGCCTACCTGATTGTTATATTGTTTGTGCCATATTAATCTCTAGTTACAATTCAATTAGGAGGCTTCATGCCTGTCTAGTTCTAGCTCCGATTCCCAGCCTTTACTCCATCAATGATAAATGATCACATGTAATCCCCACCTCTCACATGTAATTCCCGCCTTAGTACTTATGTTAACCAATCACAAGTTTCTTTGTGTATGTATCAACCAATCAGCCACAGGCCCACCTGTGGCAATGCTTGCAATATTCAATAAAATAGGCTCCCAGGGCCCGCCCTGACAGACGCCTCATGTTACACCTGCCTCTCTCGTCTCCCGTGATTTTTCATTCCTACAGGTTGAAGCATAATTACATCATATGGCACTTTCACCCCATGGAATTCAAGGAATTCATATAAGGAGCAGAGTAGGATCACAGTTTTGGTTCCCAACCTAGACAAGCTCAATTTGTGCAGGTCCTGCAAAGCTGCCATTCTCACTGTGGAAGCTGGAATACTGCTTTTTCAGGATTTAGGCGGAGAGGTTCAGAGCCCCTTACCATTGTACATGAAATTGAGTCTGTGTAGACCATGAATGGGAGGTCCTTTTTCCATCGTCTCATAGCTAAACTGCCAGGGACTGAAAACAAGCACACATATGAATATATTTGGGAGGGGAAATGAACCAATCTGCCTTTAAAGCCAAACTTCCTTAATTTTCACTTTCCAGAACAATATGTCAACTAAAACAAACGCACCCTTCAAAATTGAACCTTTCCTGAATTATGCAATGTATTACTTCTCCAGCCAGCTAATGTGGATGAAAAGACTTATGCTGGGATGAAAGTATGCATTGTGAGAATAATGTACAAAACTGCTTTATACTAGCGAAAACTTTTAGGGAAAAATGTGTAGGAAATGGAGAAATTCACACCCAAATGCTGGTTAGTTTCCATATTTATTTATTTTTTTAAAAAAAACCTGTTGTGAAAATGTAGAGAACTGAACTCAAATCAGGGATGGCCAACAGGTAGATCGTGATCTACTGGTAGATCGCGAGGACTCTGTGGTAGATTGTGGTAGATCACTGTCCCCCCCCCCCCCGCCCCAAAAGCTCAACAAGCTTGACTTCCCAAAAAAGCTCAAAACTTTGGTAGACCACTGCCAGTTTTTTTATAGTGGGAGAAGATCTCAGTCTCTTGAAAGTTGGGCATGCCTGATATACATCTACAGATTACACTCTTGTATATCACAGACTTTCAACATAATTATGCATAAGGAACATGGAAAGGGGACGCTCCCATTAGAATCCTGTCTCTTTTTCATTGTGTGCAGCAAAGGATCTCTAATTTTAACAAAGTAGTAGGATAATCTTAATTGAAGAGGTAACATTTTTAAAGCAACTCAAAGTCCAGGAGGAGGCTAAACGGTTTTGGATTTTTAAGGGTTTCCAAGATCTGCTACTGAGATAGTGCACTTTTAAATCGTTTTCGAAAGAAACAACAGCACTGCAACTCATGGCCATTCAGCAAAATGCATCATTATAAATATCATGAGTCAGTATCATCAAACATGAAACAGAAACTTCATCTGGGGAATTGAATCAAGTAAAAAAGAAAAACCCTACTCTGGTTTCACTTAATGCTTTCCCTAGTGAAAGGTGATGAAAACAACTGATGTTCTTCCAGCGCAAACACCAGTTCTTCTTGCCAACTGCTATGTAAGAGAATGTTTGCAGTTTTCCAGACTAATCCTAGGCACAACTTTGGCAGCTGAAGCATCAATAAATGAACACAATTCAAGAACACCATTTGGGCAGCGTGAGGGACAAGGAAACAAAATGTAAGAGGAAAACTATTGCCAGGAATTCCAGTCCTTTAATCAGGAATTTAGGGCTTGTCCACACTTCTCCTTGCCCAAGGAGTGCCAACTCTATGTCTTCGGCCCCCTAACATCTGTTGGGAGAGTGACTGGGGCCCATCAATGTTGAGGGGGTGGAGGAGGCCAAGCGCAAAGCTGAGTGTGGTATGGCTCCTGAGTGTTAGAGAGGAGGAACCACCAGCCTTTGAAGCTGTGCTGTGCTAGACTCCACGCTTAGCCTCCTCCTGAAGATGTGACATTGTGTGCAAGATGTCACACAAATGTGATGCGTGCATGACATCACACATGTGTGTGACACATGCCAGGGCCCCTCAATCTTGGGTGTAAGTCAGCGCCTCTCCCCTGCCCTGTGCCTAGAAAGCATGGGTCCAAGCAGTTTTCCATTTTCTCCACTACATTCCCCAGGAGAAACAGCTCTATACTGCGGAATCAGAGCAAATGTTCATCCATGGAAAACCCAATTGACATTTGCTCTTACTCAGTTGTAAAGAGCAGGTTTTCCTGGCAGGGGGAAGTGGCAGGACAAGCAGAAGTGTTAACAAGCCCTCAGATATGTGTCCTAGCCAACAGCTTGGGGCTGAATGCTCAGGCTTCAGGATCAGTAGTTGATCTGCAGGAGGTTTGGAGCTTTTGAACTAGTCAAACCTAGTACAAATGTTGGGAACCTTCCCTGTTGCCTGATAATTTGGTAACTTCTGGGTTTTGGCACGTCTAGAAGCTGCAGCCCAACTCAAACCTCCAGTTGAAACTGACCTTAGGGAACCTGAGCTGGAGCATGTGCACAGCCAGCTGAGATTAAGGTAAGGATGCAGAACTTGTGGTTGTCCCAAATGTTGTTGGACTCCAGCTTTCACCAGCCCACTATTTATATATACTACAAAGGATTGGAATAAGTTGTTGTTGTTGTTTGTACTCATAGATCACTACCATGTTATTCTCTTCCAGTAATATGCAAAACAACAACAAAACCTGCTTCTGGACACTGCACAATATGCTTTCAATTTCTCCTCAAAGCTCCATGGAATTTGTATCTTTACTCCATTTACTGATATAAGTAGCAATCATGAATAAAAATCCTCTGGTCTGACTGTTAGTGCAGAACTAGCCATTACAAAGGACGCAAGGATGCCACTGGAAAAAGGAGCATTATATCAAGGCACTGATCTACCACCACACACACCACAAATTTTAAAGGAGGGAGTTTGTTTCCAGAGATGTCGCTGTACATAATTGCCTCAGTTCTATGATAATCCTTCTATTCTTTGTTCATGAAACTCCTCCAAAGAGCAAATGTCTTTGGGACTAGGGTGTTGAGTTCATGCCTTTGAGTGTGCTGTTGGGTAGCTTATATGGTGCCCAGCAAATGTTGTTAGACTTCAACCCCCATAATTCCTGACTATTGACCAGGCACCCCCAAACTCAGCCCTCCAGCTGTTTTGTGACTTCAGCTCCCATTGTCCCTAGCTAACAGGACCAGTGGTCAGGGATTATGGGAATTGTAGTCCCAAAACATCTGGGGGGCCAAGTTTGGGGATACCTGCCATTGACTATACAGGTCAAGGCTGATGGTACATTGGATTTCATTAACATATTCAGGGCACCATGCTGGTTAGGCTTTTACTAGAAGGCCCTTAGTCTGATCCAGACAAGCAGTTCTTACGTTCTCCTTATAAATCTTTTGAACCCCATTCATGTGCAAGAAAAGTTTTATTTGGACTAGCTTCTCTCTCACTCGCATTCTCTCTCTCTAAGCCTGACAAACTGTTCAACCTAAATGCTCGTTTTTATCTAATGCAACAGCATTATGAAGGATTTCAGGCATTTATCTCATAATCTGTGTCCAACTTTCTAGTACATGCAAATTGGATGGTGTCATCTGGAGCAATTGTCAAGTTCAATGACTTTTTCATTAAGTGCAAAGGACCTTAACATGTTAACCTTCTTTTGCTCTGGGCCAATGATCTCCCTTGTAAAAGATTCCATTGTGGGCAGAGGTGCTTTATCAATGCTAACATGTCTAACTCATGAGCTATCAACCTTTTAAAAACTGAAATGACTGCTCAGGCTTTGAAACTTGAGTTTTACCTGCATGGCTGCTGGGCTATGAAGGGCTTTCGTTCCTAGTTAATTAGCTTCAGGGGGGTCAAGATATTAGGCCCAGAAGCCTGTGGAAAATGGTTCCTTCTAACCTAGACTGGTCCTAAATCCTGCTGCGGCAGCACTGGAGCTTTGCCTTCTCAAAATACAGATTATCTGACCTTATACATAGGTGTATTCCTACATAGCTCGTGGACAGACTGAGGCTTTGTCACCAGTACCCCAAATCTCTTTTTCTGTCTCTCTTCTCAGACTTACCAAAGGCTGACCCATTAGGATGACTTGGGTACTGACCCACCAACCTTAGCTAGCTGTCCACCAGTCTGTCTCCTCATCCTCCATTGTTTTTTTTTATTATTGTTATTGCCCACCCTTCATCAGCAGTTCCCAGGGTAGTTTACAACAATTTACAGTTCTGAAGTTAGAGTATAGTCACAGGAACTGGGTGGGCCCTAAAACACACATCTTGGGTGCCAAAGACCAGGGTGAAGATGTGTATTCACCATTTACCCAAACCCACATATTGAGGATGCCTGATACAACTCTTTAGGGAGAGAATTCCACAATTTAGGGGCTGTCTCAAATAATGCCCTGTCCCAAGCTAGCACTGCTCAAACTTTCAAGGGAGGTGAAACTACTAAGAGGGCCCCCACTGCTGATGTTAACATCTTGGAGGGTCTGTAGGGTAAGAAGTGGTCTTTCAGATATTTGGGACCAAAGTCATTTAGGGCTTGCAATGAGTCCAGGGAGTGCCTCTGCCTGCTAGCTTCCTCCTAATTAATCCCAGTTTTGTCCCTTTGCAGGGTACAAAACAAGAATTAATTGACACTGTCTGTCATTGGCTCTGACTCCATCTACTGTTGAGCTCCTCCGTCCTACTGGTCCCAATGGGCACCAGTAGGGCTGGTCAAGGGACGCGGGTGGCGCTGTAGGTTAAACCACTGAGCCTAGGTCTTGCCAATCGGAAGGCCAGCAGTTCGAATCCCTGCGACGGGGTGAGGTCCCATTGCTCGGTCCCTGCTCCTGCCAACCTAGCAGTTCAAAAGCATGTCAAAGTGCAATTAGATAAAAAGGATACCGCTCCGGTGGGAAGGTAAACAGCGTTTCCGTGCGCTGCTCTGGTTTTGCCAGAAGTGTCTTAGTTATGCTGGCCACATGACCCGGAAAAACTGTCTGTGGACAAACGTCAGCTGCCTTAGCCAGTAAAGCGAGATGAGCACCTCAACCCCAGAGTCATTCACGACTGGACTTAATTGTCAGGGGTCCTTTACCTTTACCTTTTTAGGGTGGTCAACCCATGAGGCAAGGTGAGGCACCTGCCTCGGGCAGCAGAATTCACAGGGGCAGCAGATCCAGTCTCCAAGGAAGGCTTCCCCAGCTGTCGCTGCCACTCACTCCTTGGAGGCCAGATCTGCCTCCTCTTCTGCCTCCTCCTCTGCAGCTCAAAGGCTCAGTGAATAGGAGGTGCTGCTGGTCACCCCTAGGGAGGAAATGGAGCGGGGTGCATTCTGGGGCCTCCTGGGCTCTGCAGCTACTCAGCATGATTCAGAACAGCCCCCTTTTCCCCTAGCATATGCATTTTTGCACACATTACTTGGTTACTGTGTTGCAAAGTTCATAGACATGTAATTACAAAGGATGGCACAGTTTCAGTTCCTGGATTGTTTGGGAAAGTGTGAATTAGTATGCTTGCCTTTAAATGCAAACTGAATCAAATCTCTCCCTGATCTCTGGCCCCAGCCCTGACCAGGTAAGCGGCAGTGATTCCCCCACATCACCGGCTACTATGTCATTAGCGTGATATTAAACATTATTCCAATGTTTTTCTTATCCATCATTCCTCCCTGGCCCCTCATTTTGGTACATTAATAAGATTCCTCAACAGTATGTACAGAACCCAGAAGTTTAATAAGTTTGAGAGCAAATCAGGAGGTCAGGCTGAGAGAGCCAGTCATAACACAAGGAGACCAAAAGGCAGACAAATTTTGTTCTTAGGTGTAATGGTTCTAGGGGTTGCTCGTGCGTAAGCCTGTGCCAACACCTGGCTGGGTTGCCTGAGTGAACCTTTCCTGTTCGGACAGCCACTCACCCGTGGCTGTCTTAATATCTGGCAGAATCCGTCAGTGGGCGTTTCTTAAACTTCTTCCAGCAAAGAAGCTCTTTGACGCCCAGTCTCCTCCTACTCTCCCTGCGCGGAAGCCTTCTGCGCAAGGAGGGCGTAGGCAGCGGAGGAACCTTCCTCTCCCCGCTGGTCCCTGGCAAGGAGTCATGTGACCACCTCGCTGATTCCCCCATCTGCCCCCCTTCCCCACTGGAGCTACGCTGATTCCCTTCCCCAGAAGATGGGCTGCCTCTCCCAATCCCGGGACGCTCTCTGGGATCCCTCTGGAGCTTACTCTCTCCCTCCGTCACTGATGGCAGTTCCCTGACATTAGGATTTCATTCTAATAATAATAATAATAATAATAATAATAATAATAATACTAATACTAATACTAATAATAATACTACTACTACTAATAATAATAATAATAATGTGTCCTTTGTTGCTCCAGAAAAAATGGAGAAATTCTCTGGGTGTGGGTTTGTTTACATCATGCTGTGAGATGAAAAAAGCGGGAGAGAAAAACTATTAGTACATTAGAAAATAGAGGTTGAAGTATCTGCTTTTGAGGAGAAATAATATTGATTTCACTGCATCATAGATTCATTCTGAATGTATAAGCAGAGTGCACTTCATCTTAATTGTAAAGCAGTGCACTTCTTAACCACATCCATGCCTCCTCATCTGGCAATGGAAACAGCATGCAACAAAAGGTAAGAACAGAAGAGCCCCACCGTATCTGGCTATAGGCCTATATGTTCAACCATTCTGTTTGCGCACTGGCCAACCACGTGCATCTTCAAAACCCGTAAACAAGATCCTAGTGTAATAGCACTCTTCTCACTTGTGATCCCCAGCAACTAGTATGCAGCAGCATTCTGCCTCCGGAAGTAGTGGTGAAACATTGCCATTGTGACTAACAGTTGATTCATTTATTTACTCCTCTGTTAAAGCCTTCCAAGAATGCAAGGCAATCCTTAATTTAAACCAAACAAGTCTTTCTTTGGTCAACATGTTGCTGTGTTGAAATGAGGGCAAAACCAGACGATGCTAAACTTGTGCCTGGGAAATGGGCACCCTATTCCCTTGGTTCAGCGTTAGAGGGCCTAAGCTAATAAGGCCTGGTGGACATCCACTGACATCAGGGCTTACTCACTGGTGGCACCAAACCTTGTCAGATGGCCATCCGAGATATTAGAAAGGGGCATGGGTCAATCTGATTCACGAATGTCTACATGGGTTGGGACTTATGCATGCAAATAGCCTTTGTATTTCCTCAAGTCTTGAATTGTTCTAACTTGTTTTCTTTTTTAGTGGTAAATTGGCAAGAGTTTTGCTGGCTGGCTTGCTTGCTGAATTTTCTTTTACATTTTCTTTGGCTGTGCTTCTATTGGCTCTTCTCTGTTGGTTTTTTTATTGTTGTTCATGTGTATCTTTTTAGTGCCTTGTGCTGTTGATTTTAACTGGCTTATTTTAATATATACAATATATACTATAGTAATTCAAATAGTATGAATAATAAAAACAAAAACTAATTAGTTCATTATCATGGCAGAAGGTGCACTTTGTTCAAATTTAACTGCCAAAAATTAGGAATAATTCACAGCAGAAACTGCATGCATGTTCGGATTCTGAACCAAGTGAATTGGTTATGACATTCACAAATTTGTCATTTTTTATTATTATTTTTAGCGAATGAGTCTAAAACTATCAGAAATGAATCTGAGGGAAATACCAAAGGGATTTGGTCCCCATCTGCACTATTCATTTAAAGCAGTGTTGTACCACTTTGAAGAGTCACAGATTCCCCCGAAGAAACCTGGGAACTGTTGTGTGTTAAGGGTGGTGAGAGTTGTTAGGAGACCTCCTGCTACCACCCCGGGCTGCAATTCCCTATTAGTCTCTCTTCCCAGTGAACTCTGGGAACTGTTGCTCTGTGTGGGAATGGAGGTCTCCTAACAACTCTCACCACCTTTAACGAACTATACTTCCTAGGATTCTTTGGGGGAAGCCATAACTGTTAAAAGTGGTATGATGATGCTTTAGATACGGTATATGGTGCAGATGGGGCCCCACTTTCTGCTGCTGCAGTGGCCAGGACTTAATTTAAGAATAAAAGGGTAAAAGAATACTGGGAAATAATTTATAATGAATTGAAAAAAATGTTTAAAAGTAATTTTCAAAACAAACAAACAAAACTCCAAAAAACAGAGTCCTTTTTGCTGGGGATAATTCAGACGGAAATTTCCAGGTGTCAAAAAAGGTAATTTGTGTATCCCACTACTGCGGCCTGTGTTTCGTTAGACCAAAAATGGAAAACAAGCGAGGTCCCAACTAAAGAAGAATGGCAACTTAAACTGATGGAATATGTGCAGCTTGTGGACCTAACATGTAGAATAAGAGAACAAGAAGAACATACATTTAAAGAAGATTGGAAAATGTTTATTGAGTATATGGGTGAAAATTGTGTACATTTGAAAACGTTGGCAGCTTTAAGATAAATTCAACAGTGTAAATAAGTTTTGATTGATGTAAAAATGAAATACTGAATGGTTTAGTTTATGTAAACTATGCAGCGGTCTATGGCATGCAAACTGAACCATGGAAAGCGAAGAAGGGAAGTCATTGATATGGTAAGGTTGTTTAAATGAATATTCTAAAATGTAAAATAGAAAAACTTAATAAAAATTATACAGAAAAGGACTTAATTTAATAGGCTTAAGCTGCAGGAGGGTAGATTTTGGTTCAGCTTTAGGAGAAATGTATTGACACTAAGAGTAGTTTGACAGTGGAACCAGTTGCCTAGAGCAGTGTTTCCCAACCGGTGTTCCCCGGCACACGAGTGTGCCGTGAGACACCGGCTGGTGTGCCGCGAGATGCCTGGAGGGAGGCGGGCGAGTCGGGCGGCGAGAGGCGGGGCGGGGGCAGCGAGGAGAGGCCGCGCCTCCTGCTGCTGCCTGGCGCTCCTCCTCGCAGCCGGCAGCGCTGCCTGGGCGCCTCCGCGCGACTCTGTCTCGCTGGGTTTGGTCTCCCAGCAGAGACGGGTCACACGCGCCCCTCCCTCCCTCCCTCAGCCTGCGCGGAGGCGGATTGAGCGCAGCTGAGAGGAGCTGCCGAGGGAAAAAACGTTCACTTTTGTGCGTCCCTCCCGTCGTGACGCTGCGCGCTGACGTCACGGGGCGGGGCTTTAATGGTGGTGTGCCGCGAGATTTTTTTTTAGTACACAGGTGTGCCGTTGCCCAAAAACGTTTGGGAAACACTGGCCTAGAGGGGTAGAGCTTGATTTGCCCTTGCTGGACCAGAGATTTAATAGTGATGTCCTTGCACTGGGTTTCCTTCATTGGTCAGTGGTTAGACTAAATCAGGGATGGTGAACCGGTTACCCTCCAGATGGGATACAAGCTCCATCATCCCTCATCAATGGCTAAGCTGGCAAAGGCTGATGGGAGTTGGAGTCCATCAAGACCTGTAGAGCTTTAGGTTCCCTTGCCCTGGATCCCTCCAGCGCTATGATCTGATGACTTTTATCTAGTCCAAGGTCGAAGTTCTGTTTATAGCAGAATTTGGAATAATTTGCTTCATAAAAAATTAATGTGTTTCAAGCTAAGCAACCATTTTTAATATATATTTTCTAAGGGACTGAGTTTTTGTTGGGATTTTTTAAATAAAAAAAACGGAAAACTTAAAACAGAAACTCTTGGCACTGATATAAATTGCCTGATAGCACCATCTTCTGACAAGCTGTAGTTTTGGAAGTAACCTTGAAGGAGCTTTTGCGTGCATTTTTTATAAAGGAAAATTCATCTGAATGCATATTTTTGGAGCTGTCAGAATGAATGATAGCCTCTTTGCCTAAACAAAAAACACAGGTTGTTCCAGGTAGCAGTGGGGGAGGTCTGTGGTATCAGTAAAGCACGCCAGTGCATCCCGACAATAGGATGTTGACTGGATGTCAGAAGAACAGAAGCACTTGCCTCTTGTGTTCTAATTTCTGAGAAGCAACAGAGAGTGCAATTGATCTGTGGATCTGCATGTTATGTAAGGAGGGCAAATTCGGACAACCTGCAAAGCAGTAAAACACCTGAAAATGTTACGCATATGCAAAATGGTTATCTTTCTCTAGGGATGGGTGAGAAATTTGGTTTGGATTGGATCCTTATTGCCTAATTTGTACTCCTGAACCAATGTGTGAATTAAAAAGCACCTAGACTTCAGAATTTGCTTTTCCCTGAATTTTCTGGTGCAGTTATCCAACCCCCAAATGTTTACAAAAATGCATAGATTAGGGAGATGTCTGCACAAAACTGCATACATTCTTGAAAATAACCACCAGCTGAAGTCCACATTGTGAACCAGAGCAGCATGGGTTTGACTGGAGCAGGTTGACAAAGCCTACCTGGGACTGTCAAAAGGAAGGGAGGGAGTCAAAAGGGTCAAATCACCCGGCTGCTGAAGTTCCATCTAAGTGGCTGTCCTTACATCCTTTGTGATGGAGAATTACCAAAGCTTTTGAATGCGGACTTGAAAGGACTCTAACTATTCTCTTTTTGTTTCGATGTGAGTATGTAAGTTAGTTAGACTTTGCAATGTTCTTATTTTTCTTGCCTGTAACATACAAAAGGAAGTCCCTGCTATTTTAGCATGTTTTCTTATGTTCTTTTAAAATAAATTTTAAGAAAGAAACTGTTTTTGGTTTGTGTGCCTTTCCGGGGGAATAGCTAATTCCTAGCCTTACGCTTGGTTACGCTCTACCATAGAATTTCTGTCTGCAGGTCTGTGGATACAGCCTGTGGAGGGGGGATAACCAGTAACAATGGGGCACAGCCTTCTCCCTGGGTTGTGGCTCCGGGTTCCCCGGAACAAAGGGAGTGGTGGCAGCCTTACGGGTGTTATTTTGTCCTGTTCTGTAAAAAGTAAACACGCCTGCCAGCCCTGCTCAAGAAACCTAGTCTGGCCAGGGAGCAGAGACAGGTGAGGGAGGAGCAAGTGGCTGGGGCTGAAGGTTTACCACATGGTAAACCTTCCGTCTTGAGGGGCTGGGAGCTGGGGGCACCGTCTTGAGGGGCTGGGAGCTGGGGGCACTGTTATACAGTGGTTCCGCTCCTTCCTCCTGGGCCATGTTCAGAAAGTGGTGGTGGGGGATAAGTGTTCAGACCCCTGGGGTCTCACTTGTGGGGTGCCTCAGGGTTCTGTCCTCTCCCCCGTGCTTTTCAACATTTACATGCAGCCGCTGGGAGAGATCATCAGGGGATTTGGGCTGGGTGTTCATCAGTATGCAGATGATACCCAGCTCTACCTCTCTTTTAAATCAGAACCAGTGAAGGCGGTGAAGGTCCTGCGTGAGTGTCTGGAGGCGGTTGGAGGATGGATGGCGGCTAACAGATTGAGGTTGAATCCTGACAAGACAGAAGTACTGTTTTTGGGGGACAGGAGGCGGGCAGGTGTGGAGGATTCCCTGGTCCTGAATGAGGTAACTGTGCCCCTGAAGGACCAGGTGCGCAACCTGGGAGTCATTTTGGACTCACAGCTGTCCATGGAGGCACAGGTCAATTCTGTGTCCAGGGCAGCTGTTTACCAGCTCCATCTGGTATGTAGGCTGAGACCCTATCTGCCTGCGAACTGTCTCGCCAGAGTGGTGCATGCTCTGGTTATCTCCCGCTTGGACTACTGCAATGCACTCTACGTGGGGCTACCTTTGAAGGTGACTCGGAAACTACAACTAAACCAGAATGCGGCAGCTAGACTGGTGACTGGGGGTGGCCGCCGAGACCATATAACACCGGTCTTGAAAGACCTACATTGGCTCCCAGTACGTTTCCAAGCACAATTTAAAGTGTTGGTGCTGACCTTTAAAGCCCTAAACGGCCTCGGTCCAGTATACCTGAAGGAGCGTCTCCACCCCCATCATTCTGCCCGGACGCTGAGGTCCAGCGCCGAGGGCCTTCTGGCGGTTCCCTCATTGCGAGAAGCAAAGCTACAGGGAACCAGGCAGAGGGCTTTCTCAGTAGTGGCGCCCGCCCTGTGGAATGCCCTTCCAGCAGATGTCAAAGCGATAAACAACTACCTGACATTCAGAAGACATCTTAAGGCTCAGGGAAGTTTTTAACGTGTGATATTTTACTGTATTTTTGGTTTCTATGGAAGCCGCCCAGAGTGGCTGGGGAGGCCCAGCCAGATGGGCGGGGTATAAATAATAAATAATAAATTATTATTATTATTATTATTATTATTATTATTAGCAGGGAGAGAAGGAGATACTGCATCTCGCCTTGACCAGAGCGTTGTCTTCCTCTACAGCTGTGGATCTTCTGCAGGACAGGCAAGCTCAGACCTTTGGGGAGTGGGAGCATGATGTCAATTCAACCCTTGTCTCTTCAGCATTGCTTCCTCATGCCTGCAGCTCCCCAACCACTTAGTGTCACTGCCACTCATTTCAACATTTCCACAATAGCCCCAGTTTATGTGAAGGAGCGGGTGCTGGGAGCAGGTCAGCAATAACTCACATGACTTTGGTGAAGTAAACTCTTTATTCAAAGAAACAAGACAGCTCAGGAGGCCAGGACTAGTGAATACAGCAACACTTCCCAAAGGTCCCCACCTTCCTACAGCTCCCTAAAGTTCCTCCTTTCCTGGTTCCTTCCCAAGCAATTTGAGGCTCTGCCATCTTGCCTGTTTTGTGAACCGCCCTGAGATCTAGAGACAAAGGGCAGTATACAAATTTAATAAATACGGATAATAATAATGTTGTGTGTGCATATACAAATGTGTACATGTGAATGTGTGTCTAAAAACAGGCATGTGTATTTCATTTTTTAAAAGTCTGTTCCCTGCGTGGGCTGCTGTAGAAGCTTCTCAAGATTAAAAGCCTAATGAACCATTTCCATCCAAGTTAATGCCTCACTCTACAAGTGCTCTGGTATAATTTTGCAAGGTTGTTTACCTCTTGGCTATCTTCAGGGCTTTTAATTTACCTCTGCAAATTGTTGTGATTATAAATGCCATTTAGAAATATGATGGCCCTTTCTTTTATTATGGAGGCTCGTAGCAATAATGAATGTTCTTTGACATGTTTTCATAATCGTACAATCTTGTTAGGCAAAAAAATGGATGATGGAGATGGAGCCAAAGCACTTAGGAAATGAAAGGTTGAAGGAGAGGGGGAGCAGGGAAAGGTAACTGCTCACTTCTGAAATACCACTTGCTTACGACTCGCAGAATTTATTTTAAACAAAATGCATATTGGCAACAATAGGGTTGCAATTTATTACATTTTTATGCACTCCTCTTTTCCGTAAATAAGTTTCAGGGGCAGTGCCATGGGGCTTTGGTTTGCTTTTTGAGGACCGATTACCGGAGACCAGAATATGCAGACCTATGAAGAGCAAGATACACTAGAAGCTGCCATGTACTGAGTAGGACCCTTGGTCTATTTTGCTTCCTGCTGTCTACCCCATCCTTCTCCAACCTGCTGCCATCTGGATGCTTTGGACCAGAACTCCCATCAGTCCAGGTTTTTGGAGGTACCGGGTCAGTGAAGGCTGCTCTACATTGAATGGCAGTAGTCCTGTAGGATTTCAGGTGTGAAATCCTGGGGTGTGTGGAGGAACCTCTAGGTAGATCAGCCCTGAAACTGGGGGCTTTTGCATACAACACTTACGCTTTTCCACTGAGCTGCACTTCCTCCCACAGGCCAATTATGTCGCACAGCAGTAAATTAATCAACGCAGAGTCTTCTTCATAAACAGAATACAGTGGTACCTCTGGTTAAGAACTTAATTCGTTCTGGGGGTCCCTTCTTAACCTGAAACTGTTCTTAACCTGAGGTACCACTTTAGCTAATGGGGCCTCCCGCTGCTGCTGCACAATTTCTGTTCTCATCCTGAAGCAAAGTTCTTAACCCAAGGTAATATTTCTGGGTTAGCGGAGTCTGTAACCTGAAGCGTATGTAACCTGAAGCGTATGCAACCCGAGGTACCATTGTAAAACTTTTACTGAAGAAAATAAAGTTGTTCATAAACAACATAGTTAAAGAGCCTACACAGAGTGCTCATAGCAGCTATCTGACTCTTCACAGAGGCACAGTCTTAGTTAGTGATTCACTAGAGTCCTGGGGCCACTCTGTCTGCCTTAGCTTTACATAGCAACAACAATAGCACTATTCCACAGACTACTACATACACAATCCATACAGCTCTCTGACTTGAGGCCCAGAGAGGCTGGCTACTTTTATAGGGAGAACGAGTCATCACCCAAGATGAGTCACGAGTCACAGTGACTTAGCAGTTTGCTGTTAACAGTTAGCAGCCTTAGGCTTAAATGATTGTGTAGGCCTTGTAGGCCTTACTGCTTCTTCTGCTCTCAAGAACCTTTGTCTCATGACAAATTACGCCAGGAGGGTGTGATGGATTCACTTAAATAGAATGTGTGTCCCCTTTGTATAGGCAAATATTCCCAGCAGTGAAAGCAGCCCTGCTTGCATGAAGCTCGGTTTGTGATACAGAGCACCCTTTTACTGTAGTTTCCTGACCAAGGTGTTAGTGTGGTACATAAAAGTTGCAAGTGGGAGACTGAGAGGAGCAGTGCTCTGGCTAACTGGGAACACACTCCAAAGTCTGGATGACAAGTTTGACTTAAACCAAAGAAACCAGAGCCCTGTGCAGCCTGGTGTTATGTCCCCAAACTGTAGGCAGCAAGATTTCTCTGAGGGTGAATTCAGATGTGAAGAATATTGCATTACATTTCATGATTATAATGCTGATGCTTCTTTCCTGTTTTCTAATTTTCCTTTCAAACCTGTTGCTGTGTTATGGAACTGTGGCTTTTTGACCAATTATACTGACAGGTCATGATTACTTTCATTCACACCACATTCACCACCCCCATGACTCCCCCATGAAAAGAGCAGGAAAGAACTGAATGCTGATATACTGCCCCATATATATTTTTTCACGTTACTCTCGCAATTTTCCAGATTAAAGGGGCTGCAAATGGATTTCTTCTGGAATCAAATCACATGGAAATGAGCACTAAGCTTGTGCTATATTCCCATTAGTTTTCCAGAAGTGGCTTTTAAATCATGTGAAAGCTCAAATATAATGTGGAAGTTAGGGAAATGTCAGGTTAATGGAATAAACTACCATGTAAATGTAGCCTGGGTGTTTTTACATGTTAAGGAGATGAGAACATAAAACGAATTCAGTGCCACTATTATAAAAGTGGGAGAAAAATGTCTCCCTATCCATTTTTTTCCATGTTCTAGGCAGTTCTGAAAGAGGCTGTTCAAGTGATTTGGACATTATATTCTCACGCTTCCAGTGATAACAACAAACTATAAGATAGGTTAGTTCTGTATGCATTTGGATCAGAACTAAAATCTTGAAGTTAGCAGTGCTATAGACAAACTACTGTGGTTTAGAGACACCTGGCACTGTCATAGCTAACAAAGCTGGTAAAAGGTGTTTTTCACCACCTAAGCCAACTTTTTTGCTATTGTTTTAGATGGCAGTGGGGAGACACCACTTGACTAAAAGTTGAGGGAGTCATAACAATGCTGACTCCAGATTTTATGATTCCCTCGGGCAAGATGCCTCCATCAGGTCTCTGTTCTCCTCCCTGCCATAATCCTCTGTCCCTGGTCTAATTCACGGAGAGGAAGGCAGGTGAGCAAGAAGGTGATGGCAGCTGTTGTTAACTTTCTGCTCACTGCCATTGCTTTTTGAACTGTCTGCCTCTAAACCAGAGAGATGGAGAAAGCATGCAAGTGGCAATGGCAAAGGGAGCAGCATGAAGGCAAGGAGGCTAATGTGATCAGCAGTGGGACCTGCATGAGATGTGGGCTTCAACAGATGCTCTTCCTTGCCAAGCCCTAATGTCAGCCCTGAGTCAGAAGATGGAGATGCTGGATTTAATTTAAGGGCCTCCCTGCCCTTTCTTCCATGATTTGGCCACTACTGCTCTTCATGTAATATTTAAAGCTACCTTCTTAGAACTGCGTTTAGGTACATGAGAAACACAAGAAGCTGTCCGTTCATTTAGCTCAGTACTATCCACACTGACTCGCAACAGCTGTCCACAATTTCAGACACCCCATCTGGAGATGTCAGGGATTGAACCTGGGGCCTTCTGCATGCACAGCCGATGCTTTTCTGCTAAGCTATGGCCTCTTCTTATGGCCTTGAGTCTGATGTTCCGGCTCCTTCTTAAGCAGTGGTGGGTACCAGTGTTTGCACCAGGGAACAAATTCAGAGTTTCTTCACTCTCCCCCGCCTCCCTTTCCAGGGGTAGCAATAAACTATCCAGTCATAAATGATTTAATGGAGCATGAAATAACACACAGTGGCTTCGAGCCAGAAGACAGGATATTTTACCGAAGAGAAGTGGTTATTAGGAAGGTCATTTTGGTTATTGTTGTAATCGAAAGCTATCACACCTCTGGTGTTTAACACGATGGGGCGATCACTGTTACAGTCTGATGGCAGTAAAAAAAAATAATGATAAAAAATAAAGAACGGGAAGCATTACATTCCTTCTCTCTTTTTTCTCTCAACAGCAGGAAGCAATGGTGTTTCAATACCTTTCATTATAGCTCATTTTACACCCCAAAAGATAGCAGAGTCCTAGTGGGGCTCCGATGTACCTTTCCAAAACATTGGCATTTGATGGTGAGATTGGAGCTCCCGAGAAAGGGGCATTATGCTATTCTGTTTGACGTGTGCATAAGGAGAATGTATCTGTGTCTACAACTCTGAGGGAATCATGAATCGAAAGTGTCCCTTTCAATTGTCACTCATTTGCCACTCTGGGAAAGCAATACAAAACATATCCCCTTGTAAATATTTCTGGAATATGGAGAGGAGAATGCAAACATTCAATTCTGGGTGCACAGAGAGGAAGACTGTCTTTGCAACAATCTGCAGCAGGAAGTCGGATCAACCGTATACAGCAGCATATCTTTTGTGGCAGATATCTTTGTAAAGCTTTGGAGGAACTGTGAAAGGTTTTCCAAATTTGAATGGATCAGCAGAGAGTATGGACTGGGGTTGCATTATTCTTTCATGCTTTTTTTGCAGTCAAACTTCCCCTCCTCCCCAAATCTTGGTTTCCTATCCACAGAAGCAACAGGACCAGGGCTATTTGAGAATGTTACAGGGTGATGTTGGGTTAATCAGTCTCTCTCTTTCTGCTTCACCTAGCTCACAGGATTGGTGTGAATATAACCTGGAGAAACAGCTTACATGCTGTCCATAGCGACTGTATTTGGGCAACAATAGAAATTTTATTTTTAAAAAAATTATAATAAAATTTCCCCTCTAGGGAGGAAAGAAACCTGACAAGAAGTCCATGGATCATGCTGCTGATCCTCTCGAATTCAGAACCCATGGCTGCAGCATTGAAATAAAATTAAAAATGAGGAACCAGTTCATGCACCTCTTGGATCACATCTAGTTTCACCTTGTGTTTTTTAGATGTTTGTGGGAAATTATGGAATTTTGTGTGTGTGAAATGAGATTCTTCCAAAAACAAAACCCCACAAAAAACATTTTTTTTTGTGGTGGTGGGGAGCAAATCTAATTGAAATTGCTAAGTGGGTGCTGCCACTTATGCTAACCTTATACAGCAACCTTATGGAGAGCTAGTGTGGTGTATTGGTTAAGGGTGCTAGACTAGGACCTGGGAGAGCAGAGTTCTACTCCCAACTTGACCATGAAGTTCACTGGGTGACCTTGGGCCAGTCACAGTCTCTCAGACTAACCTACATCACAGGGTTGTTGCAAGGATAGAACAGAGCAGGGAGAACTATGCACACCACCTGGAGATCCTTGGAGAAAAGGTGGAATATAAATGCAGTAGTATTAGTAGTAATAATAATATAGTGGACAAGGATTTTTCATAATTTCCTGCTTTTTTGAATTAAATGAAGAAGTAGCTTTGTGACATTCAGGGAAGCAAGACTCTCCCCACAGGCTGCAAATTTTTGTGAGACCCAGTAAGGTAAGAAGCAACTCCTTTCTGAAAGTGCTGGGGCAATATCTCATCCTCCCCCAGAACAACAGCAACAAAAAGAGCAGCAGAAAATGTTTTTATAGAAAAAGAATATTTTATGGGGCAGGGGCAGCTGGGAGGAATGGATTTCAGCCTGGCCTGGAGGATCTTTTCCATCCCAAGGACCTCAGTCCCCTTCTGGGTAACAGTCCTGGGGGCACCTGCCAGTGTGGGGCAGGACCAGAGGCAAAAGCGGCAGAGTAACCAGTGTCAATGCTACCTTTGTATAGTAGGCTCATATCTTCACATAGGTACAGCTTTATCCTTGCCCTGCATCCAGACAAGCAAGAAGCATTATCAAAGGCATATTCCTGCCAGACAGAAAGGCTCAAGGGGGGGGGGCAAAGCAGGGCTGGCGAGGGGTGTGGCTTGAAGAAATCCATGTGGGCCATATAGAGACCTGAGGGCCACATTTGACCCCTGGATGTGAGGTTTCCCATCCCTGGTGTAAAGTCAATGAGTTTATGTGTGCATGGGGGGGGGAGTGCACAGGTACTGGATGCCTGAGGGTGGTACAAATATTTCTCTCATTCATAAGCAATACTTTTCTGTTTCACAAGTCAGCACAGAAGATGGCAGGAGGCAGAGCTTAACAAATACTAAGAGAATAAGCAACACGTTTTTTAGGAAGGATGTGAACTTAGAGATCATTTCTTTCAACGTTCACATCTGTATGGTTTTCTCTTTCGCCTTTGTTTTGCAGGAGATGCTAGTAGATCTTAATAAGCATAGCCTGCATCTATTACATCAGGGTATTGCAGAAGACAGGCATTTAAGATCCTCTTAATCTTTTGAAGATCCCTACTGTATTCCTGAACACCTGTGCCTCTCTTTAAGTTGCCCTTGCTTTGAGGGTTTAAGTTAGACCCTTCCACGCACACCCCATGGCATTATTTCAACACAGACAGGGTGTGTGTGTGTGTTGTGTGTGTGTGTGTCTAGGAATAAGATCTTTGTTTTCATTGGTGTGTTGATTCCCCCCCCCCCTCTTTCCAAGGGATAAAAAACAAGGCTATAAATCCCAGCGGTGGAACTTGAAGAATTGGGTTTGCGTGGTTGAAATCTTTTGAAAATTCTATAAAGCAGTAAGAGGCATTGTTCTATTCAATTTTGAGCTATTGATCCAACTGAATGCTTGTTTGGAAATTGCCTTTGCAGCTTTATTTCAACATAAGAAACACTTCTCCCCCCTCTCCCGCCTCTCTTTAAAGATTGGGTATGTGGGAATTTAGCGTACAAGGGCCACATGTTTATGTGCCTCAAATATTTATGCACATTTAAGAGATTCTGTCCTTGAATTAAGCCATTGCTTAATACCTTCAGACTGAACATTTGTGTTTGCTGAGTACAACTGAACCTACCATTTACTGGCACCAATAGTTTCATCTACTTCCCACATTGCAGAGATCGGCAAAGCATTCCACTTTGCTTCTGTTTGCATGGCTACTTGAATGGGACATTAAACCACCACTGCTTTTCTTTGATGGGTAATAATTTCAGCTATCTTACTGGACCAGTCAAGAAATGATATAATGCAAGGGCAGGGGAACCTTTTTCATTTCAAGCAGTATTGGAGCATGGCTAGTGCTGCCCGGGGTGGGCATGCAGGTGTCCCCTGAGGTAGGCCCAGCATGGAGGCAGCTTGCTCCACCTCCAGGTCAAGCGTGACTCAGGGTGGCACTGCTGCGGCTGGCACATTGCAGCCAAGGAAAGTGAGCGGCAGAGTTGCTGCAACTCCTTTCTCTTTCTCTGCCCCCAGGTTAGGCTTAACCAAGAAGTGGAACTGCGGCTGCTTGTGATGAGCCAATTCAGGCTCCAATGAGGGAGCCTGCATGGGGGGCCCTGGTCGCACCCCCTCAAAAAAAGCAACCCCCAGGCCTTCCCATGCTACACCACTGAGACTGAGGACCAAATCCCCCTCTGATCTACCTTCCAGGGTCAATGGTGGGCAGGATTGGAAGCAAAAGTGGGTTGAATGAAAAATATACCTTTGTATAATAGGACAGTTTTCTGCTCACTCACCCCTCTTCCAAACAAGCAAGAGGTATGAGTAGAGTTCACGGATACGTTCCAACTATGCAAAAAACACACACCAAAACACACTCAATGAGGGTGTGAAGCAGGGTTGGTGAGGGATGTGGCTGGTCAGATAGGGAGGCATCCAGATCAAATGCATCTCATCTTCACTTGTATGCCAGAGGGAATGAGAAAATGTACTTACTGTTTATCCTGTCTTTCATCAAAGGTGTCATACATCATTTTTTCCCATCAGTGTTATCCTCATAACACCTTGAGAGGTACCGTAGCTTAGGTTGAGTAGTAGTTACCAGCACACAGTCACCAAGTCAACTTCATAGCTGAGTGAGAATTTGGCCCCTGGTCACCCCATGGTCTGACACACTAAAAACGACACCAGTTCACAACATTATGGCCTCAACTCATGCAGGTGATATGTTTTAATTCATTGGGTTTCAAACTGTATTATAGAACGGGCTTTTTTGGGAAGGTTATCAGGTTTCCAACTCCCACACATCCGAAGATTAGTAGGGATGCTTGATGAATTTGATTTCTGTTAATTCTAATGTGAAGTGACCTGATGTGAACCTTCTGAACAAATGTGCAGCCTGTAACATAATTATCCTTCAGATTTCATGCTTGTTTGAATTTTGCAATACCATTCCCGGCTCAAAAAGTATGTTTTAAAAAGAGCACATTTTGATAACATACTTTTTGGGCCCGTGGACACATTTGCAAACCACAAAAGCCGTTGTGGGTGCCATACACACACCACAACCAACTACACAACACAATTGATTCTGTTGAGTATAAAATTTCTCTTTCAATACTATTTCAGTGGTGGAGGAAGAGCCACTGAAAATGCATGCATACACATGTGCACAGGTGCCACATCAGCAGTCCTGAAATGCATGTTGAAATATGAAATTTCATGCGGAGATTTATTTCTTTGCATATTTCTAATTAAATCAGTCCATCAGGAACAGGGCAGAATAGTACAACAGGTACAAACCCATTTGAAATTGGCACAGGCCATATATGGATTTCCCTGCAAATACAGCACTTTCACGACACTGGGATGAACAGGGCTCTGTGCATAAGATTTCCAGGTCATGTGTGGGTTTTCCTCCTATTCAGGCATTCATGTGCGATGTCTACAGGGAGCCACATGGCATGACGGGCAAGGCCAGGGGTGCAGCCCCTTCTTTTGCATTCATCTTCATAGTTCACATGTGAAGGAACCCAGGGGCAGCTCTAGGGGAGTGTGACCAGTGCAGTTGTACCATGCACAGAGCTTCTAGGGCGCTGGAGCAGGCCCCACCACTATTACTCCAATGGAAGGTGAGAGGTGGGGTGTGCGCGCCAGATTTTGGCATCACACAGACACTTTACTACTATGGCACCCTGAGTTGGGCCAAAATTGGGCACCCCCCACCCAGTCCTTGTGCCATGCTGGGCTTTGGGAAGGAGATACTAGAGCCCTACCATCTCCCTGCTAGAGCCCTACCATCTCCCCCAACATAGGAAAGTGCTAACCAGGCTTTGGGAAGGATGTGGGAGGTCTCTGTCAGAGCCCTCACACCTCCTTCCCATAGCTGGGCAAGTGCTTACTGGACACCCTTTCTGCTTGGCACCCAGTGCAGGGCAACTGATTGCTCTGCCCTAAAACTGTGTTTCCTGTTGGAGTAGCCTACTACTCCCAGGATTAATCCCCTTCCCAAAAAATGGAAAATATTAAACAGGTGGCTCTCTGGCCTGAATCCATTGACTCCCAACTAGCTCTCACCTTCAGAAGATAAGTAGAACCTTGCTAGATCAGTTCAAAGGCCCTTCTACTTCAGCCCCTCACTTTCCACAGGGGTCAACTTCAAGAAGGCTGCCTACACTCTGCAGGATCAGATCCTTGGCTCAATAGATGTTGAGCAGAGGATTCAATTCTGTGGGGATGCTATTTCAGAGGGTGGTGCATAGGGCGGGAAGGAGAGGCAGGTATCAGGCAGAAAGAAGGAGAAGTCAGGTGGGAAAGCTGCTTGCAAACAAGCACTGTGCCCTGCAGTCCACATTCAAAGGCATCCCCACTGCCACCCAGAAGACGCAGCCAACCTGCTTTCATTTGCATTTTGCTGCTGTTTCCTGGCTGACTTGTTGCTGTTCTTCTTCCTGCCCAGTGCCAGCCTCTTCTTTCTGCATGATGCCCCACTTCCTGACAGTACCAGATTGCTTTGGGTGGCCCAGCTCATGGTGATCTGGGGCTGTCTCCATCTGCCTGGGGTGAAGTCCAGTTTGGTGCTTTGTCCAAATCTGGTGCACAGCCCAAATAGCATGTGATTGATAAGAGACCTGGTTGTAGATTAAACCCTAGAGCAGTGGTATTCCAGGAGGTACAAGGAGTATAATATTGTGCCCCCCACCATTACACTCTTCATGCACAGATATTTTGAATGTCTTTCATTCGGTGTCTCTTTCACATTTAGATGTGAAATTACTGTCTGCTTAATATTTGCAGCACTTAGTTCAGTTTAAGTTCAATGCAATTGTGTGGTTATTTGATGTACTGCACTGCATTCTACCTAGGATGAAAATAGGTTATTGACTTTCAAGTTTCATAGAGTCGTACATACTTTTGCAAAGCAGTATTGATCTGTCTTCAGTTTGGGAAGGTCAGCATAAAGTTTACTGTTAGGTATCATTGCCTGCTTTTTCAGTACTCTGTTCTGGAAAGCTGTTCCCGTCCAAGCTTTTGCTGTTGTCAGCAAGTTGGCCAGAATGTTTGAGTTTGTGTGCTTCATAGTGCAGTGTTTAAGGCACTAAACTATAAACTAGGAGGTCCCTGGTTTGAACCCTGCCTCTGCCATTGATGCATGAAGTGACATTAGGCAAGCCATTATCTCTCAGGCTCATCCATGTCTATACTATGGGAACAATACTATAGAGCAGGGGTGAGGAAGCTTTTCTAATTAGAGGGCCCAATTCTCTTCTGAACAATCTTCTGAACGCTACATGCTAGCAGTAGGCAGGTCCAGAAGTAACAGTGGGTGAAGCAATGAATGTACCATTTGCCTTTTACAGTAGACTAGATTCTACCTCCTGCTCACCTAGCAGTTCGAAAGCACATCAAAGTGCAAGTAGATAAATAGGTACCACTCCGGCGGGAAGGTAAACAAGCAAAGGGGCATTGTTAAAGTTCACGGATGCATTTTCACCAAGCAAAACACCCAGGGCTGGTGTGGGTTGTGACCAGATAGAAAGTTTAAGGGGTGAATTTGCCACTCAAGCCTGAGGTTCCCCACCACGGTTATACAGCCATAGGCTATATCAAATTTGCCATCCTATTCTCACATGTCAAATTTGGAACATCTTTTTCTTTGTTTGAGGGTTGAATTCTATGCAAAGAAGAGTAATGGAAGCAGCGTCTTCTGTTTACGCAAATAGTCATGGGGATGGCAACATGGACACTTAGGAGCACTGTTGTTGTCGTCCTCACTTGCCATAGCAGCAAACCAAACATTTAAGAAAGAAATACTTCCCTCTACCAGTAAGTTCTTGCCCACTGAAAATTACTTAGAATTCCTCTCATTCCTTAGAAATTGACCAGTGGGATATTTGGGGAGGAGGGGATTTCACTCACCATTAATTAGGATTAATAACAGACAAGAGTGCTTATTTGAAGAACTTAACCGTACACTGAGACTGAGGTGAATGTGGTCAGAACTATTTTCGAAGCCCACAGACTCATCTGATTTCCTCTATCCTTCATTCTCTTCCAGTTGATGACGATCCCAGCCACCACCCACTCCAATTTCCTCCAACTGCTCTACCTTACTTTCTTTAAAATTCCATATTTCAAGTGATCTGTTCTCCATCACAATTCAAACACACTAGCTCAGCAGTAGAACATCTGCTTTGCATGCAGAAGGCCCTAGTTTCAATCCCTGGCATCTCCGAGGATGTCTCAGGGAGACCCCTGTCTGAAATCCTGGAGAGCTACTGCCAGTCAGTGTGGACAAGTCTGAGCTAGATAGATCAAAGGTCCATCAGTATAAGGCAGCTACTTATGTTTGATTGTTCCTCACACAAACCCCATCCTTGGTTGATGCCAAAGAAGTATTACACAAAAGAACAACTTATTGGTAATCTTTTGTTATGGATCTACAACATCAAACTGATCTTTCTGCAAAGTTTCACATTATACTGTTTTGAATACCTGATTGCTTTAACTCCAGTTCCTTTGACCCTTTGCACCATGGCATTCCTTTTAACAATGCTTTATGGTTCTAAAGCCAGAGATGTGATGAGTGTCCTTGACTCCTTTGACACTGCCAGTCAAATTTCTCCTCCCTCACAGGCATCTCTTTGGAGCTCCTTAGCTTGCAAGCATTTCGTAATGAGTAAATCAAACCACCCCTTCTAACATGTTAATAGTCTTAATTTCCTTCTTTCCCTCAAGGTGCCAAATCTTGATTGCTATGTTAGGAATATGAAAATTAATATTGAAAAGTAGGACAATGATCAGAGGCGCTGATGCTGTTTCAGTAGAATGCTGATAGAAAGAAATGGATTGGGGTTGGCTATTGGCCAGTGAGAGGGAAAGCTTGCCAGTGAGGATGAGGGCTCTAGCTCAGTGGAAGAACAGATGTTTGGATGCAAATGGTCCTAGGTTCAATCCCTGGCATCTCCAGGTTTGGTTGGCACACATCCCCAAATGAAACACTGGAGAGCTGTTGCCAATTACTGTAGATCAAGAAAGCCAGTGTGTTGCCCTCCAGTTGTTCTTGGACCTGTTGGCCTGTCCTATCTTCCCTGACCATGGGGCTTATGGGATCTGGAATACAATAACATCTAGAGGGCACCATGTTGGTTGTTGCCAGGCAGTACTGAACTGGGTGGACCAATCGACTGACGTGGCAGAGGGCACTACTTATGCTGCAGAGGGGCTAAGTGAGCATGCGGCTTCCAAAGAAAGATGCAGGGCGCTGGGAGATGGAACAGTCAATGTCTACAAAGAGAGTGGTGTCTTTTGACTCTGTACTTCATGATTTCATACCCCTACCCCTCATTTGATGGCAGTGTGTTTTATTTCACATCATTAAACATATGGTAAGCAGCCCTGCTGCCCTTGGGGCTGGTTCAGTGGGGAGATGGGGCAGAACCCCACCAACCTCACTCTGCTCTAAGCCAGGACCTACCTGCCGGCCTCCTTTCTTGCAACCAGTCTGAAGGATAGCTCTACCTGTCCTCGTCCTCCCCCTCCTCCTCCCCCTTAGTGCCATCTTTGTATAATTCTGCAAGCAGGAGGATGAGGTGGGCAAACTAGAATTGGTTTGCTCTGCCTCTTATTACCTCTGCCTCTGCATGTCATTGACTTGGGCTCTACCAGCTGTTCGTCTCCCTGTCTTCCACACTACCAATCCCAATGGGCACTGAGCACTCTCAAACTGATACCAATGCCCCAGTTTCTGAGAGGATAATACCCTGCTTCTGGATCTGTTTGCCACTCATTTGAGTTGTCACTTGCCTACCTGTTGCAGCAACAGTAAGGGGAGGTGTTATCTGGGGGCTTCCCAAAACCTGGATCCAATCATACAAAACTAGGGTCATGCATCTAGCCCACTCTAAGGTTGCATTCAGACATGAGGATTATTGTGTTTGTTCTCCTGGTTAAACTGCTGCCTGATTTGCATTATCTGTTGCATTATGGATTTGTGGGGGTTTGTCATGATAAATTTCATCCACACAACTGGTTGTAGTGTGACACAACAGCAGATGTCATCAGGCATGTGGCACACCCTTAATGGGGATGCATGCTTCTGCTCCCCCATGATTCCCCCATGTCTTTGGCAGGAAGGAACTGTATGCTGGGATACTGCCCCAAATTTCTTCTCATGATTTTCCAGGTTAAGAGGGTTGAAAATATGCCTTCTCTTTTCTTTTTTCTGGAAGCACTTAACATGGAAATGAGCACTTAATTCTACTAGATTCTGCTAGATTTCCAGAAGCTGTTTGCATGCTGTGTGAAAGATCACATAAGATCACATAAAATGCAGACATTATCAGCTAAGGAAACCAGGAAGATGAAGTGAAATGCAACCCACAGAATAATAGAATTATAGAGTTGGGAAGCACCTGAAGTATATCAGCTTCCAATAACAAACTTAGTTGGTCTCTAAGGTGCTACTGGAAGGATTTTTTTTATTTTGTTTCAACTACGGCAGACCAACACAGCTACCTACCTGTAACTAGAACTTCCAACAATGTACTCAACAAGTAAAAAACAGGGAGGAAATTGAGATAATGGTTGACCATAAGTAGCATTTCAATAGGGACAATTCAATCAGATAACATTATTAGTTATAATGACAACTGGGATGGAGAAGAACCTGTGGCCCTCCAGATGTTTTTGGACCCTCCATCAGTTTCAGTCAGAGTGACATAGGTCAGTAAAGATAGGAGTTGTAGTCCAACACCATGTGGAGGGCCACAGGATTCCCATCATTGCTGTTTTAGTTCAGAAGTGTACTTCCTTTTATATATTTTTCTTATCTCTGTGGGATAAATCCCTATACTGAGCATATAGTTGAACTTTGCTCCTGAATCCTATTGCTGGATTTTGATTAAGGATAGAATTGTTCCACTTTCTGTGGCGCCATATGAAGCATTTCTGAACTAGTTAATACTCTGGTGTTGTCTCTCTCTTTCCCAAGGGCATTTTAATGAGGGGAAATTGCTTGTTACCAAATATGTTTACCTGTGTTGCAATTAAAGTAATGAAAATGTGTTCGAGATTAATCAAAAACTGCTGTAGATATTACAGATAAGGAAATCTTCCCCTGCTGACTCCATATATACACAAGTGATTGTTAAAATTAATATTACTATTACCAAACTGGTGTTGTGACATTAATTTTCGGTAATTCCCCTCCCACTCTGATATTCCATTTTGCTGCTACATCCATGCCTCCTGAAATTGCAGAAAGTCTTTAACATATCCACTTAATATTTCTCAGAATGAAAGTGGTTTGTGTGTCAGAGAGAATCAAAGAGTTGACAGATTGAGGCACAGCAGAGTGCAGCTGTTTATCTCAGTACAGTAGAGTCCTGCTGAGGTGTTTTTGTAAACTGGAAGGCCCAACATGTGAGGGATGTTGGGATGAATGTGATGGCTCTGCCCCCTTGTACACACCATGGTATGTCAGTTCAAGGGTGATGGCCTGAAGTGGTGGAGGTATTTGATTTTGTTTGAATTTTAATGAGAAACTACCCAGTTAACAGGTGGCGCTGTGGGTTAAACCACAGAGCCTAGGGCCTGCCAATCAGAAGGTCGGCAGTTCGAATCCCCGCAACGGGGTGAGCTCCCGTTGCTTGGTCCCTGCTCCTGCCAACCTAGCAGTTCGAAAGCACATCAAAGTGCAAGTAGATAAATAGGTACTGCTCCTGCAGGTAGGTAAGAGGCGTTTCTGTGCGCTGCTCTGGTTCACCAGAAGCGGCTTAGTCATGCTGGCTACATGACCCGGAAGCTGGACGCCGGCTCCCTTGGCCAATAAAGCGAGATGAGTGCCTCAACCCCATAGTCGGTCACGACTGGACCTAATGGTCAGGGGTCCCTTTACCTTTTTACCCAGTTAACACATCTTGAACCAATAAGCAAAAGCACATATACCCTTCAAAATTCATACTTCTCCAGTTTTCCAACCAATGAGTCCCAAAATGCATATACTAGGGTAAAGTGTGCTTTAAAATGTGCACATTAGTGAAAGTGACATACAGAAATGCATTATATTTAGAGGAAGTTGCTTGTAAAAAGGTGTATATTGTTGAAACAGCATTTAAAAACTGGTTTATGGGAAAAATTAACACAAAAATGCTGATGAAATTCCAAGAGGGTTGTTTTTTATTAAAAAAACAACAACAACACAAATTGCTATGGAAATGGGGAGAAATGAATGTAAGATTGATTTAATGAGAAACTGAAAGAAACCAAAGCTGCCCATCTCCAGTGCTTGTGGAGGCTTCTGTTCAATGCAGGACCTGGGAAAATCAGAATCCTACATTGTGCGCATGTGGAACAGATGCCTTTCATGTAAACTATTATTTGGGGGACATCAAAGACCAATGCAGGCACTCTCCTGCTACTGCAATTAGAATTGTTTGAGGAGAGACACACTCGCAAGCTCCACTCCATCCATTGCATCTCGATTGGATGGTCTTTACCCTCTGCACATTGAGGGGAATACATCTGCAGCAGGGGTTCTAAATAGTGTTAAGATTGTCTCTCCAAGCTCTCTGCTGCAGATTAGGGATCAGGTAGAAATGTGCACTGTAATGTGAGTCCACCAAATGTGCACTTCTCTCCCCCCCTGCAAAAAATATTAATAATAGAATGTGGGTCAATAGGCAGCTATCCTTTGAAATCTGCAATTCTCTATGTTTTGTAGTGCAGTTTTCCAAACAAATGCATACAAAAATCTATGGGAAAGTATGCAGAAAATGCCTAGATTGGGGGGGGGGGAATGACATTACATTATATATTAGGAAAATTGGCTTGCAAAAATGTGTACATTAAAATAAATTTGCTCTAAAATGCTGGTGAATTTTCATGAAGCCTTTTCTAAAAAAAGATAATGATGATAATTGAAAACTGATGTAGAATGCAAATAAGTGAATTTAAGATTGGAAAAATGAGAAACTGGGAGGAACAAAATTGGCAGATCACCCTCATCCCCAGTAGTTTGTCATATACTTTGGTCTCCCACAATAACTTTTGATTTCAGAAATATCTATTGTCTATAGGGACCAGAGTTGGACTGAGATTGTGGTTTGGGGGACTGCAAAAGAAAGGATGAATATTTTGTGTTTTGTCACCACTGTGCTCCTTATTGCAGTCACCACACCCACAACCACCTTGCTCTTCGTAACACAGGAAAACTCCTAGTGGACTTTTAAAGAACACTGTTGTTGAGCTGTGTGTACGCATGGCGTGTGTATATGTGCATGCACGCACACACACATTTAATTTTTTTCCTTGTTTTGTTTTTAACCTTCAAACATGCTTTGGCAAAGTCGCACTTCATTTTTAATAGGGTCATTGGACTAAAGAACCATAATTCTTCATGACATGTCAACCATTGCATTCAAACAATTAATTAGATTATAGAAGACCAAAATGCTTTTCATTCCCTAATTATACCTACACAATATAAAATGACCCTTTCACTTCTCCTCCTTCCCCTCTAATTAATTCTAATACGAGAGTGGTGATGTTTCATGGCATTCAAACAAATAAATCACATAAAGGCGTTCACACCCAAAACGTTTTGTAAATCAAAAGTACTCAAGTTGGTTTTAGCCATAACTTTGAATTAAATGCTTTTGAAGTCAAATAGAATACACTTCAACATAATACTCTCATTGAATGCTGCATTGAAATTTGTGTACTCCAGTTCCCAACAAGTCTGTCCTCTGAGTCAGGATTCAGGCAGATGCACCAAAATCTTAGCTAAACAGCAACTTTTCTTTCAACTGCAACATAGCATACGTGTAGATGACTGCAAGTCAAGCAATGAAACTGAGAAGGGCCAGGAAGTGGGCCCTTCCATCCATATAACATTCATCCACAAACCTACCCCAGTCAGCTTTTCATTGTGGCAGAGCTACACATAGGCAGACCTACAGAGTAGAGCTTCCAGGACATTGTCACCTCTATAATGCCTCCAAAATTCAACCAATTAGCACTTATCATTTTCCCTTCTGGAAACAAAAGAACACCTTCGACACAAAATGCTCCAGAAATGCATTGTATTTTGACACTGGGATGTATTCATTACCTCAGCCAGTGGATTGGACTGTCAGGACACCCCCATCATTTTTCACAGGCAAGAAAGTGTCAGCAGGTTAACCCATATGATGTTGTTGGGGGACGTTGCCCTAACCAAAGACAGCTTTCTTGCAGGTGTTTTACTGGCGTAGAAAAAATTACTCCAAATACTGTTCGCGTTAGTTTTCTATTGTAATACATTTTGCCTGGACATTTAAAATATGTCACAATATTCCCATAACATTATTTACTTTAAAATATAGCTTTTATTGTTTGGAGTTAGGAGTGCAAAATCACAGCCACTGGAAAACTACTGAGGTAGAAAACACACACACTCCCAAATGATTAGTGTGACTTTTTTTCAGCCTCTGAATAAAGAATAGGAGATGAATTAATGGAGACTGGAGCGATGGGTACTAGCCGTGATTGCTATGTTCTTTCGCCATTGTTGGAGGCAGTGTGCTTCTGAATACCAGTTACTGGGAATCACAAGTTCAGGTGCTCTTGCATTCTTGTCCTCCTTAGGGGCTTCCCAAAAGCATCTGTTGGCCACTGAGAGCAAGATGCTGGACTAGAAATGATCCAGAGCGGCTCTTCATATGTTCTTATAAACTTACATTGCAATAAGGTCCAGAGATAATCTCAGACCTATTATGGCTTCAGTTTTGGACCCCTCAGTGCTCTTGCCCTCTCTGAGTGCTAAGCAACATAATAATTATTATTGAATTGCAGCTGCTAACTTCCGATCTTCTGTCCCATGCTGTACAGATGTTCAATGTGCAGCAATTGTTTCTTTGAGATATGTCTCTTCTGGGTGATATTGGGTACATGGGGATTAATTGCCCTCCAAATGAGGGATGAGACTCTTTCATCATTTTGCGGCTATTAACTTACAAATATTCCATAATATATCAAGGAGACAATTTTTATAATTCCATGTTGGCACAATATCTATTAAACTATAATTGAACTTTAATGATGTGACAGATACAAAAATAACTTCTTTAATTGAAAAGACAGCATTTGAAGGCTACTGTAGAGCATGTGCTCTGCTTTTGCTGGAATTGTAATCTATATTTCTCCCACCTGCCCCATTACTCAGACACCACGGTCTTGGATAATTATATTAGCATAGTCTTTGTGCCAGATGAGCATTGCATTAGACTCAGTTGTGGGATTCTACAGGCTGCTGGCATGTTAGACTATTCTTGTCATAAAATGGAAGGTTTACAGTCTAGTGTTATTGTGTGGAAGTATTCAGTTTATACACTGCATTCCACAGAGTTTGGAGTGTGAACACTAGCTGGGCTTTTGACAAAGCCCATCCTTAGACCACTTAAGGTCCACACTTTGGGCGATCATGTCATTCAGTGAAACATGTTTTGATATATACTGTATTGCATTACGGTCATTTGAAGGTGCTTGTCAATATGGTTTGCTATTGCTATTGTCCACAATGAAGTGTGCTGTGTTTCTGAGCTGAGTCCCTTCCAGCGGATAAATGGCTAAAATTAAGCAACCATTTTTAAAGTGTGTGTGTGTGTGAGAGAGAGAGAGAGAGAGAGAGATCCTTCTGGAGTAGTTTCTTGAAATAATGCATCTTCTAGACTATGTGAGGGGATCCTTTGGCCCTCTGGATATTGCTGAACTACAACTCCCATCATCCCTGGTCATTGGCTGGGCTTGCCTGGAGCTGATGGGAGCTGTAGTTCAGTAAAGGTATTCATTCTATACCTCCAGCTTAGCTCTGGAAATGCAAGCTGCATGTCTTGATAGGTCCTCGGTGGGATGGATTAGGTTTTCTGAACTGCTGCCAGTTCATCCCACTCTGCTTCCATAATTTCTAAGCTAATTTCCCTTAATAAGTGAAGAAAAGTAATAGTTGGCTTTCTAAAAAAAAAAAGATTTCCCCCCCCCCCTTTTCCTTTCCCACCTCCACCCCCTCAAAAAGATGTTGGAGATCAACAAACATGGATGGGGCAAAGTTATTCTTTTGATTTGTGCTTGATCAACTCAAATTAAGTTCAGCTAATTTCTTTGTCAAAGAACTCTCCCCAAATCTGCTGTCAATCTTCAAAGCTTACATCTTGTTTGCCTTTAGTCAAATGAAAATGATTAAAGATGCTTAATATATCTTAGCAGAAGCAACAATCTTAACATTTTCTCATATTCCTAAAATATAAGGTGGCTGATTGCGTTTAGAAGTGCATATTCATTTTGGAGCCATGAAAAATTGAACTGAATGGGGCCCATTTCGTTCAGTGTTGGTTGCTTCAAGACAACCTGTTTATTGAGCATTCATCCTCATTTATTTGGACACATGGAGTTCAAGAAGGCACTAATTTCTCTTCCTATTGTATTGTCACAATTTGTATTGCATCCATTTAGTTTGGTTTCTGCCAAATTCTCCATTCTCCTTCTTACTTACATTCTACCCA
This sequence comes from Podarcis liolepis, assembly GCF_965112155.1. Lineage (NCBI taxonomy): Eukaryota > Metazoa > Chordata > Lepidosauria > Squamata > Lacertidae > Podarcis > Podarcis liolepis. The sequence continues at coordinate 12,498,528 of NC_139570.1, read as the reverse complement.
CAAGGCAGGAGCCAGGGGAGGAGAGAAAGTCAGGGCAGTCCAAGGCGGAGGAAGGTGCACAGGATGGGACCAAGGAAGAAAGGATTTTTCAGATGAGGGACAGGTCAGTAGATTGCCCACCTTCCCCTGCCCCCTTGTCTCCTAAAACAAGGAGGGACTTGAAAAGGGATGAGTAGTGGGCACTTCTGAAACCTCTCAGAGGAGGGTAAACATATAAGTCGGAGGAGGGGAGGGGCCCCACTGTTGCTAGACTGCTCCATGGGGCCAGTGCCCAACAGCCTAGAGGCTAGAAGCGTGTAAGCATGTGTATTCAGAACACTGTGGAACCTGCTGCAAGTGCTTCTCTTGCCAATAAAGATGTGTGTCTTCCTTATCTAGGATGGGCCATGACATGTGTCAGTCACCAAGACTCAGCCTACTATTTCACAGGGTTGATATGAGGATAATAATACTTTGAGCTCCTTGGAGGAAAATTGGGATAGAAATGCAGTAAGTGTCCCAAAAGCTGGAGAGAGGCTGAGCCCATCCTGGCCCTGCTGGATTTGGACTCTGCTGCTGTGCCAGCTCTAGGCTGGTGCAGTGATTTACCTGTGCTTCCATTTTATGCCCACCGAGTGATAGTATGAGTGGCTGACATGAACAATGGGGCTACAGATGAGGGGATGGCTCCCCATCACACCACACCAATGCCTAGTTCTGTAAATCAGAGAAAGAAGCCATTTTACTGCAAATGGATCCTTATAGCCAATGGATAAGTACAGACCCCTGTATTTTGAGGGCTTTCCTTAAAAGCATGCCTCTCTTCCAGGGGTGTGTGGCTATGAGAGCTCTGACAATCAGCTCCTGAACTTTGAAATGTACTGCTACACCCCTTCTGGTAACACTTCTCCATTGTGGAGAATCAAGCTCTTCCACAAAAGTCTGGTTAAACTTGTGATCAGTACCAGTCATTAGTGAACGTTGCATTGCTATTTCAGGAACGACACTCTTTGTAATTTCCATGTTATGTGCAAAAACATGACAGAGAGGAGGAGGAGGTCTATAAGCCAAGGTTCTATTTCTTTTCAGTCGCATGTCCTTCTTCCACTTCAGCTTCAAGGCCTCCTATGTGGCTCGCAACTGAAAATAGCAATTGTAATTAGAAAGCACTCAGCTTAGCTGGGTGCCATTGAAAGGACATTACAATAAAATCACAGCAACTTCCCCCCTCTCCTTTTTACATAGCAGAGAAGCCAGAGAAACAAAACATCACAACTGTACCTCCCCAATGCTTAAATAAATAAATACATGAGGATTCCTGATCATGGGGATGACTGATACTGTTTATAATCCTATTTCAACCTTTCCTATTCAGTGCATGAAGGTCAGGGGTTAAGGTGGTAAGGTGGAGCATGCAAACCTGTTTCCTTTCTACAGATACAGTTTAAGAATACAGCTCTGTATTATCACCCTCAGTCTACATCCATGCTGGGTATTTTCCAGAGCAGAGACTACAGCTCCCATCAGCCCCTACCAGAATGGTCAGTGTTGTCAGAGATTATGAGAGTTGTAGTTCAACTGCAAGTCTAGACTGCTTCTGCATGCATTAGTGCTGATAGTAACACCCTTGCTAAAACTTTTACACTGGCTGCCCATGATACCAGGTCAGATCCAAAGTTATTGTATATGAAGTCCTCAACAACTTGGGTCCAGGATACCTCAATATCTGAGGTGTTATACCCAAGTTCAATTGCTGAGAGTATCCAAAGGAGCACTTTTACTTGCCCCTCATCTTACATAAGCCTAACTCAGACCCTTCCAGGAATGTCCCTGCTTTAGAGAAGCCATCCCGGTTTCTGATTTCATCCCGGAATGTCCCGCTTCTCCTTAGGATGTTTCATTGGAGAAATGTTGGGGTGTGTGGAGTTACCCTACCCCCAAACCGTCTGAAGGCAATCCTGTATAGGGAAATTTTTTTAAAAAAATGTTTTTTAATGTTTTTATATATGTTAGAGGGACGCGGGTGGCTCTGTGGGTAAAACCTCAGCGCCTAGGACTTGCTGATCGCATAGTTGACAGTTCAAATCCCCGCGGCGGGGTGCGCTCCCGTTGTTCGGTCCCAGCGCCTGCCAACCTAGCAGTTCGAAAGCACCTCCGGGTGCAAGTAGATAAATAGGGACCGCTTACCAGCGGGGAGGTAAACGGCGTTCCATGTGCTGCACTGGCTCGCCAGATGCAGCTTGTCACGCTGGCCACGTGACCCGGAAGTGTCTGCGGACAGCACTGGCTCCCGGCCTCTAGAGTGAGATGAGCGCAGAACCCTAGAGTCTGGCAAGACTGGCCCGTACGGGCAGGGGTACCTTTACCTTTACCTATATATGTTAGAAGCTGCCCAGAGTGGCTGGGGCAACCCAGTAAGATGTGTGGGGTATAAATTAAAAAATTATCATTATGGAATGGGATGTCCCTATTTTCAATGGATAAATGTTGGAGGGTGTGCCAACTGGCTTTGAATAAATGTTGGGCATTTAGTACCATCAGTCCCATGTGAACTACACTTCCAGCAAAGATTTGGCAGGCACCCTCACTTTTGACTTTGGGTGCATTCAGACATAGGAAACATTGTGTTAGTTTTCCAGGTTATAATGCTATCACTCCTATGCCATTTTCTAATTTTGCTTTTGCCTTGCAGTACCTGTTGTGTTATGGAACTGTGGCTTTTTGACCAATACACCAGCATGGTATGCTAAATTCCATTCACACCAGAGTATGACGCAACAGGGAACATCATTGGACACCATCGCTACTCCCCCTCTGCTTCCACACTTGCATGTTTCTGTCTCTCAATCATTCACCCATGAAAATGGCAGGAAAGGACTGTAAGCCTCTGTGTCGCCCCATATTTTGCCACTTTGTTCCCACAATTTTCTGGGTGAATGAAGTTGCAAAAATAAAATTAAATTTTGGAGGCAGTTAACATGGAAATGAGTTCTAAGCTTTCACTAGATTCCACCAGTTTTCCAAAAGTGGCTTTATGTTCTCAGAAAGCTCAGATATAATATGGTAATAAACGATTAGTGGAACATTGAGGAAATGAAATAAGCAGCCATATGATTGCAGACTTTTTAGGTCTCACTTCAAGTCCTTTTTCTATATCAATATGCCTTTTAATATGAGCCAATCATTTTATGATAATTATGTAGTATTGCTTTTAATGGTATTTTATATCTCATGTAAATCTTGTACAGCTCCCTGAGATTTTGTATGAGAGGCAGTATATAAATATTTGTATAAATAAATATAAAATAAAACATCTAAAGGGCACCAGAGGTTTGGAACAACTTCTGATTTCTGGATGTCCATTGAGCCTGTTTGACTTATTTAGTTCAAGAAGAATATTTAATATAAGTAAAATTATTATTGCTTTTGGCTATTCATAGTTCCATATTTTTTCCTCATTTTAAGTATTTTGTTCTTATGGTTTAAGTTGGTTAAATTTCCTAAGTTGGTTTAAGTTTCTTAAGTTCCTTTCTTCAGCACAAACATTCACAGATCAGTGAATTAGTAATTCTTGTAACACTGCTTTCACAAGTCCTTCAAATATATGGCTTATAAGCCAATATTTCATATAGATATAGATATGTGGGTTGTTTTGGAAACTACTTGATGAGATGTAATTTGATCAAAGTTAGTGAGTTCTTTATAACTGCTAAATTGCATGTGTGGGTGTATGAATTGGTGTGTGCATATTTTATCATTCTTAATTGTTGAGAAGCTCATTTGCCTGTACACAATTATGAAATCATAGCTGTGTGTGTTTCTGGTGGTGGGGAGACCTTTAAGGTGGTACCATATGTTTTTGAACATCACAATAATCATTAGCTGAATTATCAAGACTATAGATATTTATTAGCAGTGACATTTCATGGTTTACTTCCCAGGTTATACTACAGTGGTGACATAAATAATCACAAAAGCCAGTAATTCGGCGCATCAAAACAATTTCATACAAAGGCGTATATTATATCGGGGCTGTAGGGTCATCTGCTTCATGACTAGTTTGCAGATAGCAGGATATTTGAGACTGTTTAGACGGAAACTTCTGGTCTTACTTTTAAGGGTGGTTAAAAAGAAAAAGCCATATGTAATGGAAGAGACTGGCCATGCTACTTTGAACTATCTAGCTACTTACTTGATTCTTTGACTTGGCGTGCTTGCTGGGTGGCCACGTGTCTTATTTTACAGGGCACAGTCCTCTGTTTGGAGGGTTATCGTGTGCAAAAGCCAAGTTAAAAGTCAAACTTGAGGGGAGATCGGGGCTATTGAACTTACCCACTGAGAGCAGGAACATAGGTGAGCTAGTCACAGTCTTCCCAACTACAGTGAGACTACATTTCTATGTAATTATTTCTCTTTTTGGACCTATAGACATAAATGGGCAAATGCAAAGGTTATGCAGAGCTGTGTTTGCTTTTTTTGGTGATGACCATATTGCATCACGTGCTTTACTAGTTGGATAAGTGATAAACATTTTTTTTTGGGTGGGATGACAGGAAGCTGCCTTACAAAGCATAACAAAGCACACATTGCTTTATACGGAATTAGACCATTGGTCCATTGAGCTTAGTGTTGTCTACACTGATTGGCAACAGCTCTCCAGGGTTTCTGGCAGGGAATTTTTCCCAGCTCTACCTGGAAATGCTTGGGGAGAGGCCCTCCTATTGTACAAAGGGTGGCAACAAGAGAGGGCCTTTTCAGTGGTGGCCCCATGTTTCTAAAATCCCCCAAAAACATTCACCTGGTGCCAACATTAATGCAAATTTTCCTCTTTCCCTAGGCCTTAAAAAAATTAAACTTCTTTTTAATTCCTTGCTCCTTGTAAACTGATGTTCAGATGTTGTGTTCCTTTGCTGGTGGTTAGCCATATTATTAAAACGAATAGCTTTAATGTTGTGTCATCACTTAGAGGCATTAGGCAACTAACAAATGTTAGGTAGTAGTAGACATCACAATACCTAGCCTTTGTCATAATACTGAAACTCAGGAGCATCCAATATAGCTGAATGTTGGAGAGTTTGAGACAGACACAAGAAAGAATATCTCCATACAGTAAAATTGTGGAATCTTCTCCCACAAGAGCTACCAACTAAAGGAATGTTAGACAAATTCATAGATGATAAGGCTATCAATGCCTAATAGCCATAATATTCTACCTGAACTGTAAGAGGCAGCACGTGTCTGAATACTATTTGCTGGGAATTGCAACAAATTCTGGTGAGGGCTTTTTCAAAGAAAAAATGCAAACAATGCACAACTGAAGATGTGGAAAAAGTAAGAAACTGAGCAGAAAGTGGACAGATTTGTCCATTCCTATGTCAGACTAGCATTTATAAGTACCTAGATAAGCACACCAGCTCTCACAGAAATATCCCCTAAAGTCTGATCAGCTAGAATTCTTTCTTTGTACATATGGAATTTTTCAGGACTCCTTGGTGTTTTTTGGTGGGGTTTTTTGGTGTGTTTTTTTGCATCCAGGCTCTCTGGTCTCTTCCAGTAGAATAGCATCCAACCTATTTGATGAATAAGGAGAAAACATGGAAGGAATGAACCCACTACATTTTATTGACATTGTTTTCTGTTCCCTTTCCCATAAGAAACCTGTCAAAGTCTTCTACAACTTCAAGTGAAGGAAGCTGCTCAGATCCCCAGCAATAAAAGTGAATGGAATATCCTCATGATTAAAATTTCATGGTGGGGAACATCAAGGAAGTGTGTAGATTCGATTCTCTTCTCTTACTTGGCTCAGATATACAGTCATACCTCGGGTTGAATGTGCTTCAGATTTATCACTTTCGAGTTGCGCTCTGCAGCAACCCGGAAGTAACGGAGCACATTACTTCCGGGTTTCTCCACTCGCGCATGCGCAGACACTCAAAATGATGTCATGCGCAGAAGCAGCAAAACGTGACCCGCATGCACGCAGGCGCGCCGTCGCGTCTTACGTTCCATTCAGGATGCGGACGGGGCTCCGGAACAGATCCCGTTCACATCCCAAGGTACCACTGTGCTGATTTTAGGACATATTCCCACTCAAGACAGTGTCCAACTTATGGCAGAATTTGAAGATGTAACTCCAGTGGCTACTAGCCCCCTTCCCAACAGAAAATATGTCACCTCATCACCAAAACAGCAAACCATGGAAACTTTATTAAAAGTATTCTTCAATCATATATTTTAAGTGGGAAAGGGGCCTGTCAATCAGGGATTGTGCAAAAGTTGTCAGAACTGTCTCAAAGAAGCTTCCATTGGCCGGCCGGCCAGGCACTGCTTGTGGATCTCTCTTCAGTGTTCTTTCATGCAAACTTTTATGCTCTGTTATCATCCAATATATAAGAAGATCCCTGCTGGATAAGGGCAAAACCCATCTAGTTCCTCATCTTGTTCTCACAGTGGCCAACGAGATGCCTGTAGGAAGCTGGCAAGCACAACCTGGGTGCAACAGCACTCTCCTTGCTTGTGATTTCCAGTGACTGGTATTCAGAGGCTTACTGCTTCTGACAGAGAAGGCAGAACATAGATTGGATTTAACTCTATCCTAGACACAGGAAATAATGAATAAAAGATAATGAGTAAAACTGAATTTTTAAAAGGTAGCTTGCTGAAAAATAAATTATGGCTTCATTTTGCAACTCCAAGACTCAGAGCTTGTTGCTCCCCTTGATAAGATCTTTCTAATCCACAGAATCAGAGCTGTAATAATTTTGTAATTATAATTTGGCTTTTGCAGCTATGAAGCACCCAGATTTATCTTCAAAATTAAGTAATTCTGACTGTGTTTGACCTGAGATGTAACACACTATTAACCACCCCTGTTGGAAAAACCTACAAAGGCCTCATGCTCTATATCAGAGAAACATTAATCACTGCTATGGGGTTATTAATCTAATAAGCATTGTTCAACCAACTTCAGCTCTCTGAAATTTAGTTGCTAAGGTTTTCTCCTTTGACACCAGAAGACTTAGTCACAATCACTAGCATGTCTGCTGAGGTAGAAAGTATTTATTGGCATGGCATTGCCATTGTATCAGGAGCATATACAAAAGTGGCATTTTATTTTTTATTTTAAAACCAGTTTTCTTTGTCTATTACTTTCATAAAAAGACTTTTCTCAAGGTTTTGTGGGAACTGGAATACCTTTAAGAACTAACTTTCCGCAAATGATTGTCTGCTGAAGTCCCTCCAGTCATATATTCATTGACATGTTCAGAATCAAGACTCTGGGAATTGTAAGGCTCCTCTATTTCTGCTGCATTTTTCAAAATATGGTCCTCCTCCAATATGGTCTTCCTCCAACACTAGTTGTGTGTAGAGGAAATCATATCTATGGCACATCCCTTCCTTGATCCAGACCAGCATTTCAGCATGCCCCGGGTGAATGATGAAGCAGTCCACTCCAGGACTTACGTTGGACTAGCAAAGCAAATGAGATTCCAAAATAAAATTCTTCACTTAATGAGCATGGTCTGAATCCAGAGTCCCTGGCTACTGCATATAACAAGGGCATACATTTTGGGAGAAGGGGGAAGGATCTGTGTCCAGATATCCCAATTTGCCCTCACCAAAGCAAGAAGTGGGAACATACCTATTGCCTATGCTTCTAACCTCCACCCATGTGAGCTGAATGTCTGAACAGAGTCTACACACATATAAATTGTATGCTCATAGTCAGGGTTCCCAATCCAATAGAAAGAGTACAGTTTCTTCAGACAAGAGCACTGAGCAAAAATGTGTCTCCTTAACCACATTTTACGTGGTACTAAAGTAAGGCAAAGGGATGTGGGTGGTGCTGTGGGTTAAACCACAGGGCCAAGGGCTTGCCAATCAGAAGGTCGGCGGTTCGAATCCCCGCGATGGGGTGAGCTCCCGTTGCTCGGTTCCTGCTCCTGCCAACCTAGCAGTTCGAAAGCACTTCAAAGTGCAAGTAGATAAATAGGTACCGCTCCGGCGGGAAGGTAAACGGCGTTTCCGTGTGCTGCTCTGGTTCGCCAGAAGCGGCTTTGTCATGCTGGCCACATGACCCGGAAGCTGTACACCGGCTCCCTCGACCAATAAAGCGAGATGAGCGCCGCAACCCCAGAGTCAGCCACGACCAGACCTAATGGTCAGGGGTCCCTTTACCTTTTTAAAGTAAGGCAAACATGATAGAGAGAGGTATAACATTATGCATGGTGTTGAGGAAGCAGATCAATAGAAGTTTTCTCTGTCCCTCTCATGGTATGAGAATACAGGGTCATCTAATGGTGGGTGATTTTAGGGCAAATGAAAGGAGATCAGCAGGAAAATCTGCTACAAGGTGTAGTAAGGGCCACTGACTTGGTCATCTTTAAAAAGAGATTAGACAACTTCATATCAGATAAGGCTAAAGGTGGCTATTAGCAATGATGGCGATATTGTCTCCAGCATCAAAGCTGTATGCCTCTGGATACCAGTTTCCAGGGTTGGCAAGTGGGGAGTGCTGTTTTTCTCATGTGCTGCTTGTGAGCTCCCCCACGGGACACTGATTGACTACTGTAATTGGCCACCATGGGAACAAAATGCTGGACTAGATAGACCTTTGGTCTGATCCATCATGGCTCTTTTCATGTTCTTAATACTCAGCTGTGGTTTCAGAACCACTCTGAATTTTAACCCTGTCCTTTGTAGCATCTGCAGTCCCTATCAGTTACTGTCGCTTCACTCCAGAGTTGTGCTTCTTCTGGCATCAAGTCTGCTCCACTGACCTTTGGTCCTGTATCTTCCTAATTAACCACGTTTCTCATACTGTGCTATAACATACACTGCCAAAAATCTTTGGATACATTGCAGAAAAGTTCATGGGACAGAACTAATATCTTTTCACTTTCTGTTCACACAAGCCTCAGATCCAATCTGCAATACCTGCAGGTTCAGCTCGTGTGCTTTGCTTGCTACTTATTATTTATTTAGATAAGTTATTAAATCCTGCTCTACATTTCAAAGACAATATTGATGTGAACCTCAGACCCAGCAGGGAGGTCAATGTGGCCCTCCAGGACTCTGACACTTGCAACTCTTCCTAAGCAACATTGCATCTCCCCAGACCATGTCTCTCACCAGCCTTGCTTTGCACCTCAAGTAATTTAACCTGGTTGGAAAACATCCTCAAACTGTGATGATGCATATTGCTTGTCTGCATGGGAGACAGATAAGGGTGTGTAGCCTACTGTACAAAGGTAACATTTATATCTATTGCACTGCCCATTTTCCCATCTGGCCTCCCCACCACTGGCATGTGGCCCTCAAGCTGAAAAAGATTTCCTACCCCTGGTTTACAACTGCATCCTAAAGATATCACAAGTAAAAAATCCTTCATCCTTTCTCTACATTCTGTGTCCCTCTTTATTCGGTTAATGCAGGCAACAAACTCCAAAGAGGTGGTTAAGTTCCACTTCATCTTATTTCAGCTTCCTATTGTTTTATTGCACTTAATACAATATTTTATAGCAATGCTACTTGACTTTATAATATTCGCGAGAAAACATTAGAATTCATGTTGATGTATTATGCACCCAAATGTGCATGTAATGACCAAAAACAACCAATTTTTATGTCACTTCAGATTCCCCATGCTCTCCTCCCCACCTCTAGTCATTTTCTAAAAGCTTTAAGTATCATTCTCCCCATTTTGAGTGACTAATATATACTTGGAAAAAGATAATGCAGCTTATTCTGTCATTGTGCCAAATGAATGGAAGGGATGAATAAGCAGAATATCCATTAAATTGAGCCTCTCCCCCCCCACACACACACGCACACCCGAGTCTAACAAAGCTTTAAAATGTAAAATACCATATTACTCCTTGTCTAAAGATTTGGATACAAGCTCACACATCCCTGTATTAAAATCCAATAACTTAATTGCTAACAATTATATGATCTTACTCATCTAACAATTATTTTAATTAGGGGTGCTTAAATAGTTATTTAAAATCGCCTATTAATCTTCACAGACAGCAGATGCAAATTGCAACAATAATTATGACAGAGGAGCTGCAGATGGCCCAGATTCTTCCCCTTATCTTAAAATTTTCCATACACACACACACACACACACACACACACACACACACACACACACATATATAATTTCAGGATTCCCTGAAAGCTCAAATTGTGTCATTTTGAAGTGTCCATGCAAGGAACCTAATAGAAAACTGCATTAGACTTAGGCACATCATAGTTGATTATTGTTTGGTTTTGCTTGGTGAACATTCCTTCCTTTCTTTTCCGCCTTCAAAGCAGGTTCAGTCCAAATGCACAAGATTCTCCCATTTTATCCTCACAGCATCCCTTTCCTTCGTCATCCTTCTGGCTTTTCAAATCCAAAAAAGTAGATCTATGGGTCACAGAGTGCTTGGCTGCAGTTCACCAGGACATAATTCTTTAGAGACATCGGACATGTGCAGGAACTCTACTTTTCCATTAGGCCCCATCCCTTGGGTTTTGCTATTATTTCTGGGCCCAGTTTTGTCTCGGGCCTGAGTATACACATAGCAATGCTGCCTGCTAGAACTTTAAACTGCAATGCATTGCTTTTGACAGCTTATGTAGCCAAATGGCTAACAGTTCTATCCTGTACATTCCTACTCCAGAAGTAACCCTCATTGAGTTCAATCAGATTTAGTTCCACAGATGTTGTTGCAGTCAATCCAACAGAGTTCAATCACCTAACCTCAGAGAGCTAGCATTGTGTGGAGTGTTGGGCTACAAGGACTGGAAGACTTGGGTTTGAATCCTTGCTGAACTGCAAAGATCACTATTTACATATTTTTTTATAATAAAGGTATTTATGAAATACTGATTATGTTGAGCACCATCTTAAACAATGCCTTCTCAACTGCATGCAAGCAGACTGTCTTCTAAGGTAGCAACTGCCACAACCCAAGTACATCATCTTAAAATAAAGTTTAAACAAAAAACAAAGTTTGCTATTTATATGCAGACTTATGCAGATTTAATGGATTTTCTTGACGGATTGATTAATTGACTGAGAACACTTTAATCGGATGAAAGCCCTAAGTGTATTATTCATAGATACTGAATATAAGTACGTTCCATATTTCAGTGAGATGATCTGGAGCGAGTAATTTTTCCACTTGAGACTGCTAAAGGAATACCATCCCATGTACCCAAAATCCATACAGCTGAACCCACTTCCCTAACCACTGATTTAAGAGTTAAGCCCATCACACACAAAATTGCCCCATCCTGCTGAAGGGAATCATTCCACTGACAAGAATCAGGATTCTTGTTCTGAGCCTTCCTTCTCTCTCTCTCTCTCCCCACCTATTTGAAGGAATGGCAGTGGCACACACACACAATCCTTTGGAAAAACAATCCTCTGCTGAGATTAGCCGAGTTGGAAAGTGCAGAACTCTAAATACAGATTTAAAAGATAGGAAGGGGCTTCCTCCTTGTAAAATTGATGCCCTGATTTAGCAGTCCCAAGCAACATTTGCTGTTCCACCCCAGTTGAACTGAGTCATCTAGCTGGGCTAGTGGAATGAAAGCTGGTGGGGCTTACCCCTGAAGTGAGTGACACTGAAGGATATTGCCACTTTGGGGTGGCACGAGGGTGAGGACCTGTCCCCCTGTGCAATAGAGTGGAGGAGGACCGCTTGTGCTTAGGATCAAACTTGTGCTTTATTTTTGCTGGTGCAGGTGCCAAAGCAAAGGATGTGCAAACAAAGGATGTGATGCCAAAGCAGGGGAGGAGATGATGAGACCCAGGGAGCAGCCATCAGACTTACAGAAGGCAGAGAGAGATATGGAGGTAGGAGACAAAGGCCTGTTATCAACAAAGGGGGCACCACAACAGGGTGTTGGTTGCCCCCCACACTGCCCACCTCTTCAAATAACCTGGATAGTCCTGGCAACTGTCCCCCTTGGTTGAAAATGTTGCTGGTCAATCAATTCCAGGTCAGTAAATGGCAAAACAACAGCTACCCAGGACTGGATCCTGGAAGGGCATGCTGACCTTGTGTTATGGAGACTAGGGGTGCGTGTAGGGTGTGTGTGTTAATCTCTCAACTTTACCCACCAGGGTTCTATGTACAGCAACAGGCAAGATCAGGGTGGGTGCGGGCAGGGAGGGTTTGATGCTAACCCTAACTCAGTGGCGGAGCTACCTGGACCAGAGAACAGATGACGGCATGGCTAATGCGTGTCCCAGAGGCGTGACGCACGTCCAGGGGCGTGGTGCACATCCTGGGGGGTGCACAGTGTGCGTCCCAGGGGGCAGCTGCGATGGCACCCTGCCAGAGATGGCACCCAGGGCGACCCGCTTCCCCACCCCCCTTCATTCGCCAGTGCCCTAACTCAACAATAGTAGGAGAGCTCTAAAGGGAAAATATAGTGATGGTCTTTCTGGTAACCAGAGAATGGCATGGGGCAACCCAGCCAGGTAATTTGAAACCCTAAATCTGGGGAGAACAGAAGTCAAGTCTGCTGGGTCAGGCCAATGGCATGTCTATTCTATCATATGCCTGTTGAAAACACGCAAACAGAACCCAAGCACAAAAGCACTATCCCTTCCTGGGTTATTCAGAAGAATTGCAGCCTCTGACAAAGGCAGCAAAGTTTAAATGGGAGGATTTTGCGAATATATGTGCCTAGGAATGGAGTGGGGGTGGGGGATTTCTTCAGTACACAATCCATACTTCCTGAAACAATATGTGAACCGGAACACAGTTATCATTAAAAAAATTGCAGCTCTCCTAATTTTCCAGCCAAGAAATGGGATTTGCAAAGCATATATTAGGTGGAATGTGTCCAAAACTTAATGCATTATGTAAAATAACACAAGCAAAAAAGCAAAAACCTTGCATTGGGAAAATGACTTGCAGAAGCTGTGAATATCGGGCAAAAAGTGTGTGCACAAATGTGTATACTGGAAGAATGCATACAAAAATGGCAACAAATTTTCAAACTTAAAAAAACAAAGTAATCTGACAAGGAAATCAGGTGAAGGGAATTTAAGATTTAAAAAATGAGAAATTGCAAGAAACCAAAGTTGACACATTTATCCATCCTTAGCCATGCCATGGAATAATAGCAAGAATGGGGAGAATCCGCTCTCTCCTACTTTATAGCAGTTTCTACTATGCTTGATCTCAGTAATAAATATAATAAAACTTGCCAAAGTTTCCTACAAATCTTAATGACCCTTTAGAATGGGATAAATTATATTAACTCTTACAAATATGATGGTGCTTAGACACATGCACACTGAGCTACCGCGCTAGTATAGCAGAATTTAAAAGGTTTTTAACAAAAAACAAAAATGATATGCCCAATGGAATTTTCATGGCAGAAATACTGGAGACTGCATTTTAAGAACTGATCTAATTCAGCTGCCATTTCTAGCAGATGGCAAATTTTAGTCTTTAAAATTCAATTAGCCAAGCAGCTAATTAGAAATTCGAGGTATTAGAGACACAGGGTGTTAATAAAAAAAATATTCTGGACAACAAAAGAAAAAGGGAGGGGAGGCCCTGGTAGAACCGGAATGTTTCTGGCCCATGACTTATCAGTAATCCTCCAGTACTCATCAATTCTTTTTATTATATAAGTTGACTGATAAACTGTAATAATAATAATAATGCTTTTTTGCCATGAGTGGCATTCAGCTAAATTTTACTCAGAGTAGACCCGCTGAAATTAATTAACATGACTAAATTATGCCCATTAATTTCAGTAGGTCTACTCTGAGTAACGCTTAGCTGAATACCACCCTTTGTATGCTTGCCACTAAAAGTAGGTTTCATTAAAGCTGTTTCAAGTGGCTGGCTAAAAACTTACTTTAAATAAAAAGAAGCTCAAATTCTGTGGTAACTGCCCAAAGGCAACACTGAAAGCCTTCAAGGACACCATGGCAGCCATGGACAGCAGGTTGGTGACCTCTGTAATAAGACATCCCCAAAAGGCATAGGGACAAAATAAATATAGTGATTTTTTGGGGACAGAAAATAGAAAAAGGAAGGGCATAACTCAGCAGCAGAGCTTTGCACAAAGGTCCTGAGATCTGGTCCTGAGACCTAGGAAAAGGTTTTTCTCAGGAACCCTGGAGAGCTGCTGCCCTATAGTGAAGATCAGTCTTCCCCAACCTTGCATTCCAGATATCATAGAATTGTGGAGTTGGAAGAGACCACGAGGACTTCCTACAATGCAGGAATCTCATCTAGATCATACATGTTAGATGGTCATCCAGCCTCTGCTTAAGAACCTCCAAGGCAGGAGATCCACTACTTCTCAGTCCTATCCAGCATTGCCAATGGTCAGGGATGATGGAAACTGTGATCCAAAACATCTGGAGGGCACCAGGTTGGGGAAAGCAGATGTAGATGACCCTAAGCTAGAAGCAGCATTGCTCTGACCAAATATAAGGTATGCATCCTATGTATAGAATAATCTCCCTTCAGCACATTGGAAAGTTCTTTTGAAAGAATGTCTTGCGCTGCAGTGAGAAACAGAAAGAGTCCTTTGGGGGCAAGGATAAAACGGCCCCATTCTCCATGTCAGTATGTCCCGTGCCATCTGCTTGAGCCAGAGCCTCTGTGTGGATAGAAGGAGCCCGCATGCTTGTTTAAAGAGAAAAGGGACTCAAAGCAAGATGAAGTTTAAATGCTCAAAAATAGCACTCTGCAGTAATGAGGGGATAGCATGACAGGAATATAAAGCATAAGAAAATATCCTTGGAGGATAAGTGAGATGATTAGCAATATCATTAACGCCAAGGAGGCATCTGTTTGAGTCCTCTGAGAAGCACCCAACTCACCCACGTGAACACACCAAGTGAAAAGAGAGTGGCTTGCTTAATGCTCCAGCCTGAACGCTGAAACACAGCATGATTCACATTTAAAGAACATACAAATTAAAGAGAAGAGAACAGGGAGTGGGGGGGGGGAGGACTGAGCTGAGTCTGCCATTCCGGTGCTCAGTGGAGTTAAGAAGGAGCGTATCAAAATAGGCAGCTGTCCATAGTGAGCAAATGTTAATTATGGTGGATTTCCCACCAGGTATCTTGTCTTCTACTGCAAACAGTGAAGTGAAAAGTTGTGTGGAGGGGGGGTTCCTTTCCCCCCTTTTTAAAAAAAGTTTGTCCTTTAAAAGAAATGCTTGTAGAAGTCTGTAAACCGTAAATCTTTCAAAACTTGCACTCTTCCAGCCAAACAATGGGTACAAAAATGTTTGCTTAAGGGGAGAGTGTGCATAAAAATGTATGCTTTAGTGAAAATAACATTAAAATGCATTATGTTAGGAGGAAATTGTTTCTCTCCTCTCCCCCCCCCCCTTCTCTTTCCCCTTCTTTTTTAATTGTGGCTGCATCTAGCAGCAAACACAGTCAAATCTATAAACATTTCTTAGGACAGGATTGCTACACAGGCCTTTTCTCCCCCCCTTAATCTGCTGACCTCCTTGATATGTTCACTTAAATATTATCCTTGCAGTTTTGATCATCTTTCATGAAAGTTATTCCATACAATGAGCTTTGGATATTGTTAACGAGCCTTTGCTTATAGCTACCCACACATTCCTGCTCTTCCGTCCTGCCAAGTACATAAGAGGAGGAGAGCAGAGGAGCAGAAAAGAAAGACAGACGGCTGTACTTGCTTGACAGAGCACTGCGCTATAGCCCTCAATACATGGCCAGTATGTTTCCTGCCTCTTCCTTCACCTCCTCTCTAGGCTGCTTTGGCATCTGACCCATTAAGCTTGCAGACCAAGAAGCTTCTGAAATTCTAGTCAACTGAATTCCTCCTTAGATTTTGGAAGGCCAGGAAAGACCTGCTCTTGTTTCTGAACTGCTGCAAGAGGACTCCTCCCTTGTTCTTTTCATAATTTCATACAGAGGGCCAAGCAAATGTAGGCCAAGGTGAAGTTGCTGGTTGTGGTAGCTTGGGGCCAGGATCCCTGAAATGTCCTCTCACCCCTTATGCACCTAAATGATCTTGGAAGCCACTAAGAAGCCTTCTTTAAGTGGAGAGATTCCGAATCTGCATCTGCATTGAAATTGTTTTTGAGATGTTTTAATCATTTTATCACTTATGCATTTGCTGCTGTAGGCTCCTTTGGGAAGTTTTCCTTAACTGGCATGAATAGGATGTCCTGCACTGCATTTGATTTTCTAAAATACCCTAGATAGCTATGTGGTCTGCATTAAGGGATACTTGAGTGTGAATCTGTCTTGGGGATCCTTGTAATGCATAAAACAGCCGAATGCAGCACTTGAATTCTTTTTGCAGACACTGCAGGGAACTGTGACTTCAGGTACATTCTAAAGTTGCATAGCAGACAATTTGTCCCTTAATGTCCATTGTTTATCACCAATTTCCCAGCTATGTCAGTGCTAGATAAAGCAAGAGAGGACATACTCTCTCCATTTTATATTACACACTCGCATGGTTCGCAGCTTTTATGAAGAAAAACCGCCCCCCTTTCATTTCCACAGTTCCTGAGATTTAACATTCTTTTTAAAAAACGCTGGTGCAGACGGTAAAGGAAAATTAATATATGAATACAAATGGACTTGGAAATAGTGACAAAATGACACCAGTTAAATCCAAGTACAAGAAGAAACAGCCGGTGGTTGAGCAGTAACAGTTTTGGGTACAAAAATGATGTTTGGGTGATATTTGGGTAAAAGAAAATTTCACTCAGCTCATTGAAAGCCATTTCTTTTGAGCAACATTGTAGAAGCAAACAAATAGAATACAATGGTACCTTGGTTCTCAAACTTAATTGGTTCCCGAAGTCTGTTCCAAAACCAAAGCATTCCGAAATCAAGACGCACTTTCCCATAGAAAGTAATGCGAAACGGATTAATCCGTTTCAGACTTTTAAAAACAACCCCTAAAGCAGCAATTTAACATGAATTTTACTATCTAACAAGACCATCAATCCATAAAATGAAAGCAATAATCAATGTTCTGTACTATAAAATAAATAAGACAGTACTGTAGGTGATAAAAATCAAAATTAATTATTTTTTTTACCTGCACTGATGATAGTCATTGTTTGGATGGGGGGCTTTTATCCGTTTCCGCAGTCACTCACTCACTCACTCACTCAGTCAATCAATCATAAAACAAAAAACAAGCCAAAGTCACAAAAATGAAAAAGCCACACAAACAAAAACGCAAAAAATAGCAAAAACAAAAACATCAATAATCACCTCAGAAAACTGCAATCAGCAACGGAAGGCTTTAATTATGATGGGGGGTTAAATTAGCTGCTGAAGGATACAAACAGGATAGAAAAAAATTAATTGTGATGGGGGGACTTAAAATTGCTGCGCAAGGGTAAAACGGGATTTTAAAAAATAATTACGATGAGGGGACTTAAATTTGCTGCGCAAGGGTAAAACGGGATTAACAAAATTAATTATGATGGGGGGGATTAAATTTGCTGCACAAGGGTAAAACGAGAGGGGGAAAGCCTTAATTACTATGTGGGGGACTCAAATGAGCTGCGCAACAGTGAAAATGGAAGCTCAGGAGCACGTTTGGCTTCTGAGGCAAAGTTCGAAAACCGGAACACCTACTTCCGGGTTTGCAGCATTCAGGTTCTGAGTTGTTCAGGTACTAAGCTGTTCGAAAACCGAGGTACCACTGTATGCGCATGATGTTGTTTCCATAAATGTACACGTAATGAAACTGTTCTGCAATTTCCTGAAGTGAATGTTAGACCACACCTGTAATACTGTGTCTAGTTCTGGGAACCACAATTTAAGAAGGATATTGACAAGCTGGAATGTGTACAGAGGAGGGTGACCAGGATGATCAAGGGTCTGGAAAGCTGGCCTTATAAGGAAGGGTTGAAGGAGTTGGGTACATCTGACCCAGATAAGAAAAGATTGAGAGGAAATATGATTGTCATTTTCAAATATCTAAAGGGCTGTCACATGGAGGATGGAGCTGCCTTGTTTTCTCCTGCTCTGGAGGGTAGGACCCAAACTGATGGTTTCAAGTTACAAGGAAGGAGATTCTGACTAGACATCAGGAAGAACTTTCTGATGGTAAGAGCTGTTTGACAGTGGAACAGACTCCCTCAGAAAGTGGTGGACTGTCCTTCATTGGAGGTTTATAAGCAGAGGTTAGATGACCATCTGTCTTGGATGCTTTGGTTGAGATCCCTGCATTGCAGGGGGTTGGGTTGGTGACATTCGGAATATCTTCCAACTGTACAGTTCTATGGTTAATTGTAATAGTAGCAGCAGCAGCACTTTATTTATTTAGAAATGTTTTATACATTGTAATTTAATATTAAAAAATTCAAGCAGTTGACATAAAAGATAGTAGTACACATACAACTGTGTATATGGTTCTTTCCATAGATTAAAAGGAGATGTCCCTGCTCACAATGAACTTGTAGTCTAAGGGCCAAGCTAGACATGCTACTACTAACAGTATTTGTGAGTGGGGTTGTTGTTTGTAGTGAAAACTGGACACCCTTACCCCGATCTGAATTAGGACAGGCAGGGTGTATGGGTGCATAACAGACATCCTCATGAAAATTCATCTGCATTTCAGTGCAAATTTCTCTTAAGTTATACATTTTTGTACGCAATTTCTCCATATATATATATATATATGTTTCCGTAACATAATGCATATTTGTACAGTCATACCTCGTGTTGCATCCGCTTCATATTGCGTCTTTTCACGTTATGTCCTGCGGCAACCCGGAAGTACCAGAACAGGTTACTTCCAGGTTTTGCCACTTGCACATGTGCAGAAACGCTAAATCGTGCCGCGCGCCTGCGCAGAGACAGCGCTTCGAGTTGCAGGCATTTCACGTTACGGACGGGCCTCTGGAATGGATCCCGTCCATAACACGAGGTATACCACTGTATGTTACTTTAATTAATATATGCATTTCTATGCACACTTAACCCTGGTATAAGCATTTTTGTACACATTACAAGGCGAGAACTGCATTGCACAATTCAGAGAAGTGCAAATTCTGAAGGATGGCTGTGTTTCAGAAAGGGTAAATTATGTCGTTTTGCCTTTAAATGTGAATCAAATTAAATCTCTCCCCCTTCCTTAACGTATGTATGTGTTTATGAACAATTTTAGGGACAATATGTATTATCTAATCAAGTCCTTGTAAGATAGATAGACACACACACACACACACACACACACATATATATATATATATATATATATATATATATATATATATATAATATCACAGAATATTTATTAGAAATTCCTAGAAGCCTGTTGTTGTTATTGTTGTTGTTAAGGACTGGGATCAATCCAGGTCTCCGAAATCTCAGCTGACATATATCTAGTGACATCACCCAAACTGTGATCAACTTTCCAAACAGATAACTAAACCAGGGGCAAAGTTTCTTCTTTAATGCTCTTTCAAGGAAGATATTACTTTATCAGCTGATGTCTAACTTCAATAAAAATTAATGGGAAGCTTCCATCTGTGTTAATAAGAGCTGCCTTGGGCCATAAAACAGGATGCGTTTCATAAAAGTGTCGCTGCTAGATTCCATTTGCACAATATTTATGGTGAGGGCTAACATTAAAAAGTCATCCTTAACTTACATGCCAGGACAGGTTTGCTGGTTTTTAAACACTGCACCTTTGTATCGTCTACCAGGGCCAACATTATCATTATGCCAGCCATAGTGACATAACAGCACATTCTCACCCCTCTTTAAACTACAGCTACCCAAGTCACAATATTTGCAGAACTGTAGCACAATTCATGGCAGGCAAAGAAGGTTAGAAAGTCAAGGTGTGGAGTACTGGAGCAGAGTGCCAAAGCAATATTCTTGCCATAAACATTTCTCAAGCCTTAAGACTATGGCCAGCATCTCAAGTGATCTATGCTACCTTTGGGGTGTGTCAGGAACAAAAACTGAGAAACTACGCAAGTGGAACTGTGTATTCCGGTATCTGTTTTTGGTGACAAAAGGTTTCCTATCTTGAACTCATCCTAGCCTTGAGCTCATCCTATCTTGAACTCATCCTTAGCTATCCTCAGCTGTAAGAACTATATAGGTTTCCTATTTAGGTTGTGCCCCTGCTTGTCTAACAATAAATTTCCCTGCTTCTCTATTACAGTGGTACCTCGGGTTAAGAACTTAATTCATTCTGGAGGTCCCTTCTTAACCTGAAACTGTTCTTAATCTGAAGCACCACTTTAGCTAATGGGGCCGCCGCGCCGCCAAAGCACGATTTCTGTTCTCATCCTGAAGCAAAGTTCTTAATCCGAGGTACTATTTCTGGGTTAGCAGAGTCTGTAACCTGAAGCATATGTAACCAGAAGCATATGTAACCCGAGATACCACTGTATTTCTTTGGTTCTAATTTACCAACATGGGCTATTAGCTTGAGTGGTCAATGTCCACTTTGGATGTCTATTTTGGATGTGTGCAGAAGTCCATTCCATTGTATGTTCACAACAATCTGAAAAGGATGGGGTGTGTGTGTTGTGGGTGAGTTGACTCCAAGACCTCCCAGGTTGGGCAAGTCTTCTTCTCCTTCTCCTTCTCCTTCTCCTTCTCCTTCTCCTTCTCCTTCTCCTTCTCCTTCTCCTTCTCCTTCTCTCTCTGCAACAAGGAAGCCTTTTTTTCTAGCAAGAAAACAAGAGAGAGATTATTGTCTATTTGATGGAAAGCTGTGGGTGGGTGCTATGCTGTTTATTAGGGGTGGGATATTATGACCCTTTTGTTGGTTTGGAATCTCAGAAGGAAATAACACATTGTCTTGGAGAGGGTCGTGGTGGGTCATGGAGAGGGAAGTTCTGAGGGAAGGAAACTGAGGCAGGGATAAGTTGTGGTCTTGAGGATAAACAGAGACAGGGAGATGGCATTATCCCGGAGAGGGAAACTCTGGGAAATCCTGTGAAGGAAAATGAGGCAGGTAGATGGGGCCTAACAAGCAGAGTAAGCAGGAGGACATTCCCTAGTTAAAAAATAATCTGTATTTAAATGTGTATTTAAACTGTGTATATTTAAATTATCACAAAACATATATATATTATGTAATGCATTTTGGGTTTATTTAATGAATTTTGGGGTGCTGATTCATTTTGCTTTGTCAAGAGCTCTATCATAAAATTCAGAGAACTGCACTTTCTATAATATAATTATTTTCCAATCTGTGTATTAGTCTGGCAGAAAGGTAAGTGCACTTAAAAACGCAGGCTGAATGTAAATATTTTCTGTCCCATGGGTTTTCAGAGAGCGTAAGGGGCTTCAATGGGAAGTGGGTTCTTAGAAATCCTGGAACACAGGTAACTTCAGCTCCCATACGCACTTACCTGCAATTATGTCTACTGAACTCAGTGGGATTTGCTACGGTGCCACTATAGTTCTGACTTACACTAACATTTTTAGGATGAATGAGCTTCATAAAATATGTTCTTTCCCTCCCAGAGAACCAGAAACTTGAGATTCCTTGCAATTAAGACATAATTGAAGTCATGCATTGAATTAGCTTGCCTGGAAATAAGCATGTTTATATTTTCATTTAAGAAAGGAATAACAGACTCCTTGAGTTGGAACAATACATTGAAGGCTATAACACTTACATTCTTATTTAAAAATAGCACAAAATAATAATGTTGCCTTCAAGGTCCTCTCAAATTATAGTGAGTTAAATTAACGCCTTAATTTGACACATTCTGCATTGCCTTTCACACATATGAAGGAAGGAGAGCTCCCTATTATCAAAAAAGCCTGCTGAAAATGTATGTGTGGAGAATCAGAAGCTGATCTGTTTTCTTCCAGCCTTAGGATGGGGTGGGGGGAGAGATCTTTATAGCTTGTCCAGTTTTCCTGTGTAGAGCACACAGCTTGATATAGATACAAAAACTGAATCAAATTGAATGATTTTATGGGAAGTTCTAAAAATCCAGGTATGTTCTGAAATGGATCCGATGTTTTTTGTAGACGCATACACACATATACCTTCATTTTCATATTCATTATTTATTTGAAGCATTTCCTCGTCACTTTTCGTCAGAGCAGCTTGCAAACCAAATGCACGCTCATATACTTCTAGTATACAGTGTAGAAGATAGTTTGCCCATTTGTCCATTATTTCTCCATGCATTCAGATGCCTTTCAAAATGTCATCGTCAAACTCTGCATGAGAGTTCCAAAGGTGAGGGATGCAGGCCTTTTCAACCTTTGGCTGACATTTTGAATCAAGATGCCAGACCAAAATGTGAATTCACCTGAATTTTGGCATTGATTCTGCCACCTCTAGAGATATGATTATTATCAAACTTGGCACGAGGGTTCCAAAGTTGGGGCAGCAGACACCATCACTGTTTGGAGACTGGATGCCTATTTTGAACCAAGATGGCAAACCAAAACATCCTTTTGTGTGACTTCACCCATTTTATATCTCCCTCTCAATATATCATTGCCTAACTCCCATGATTTCACACCGGTGCCCCTCTCAGCCTTATCTCGAGATGTCGAAAATAGAACCCTGGACCACTGAGCATTTGGCTCCAACAGCCTTCTGAAAAGCTGCAGTTCAACTTCAGCATCTGGTTTTCAGTAGCACACTTCTTCTGAACGCAAAGCTTCAATACAACCACTGCAGCAATTAGCTGTTGAGAGACATAGCTCCCATATGTCATCTGAAAGCTTTTTAAGGCATTCAGTTATAAAATAATGAAGATACATGAAGGTGACATCACAGCAGCAGGCTCCAGCCCCTGACCTTGAGGCATTCATTAGAACACTGAGGTGGGAAGGAGACATACAGAAGGCATAGATATACTCTCATGTTCAGCATTAGCATTAGGGAGAGGACATCATCACCTCTTGTATCTGTGAGCTTCTGTGGACTCTGTTGCGCATGGTGGAGTAGGAGTGCTTTCTTCTTCCTATCAAGAATCTCCTGCAAATTAGTTCCATTGGTTGACCAGAAGTTCTAGAAAAGCAAGCAAAATTCTGTCTATCAACTCTGCACAGCAGATGGAATTTTATAAACCACTTTCATGTCCACCGCTGCAAAGCACAACTTGGGAGAGTGTTGCACTCAGGTCCCAGTGTTGCAGGCTTCCCATGGGCATCTGGCTGTCCTGCATAAGAAGAGGATGGGGAACCAGATGGGCCTTTGGTCTGATCCAGCAGGGCTCTTCTGATGTTACTTCCTTAGCTGTGTTTCTTTCTACAGTAAAGCTTATGAATATTGCAGTGTGATTCCATACTACTCTGGGAGAGAAAATATGCATTTCTTTAAAGTAAAAAAAATAAAATAAAAAATTGTGGCTGGGTTCTTATGTGTGCTGAGTTCCGTTGAGTCGGGATTAGTCTCTCCACACACACACACCCCCCCAAAAAAAAGTAGGAGGGAAGGAGAAAAAGAGATGTGCTTTGATGTGCTTGGTTATGGTCCTTGTCTTAAACAGATATATGTCTTACTGTCACAAAATTGATTAAAGAAAAAGCTGAGCAAATGTCAGGCCTGTCTATTTGTGTCTGTGCTGTACATGCCACTTAAAACTTTTCAGGCATTCCACCGCCAACAGCATTAGCATCTCTCCGACTCGTTATACTTTTTAAAAGGATTGATGCTTGCAATGGACCCTTTCTGAGAAGTGCAGGGGTTAGCAGTCATATTCAACAAGCTGTGTGATGTCAACCATTAAATGTCAACACAGGGCCACCCCAGAGCTTTTGCTGCCTGAGGTCGGAAGGGCAAGATGGTGCCCACATACAGAAGCCAACTGGACTGACAGTGGACTCTTCCTTCAATAGTATAAACAGAATGGAGCCCTCCACAGGGCAGCAGGGTAGTTTGTGGGTTGCAGGATAGGTCACATGCCCTCTAACAGAAAGGTATAGTCAGGGGGAACAGCTGGGGGCTGTCACCACTGCCTCCAGCATCTGCTGCCTGAGACAGTCGTAAAATGTGGGGGTTTGGGGGGGGGTATTGTTGTCATTTTGATTATGTATTTTATGGGTCTATATTTTGATTTTATTCTGTGGACCACCCTGGGACTTCAAGGTATAGGTAAAGGTAAAGGGACCCCTGACCATTAGGTCTGGTCGTGGCTGACTGGGGTTGCGGCGCTCATCTCGCTTTATTGGACGAGGGAGCCAGCATACAGCTTCCAGGTCATGTGGCCAGCATGACTAAGCCGCTTCTAGCGAACCAGAGCAGCGCACGGAAACGCTGTTTACCTTCCCGCCGGAGCGGTACCTATTTATCTACTTGCACTTTGATGTGCTTTCGAACTGCTAGGTTGGCAGGAGCAGGGACTGAGCAACGGGAGCTCATCCCGTTGCGGGGATTCGAACCGCCAACCTTCTGATCGGCAAGTCCTAGGCTCTGTGGTTTAACCCACAGTGTCCCTCAAGGTATAGAGTGGTATATAAATTCAATAAATAATAATAATTGTAGGGCCAGCCCTGATTATATCCTGCAGTACCATCTGTTCATCCATCCCCCCCATCCAGCCTCATTCCTCATTCCAAACCTTTCAAACTCTTGACATTTATGTAGCATTTGAATATCCAAGGGAATTTTGATAACTGTGCATGTATGGACAGGCCTCATATGCAGAAGAACACAGAGTGAACTGTACCACTTCAGAATTGGGGAGGGGAGGTTCCACTTTTGAAAGCTTTCCCATCTAAAAATAGATGCTTACAAGATTAAGTTTATTGTAGCAGACCAAACAGTTAAAGTAACCTTTCCCTTCCTGATATCATTTTCCTCTTATATGGAGAAGTCATTCTTTACCGTAATAAGACTCACTTTTCCCCTCCTAAAAAGTAAGGGGAAATGTGTGTGCGTCTTATGGAGCGAATGCAGGCTGCGCAGCTATCCCAGAAGCCAGAACAGCAAGAGGGATTGCTGCTTTCACTGCGCAGCGATCCCTCTTGCTGTTCTGGCTTCTGAGATTCAGAATATTTTTTTTTCTTGTTTTCCTCCTCCGAAAACTTGTGGTCTGGTGCGTCTTATAGAGCGAAAAACACAGTACCTAGAAGAGCATTCAACAAAGGGATACACGCCTTCTGCAAAGTCCATGCCATTCTACCACAATTAGGACTGTTCCACCTGAATTAGCTGCATATGTCAGTCCAACCTAGGACTGTTCAGTCTGAATAGTCTTGCTTTGATTATACTAATAAATAGCATCCATGTAGCACCTTTTGGCGATCCAAAACAGTTTGCAGTATGTAAACCATCTCTGTTAAGTGTGCATAAGTACTTAAATTCTCTCACCTGCTGGGACTAAATGCCAATTGAGCCAAATCCAAAAAATGCCACTACAACGGTAAGCAAAAAAGAGGGACCCTGAAGACTAAGCAGGGGCTCCCCCCAAAATTCCTACTTAGCTCCCCCGAAAAGCACAGCTCATACTCTAAAGGTAGAGAGAGGGTGTAATAACTGTAGGGGTTACTCGTGCGCAAGTTGGTGCCACTCCTGGCTAGTTTGCCTTGTTAAACCTTTTCTGTCTGGACAGCCCTACACTTCGTGGCTGTTCAGTCACTAGCAGAATCCGTCAGTGGGCGTTTCTTAAACCTTTTCCAGCATAAAAGTTGTTTGACTCCAAGTCTCCTCCTACTCTCCCTGCGCGGAAGTCTTCTGGTGTTGCGCTGATTTCCTTCCCCAGCTGGTGAGCCGCCTCTCCCCCTGCTGGGCCCTTCTCCAGCATCGTTTGAGAGCTTCGCCTCTGCCTCTGGCTCCGATGTCAGTTCCCTGACAGAGGGCAATGTAACAAAGTGGGAAGAATGTGTGGTGGAATCACTTTAAAAAACCTGGTCCTTATTGGACCAGACAGCCCATGTGCTAATACCCAAATCCTCCCCTGAGGCAAAGCACTGCTTCTTTGCAGGATGTTGCAAATTCACCCCCAACTTGAGAGTAAAAGTGCCATTTTTCTTCCCTTATTGCAGGTGAGAGGGCCATAGCTGAATTATTGCATCTTCCTGTTTTTAAGCAGCACTGTCTGACTGTTTCTTCACGTTCTTAACTGCTGTATGATAGTGGTCTTTCTTGCCTGTTATTCTGCCTCTATCAATGGTCAATAAGATATTGGAGTTACTGGACATGGAAAGCGCTTAATTTCTTTCATGAGTGTATATCAGTCGTGGATGAGCTAATCACAGGTTCAGGGTCCATCAAGCCAGTTGCTAATGGCCCAGTGCACCAACTATATCTGTGGTTAATGCATATCAGCTGAGTACAGTGGTGCCTCGCAAGACGAAATTAATCCGTTCCGTGAGTCTCTTCGTCTAGCGGTTTTTTCGTCTTGCAAGCAACCCTATTAGCAGCTTAGCGGATTAGCGCTATTAGCGGTTTAGCGGCTATTAAAGGCTTAGCGGCTATTAAAGGATTAGCGGATTAGCGGCTAAAAGGCTATTAGCGGCTTAGCGGCTTAGAAAGGGGGGGGAGCGGGGGAAAATCGGAACACTTGCAAGACGTTTCTGTCTTGCAAAGCAAGCCCATAGGGAAAATCGTCTTGCGAAGCAGCTCAAAAACGGAAAACCCTTTCGTCTAGCGGGTTTTCCGTCTTGCGAGGCATTCGTCTTGCGGGGCACCACTGTAGTAGAGTCTGTTAATGTCCAGTGATGTATCTTGAATTGCTGGACTTATTTAGAGCAACGGAAATACTTTGTACTGGTATGTATCTGTGTATATCTGTATCTGCAAAAGCCTACAGGCTGTATATATCTACACCCAGAACTGTTTCATTGAGCCTTATCTTCTGCAACTGTAAACTATCTGAATGTTTCTCTGCTTCAGTGTGGACTGGGAGCAACTAGGCATGTATGTATGTATTCTGCTTGGCACCTAAATAAGTATAATGAAGGTGCCAGGTGAGCCTCCCTAGGGAGAGAAGGGAGGTGCTGCAGAAAAGGCCCATGTTGCCACCCTCCTGACCTTTCATGGAGGAGGCACACAGGTATTTGCCCTATTTACAGTTTGCCCTTCACCCAAAGGTCACAGAGTAGAAATAATTTAAACAAAAAAATATCAAAACAATGTTAAAAAGTTTACAATATTAAACCATAAATCTTCTACAACAAACATGAATTCAGAGCATTTTAAAATACAGTGGTACCTCGCAAGACGAATGCCTCGCAAGACAAAAAACTCGCTAGACGAAAGGGTTTTTGGTTTTTTGAGTTGCTTCACAAGATGATTTTCCCTATGGGCTTGCTTCGCAAGACGGAAACGTCTTGCAAGTTTGTTTCCTTTTTCTTAACACCGTTAATACAGTTGCGACTTAACTTCGAGGAGCAACTCATAGAACGCGGTGTGGTAGCCTTTTTTGAGGTTTTTAAAGACTTCGGTGATTTTTGAAGCTTTTCCAAAACTTTCCCGACACCGTGCTTCGCAAGATGAAAAAAATCGCAAGACGACAAAACTCGCGGAATGAATTAATTTCGTCTTGCGAGGCACCACTGTAGAAACAGTCATAGAAGCTTACCCTGAAATTTCAGATGTGGACATAATGCTCCTACAACTCAGGTCTATGGGAACCCACACAGCTGGGAATTAGTTTGCACAGAACACTTGCTACCTGTTACAGAACCTTTTAAATTGGTATGCAGTACATTTTGTTTCTCATTTAAATTCCAAAGAACTGTGCAGTGGCTTGCTTTTTGCAAGGGCCCAGGTGCAAAATAAAAAGGGGGGAGAGCTGTTTGCAATATGGAAGTGTCTTGCTTTCTGCTGTTTTGTACATACTGTGTCTTATTAAGTCATTTTCCTTCTCTTTGTTAGTGACACCATTTTCGCCTACTTCAAAGATGTTTGATCTTACAGGCTTTCTTAAAGGCCTTTTTTAAAAAAGAAAGACAGTAGTGAGCATCTTGTTGCTTCAGATTCTTCACTGAGAAGCCATAAAACCTGTTCTTCTTGATGAAAATGAAGGTTAACACTCGGGCAGTGTGAAATGAAAGTCAATGAAATTCGCTAAACAGATTAACTATCAAAGATGATCCGGAAAAGAACTACAAAGCTGATTAATTTCAGAAATTCAGCAAAGAGTCAGGACTCTTAAGCATGTAAATTTATGTAACCTCACTACAACTAAGCCAACGTCAATTTCACTTCTGTCCTCCAAATTCAAGGTGTATAATTATTGCTTTCCCTCATAAAGGAGTTGCAAAGGTCAGGACAATGACTGTTTAGAAGAGGGAAATGCCACCATAAGATGGATTTTCCTGACATTCTTGCACAGTAGAGTTTTCTTAAGAACTTTCTGTTGCAGGGTTTCTGCCCAAAAAAGACTATTTGTTAACAAATGCTGGATCACAGTTTGGGGACCGGACAAAGGAATGTTAATGGCTTAGGATGGGTGCTTGATGAGTCCTCAATGAAGCTAATGGTTAGGGAAGCAGTTGACAATTCCTCTTGAATTGAAGCTAAGAAGCTGACTCAACCTCACATACCCGCACCCAGCCACAAGTAAGGACAGCTGCTGATCACAGGTGTGTATGTGTAAGAGTGAGTGTGGGTGTGGGTGCCTCCAGACTAGCCATACTTTGAGGCAGTGATTCAAGTGCATGCTGGGAACTTAGGTTTGCACAGTTAAAGTGAATTAAATTGTTCTGCAACCCTAGGTCAACAAATCCACTTAAAAAACAACAAAGAAGCAAATCAGGGTGACTGCTTTATGAACAGCTCATCGGAAGGAGGAGGGAGAGAGAATGGTGAGGAGTGGGATAATAGAAGTCATTTTGGAGAAGTCAGAGCAGATAGAAAAACAGACCTAGCTTTGAACCCTAGAAGCATCTTGGGGGCAAGCTCCTCCCTATTGGAATGTCCCATAAGGTAGCATATCCGCTCTCTGCTAGGAGTGTGATACTGCTCAACTCCAGCTATGCTTAATTTGTGAAGCTGTTGTTAACACAGGGAATCCGGGCTCCCAATCACTGGCCTGACTTGCCATTCCCTCTCTTCAAAGGTAACTCTTGAGTGTTTCAATCAAATTTAGGATGTGTCAAGGATGGCAATTTTTATCAGATGATTCCAGAAATAAAGGGTTGCATCAAATGAAGTTCTATGCACACCGTAGCCACCAGAGCATAATTGTTCACATGACGCAGCTCATGCAAACCATTTTAATGACAATGGCCATCAACTTTTGGGGCGGGCAAAGTTTTATTGGGGGGCTGAAGGAACCCTCTGCTACTAGGAGTTGGCTCCTATACGTCCAGAATTTCCTAGAATTCGGCCGTCAGAAACAGTGTCCGGGTGGGAATGGCTGAAATGTCCAGGAAAATCCAGACGTATGATGACCCATGTCGAAAGATTTTGGTGAATTTTCTTTAAAATAGCTCAAAAACTTTTATGTCCAGATTTTCACTTTCTGAAATATGGCAACCCTAAATTAGACACTGATTTCTGTAGATCTACTCTCAGTATGACTAACCTTAGACACAAAGCAAAACATGTGCTGACTGTTGCAGTTTAGATTTATTTGTTTTATTTAACAAAATGTGAATGCCACTTGGTTGCAATAAAAGTGCTAAGCAGCTTACATGAAATAATAAAACTATTAATAAAAACAGTTAAGAACGTTTAAAAATAATCAACAGTAAAAGAGATTAAAAAGCACCTATGCTTCTGGAAAGGCACCCTTAAACAAAAATATTTTAAGCAAGCACTAGAAATTGTACAGCAAAAGTGCCTGCCTGATTCTAACAGGCCGGGAGTTCCAAAGTGTAGGCACCACCACAATAAAATATTGATTTCTTACTATTGCATGATTTCTTAGATGCATGCCAAAATACTTTCCAGGCATAATGATTTTAAGCTTTTACATCCCAAGATCAATCACATTCTTCACATCCTCTTTGCCTTCTCCCTATTCTTGTACGAAAGATTATACCTCATTGGAGGGGTAGATATTTCCTGATTAGTCTGAACAGAATTCTAATGACTATCACACTGCCTTTTCCGTGATGTAAGCTTGATTTTGTTGTTGTTGTTCTATGGGCCTGATTTTACACAGAAAATCTGCACTATTGCACTATCTGCTCCTACTGTTTTTAGCTCAAGTTCAACTGGGTTATTTCACAACCCCATCACTGTGTTCTCTGAGTGAATCATCAGGCTTGGGTGATTGTGGCCATGCACTGGAATGCAATGCTCAACTAGGTACTAGGAGCTTTAGTTCCTGCACATGGGCGACAAAAAATGGCTTGGTGAATGCCAAAGCAAGGGAAGAAGTGGGCCCACTGTGTTTAAAATTAGAGACAGCCTTGGCAGGGAGCTAGTCCTCTGCAATCCATCTTGATTTTCAGAAAGCAGTCTAAGAACTCGGCATGTGTCTTCTAGTTTTTCATTTCTTTTATGAAGACAGCTGGCCGTGTTAGAGCTGATGTATAAGGCAACATTCTGGAGCTGTGGCACAGCAGTTTCTGTTGGTTTTAAATTCTCCCCCTTCTTTTTACAAGATGTATAAACTATGAGGGCTTTTATATCAAAAGCATTGGGTTCCTGGACTTTTATAGCTGCATTTCCCCTCCTCCATTTATGTTTTACAATTCAGGTTGAAGTGGTATAAATTAGTGGGGCTGTTCACTAGGGGGAGGGGAGAGAGATTGAAAATACTTTCATTTACAAGTAGGCAACATGTAAAGCAGTGATGTTTTCCTGAGGTCAAAAAAAGAACCTCATTAACGGAACAGAGCTCATAAACTTGGTTCCCAGTCCATCAAGAATCCAAAGCAATGGGGAAATAAACCTTCAGTGCAACTTAAAAAGTGTTGGCTCCCCTGCTGGAATTAGAGTGCAGCATTTATTTTGAGCAGCTGCCACGCTCTGTCGCCTGTCAGGAATGAAATTTTAAAGAACGCAAGTGGGACTTGCAGCAGTGTGGAGGGCTCCTGTTCATGGTTTCAGCCAGCCAGCCATGCCCCTCTCCTCTGCTACTGCTGCTTCATTCCATCCCCACAACCCTGGTTCCTCCTTTTCCTTTTCTAACTAAAACTTTGTGGCTACTGAGTATATTCAGTCCACACTGATATATGGTATATGTCAGTTTCAGTTTCTCTGTTGCCTATTTCCCCGCTCTTAAATTAATTTCTTGATAATTCAACATCAGTTTGCATTTTTTTAAAAAGACACCCCCGTGGAAACATATCAGCATTTTGGTGTGAATTTCTCCTACTATATACCATGTCGCAAAGCAATCTGCTCATTTCTCACTGAAATTAAAGGAATAATAATAATAAATTCTAAATGCTAGTTTCACTAACGCACACTTTAGTATATGCATTTCTGTACACATTACTTGTCTGGAGTGCAACATTCAGAGAAATTTGAATTTCAAAGGATAGCTGTATTTTAGTTTACATACTGCTTCAGAGAGTGCGGATTAAGGGAAGTCGCCTTTAGATTCCAAACTAAATCCATCCCCCCCCCACCGCCATTGCTAATTATGTCCCCTGGTTTTTTTTGCTGCATATTGATTTTAAGTAGGGCAAGAATAAAAGTGTTTTATTGGAGTTGATTGCATAAATTATCAATTAAAAAAACCCTGTGTCTGAATGGCATGTAATTATACAAAGCAAACCAGTTAAGTGTTTTGATTGGCATCCAAATCTATCTCTCTAGTTCTTAAGTGAACAAACAATACTTAGCAGGAAATATGTGGCACATATCTAATTATATATAGTTTTTTTCCTGTTTAAAATTGGTATTATGAACGATGCAACATTTCAATAAACATTAGGCATAAAACACAGTACTTTTACATAATGAAATTACAATCATTTGAAGATGAATTGAGCATATTTAAATAATGTATGAGAACAATTTCTGGAATACATGATAGAAATAAAAAAAAAGAATTACAAGAATATTTTATTTCAGAGATAACTTTAAGTGCCAGGTTGTTATTTTGTTTTCAGTTGAAAATGAGCTGGATGTATGTAATGCACACTTAAATTCACTCTGTTGGGAATATGAAATGCATATCATCTTCCCCCACAGAGTGGAACTGTTATTTTGGTCAATAAAAAGTTGCTATCTTTTTGAAGTCTCCATTAGTACCAGCTTGTACTTTTAACAAATAAGTATATCACTGGAGGGAAACTAGATCCATCCTTTATTCTCCAACACTCCTTTGCACTGGTGGCTGGGGTCGGCCTCCTGTCAAAGTTCAAAGGGTCTTGCTGTAACCACCAATAATGTGTTTGCACATTTTTAAAAATCCAAGTTGCCCCTGCAGACAGACAAAGCGGGGCTTGCGGTCCACCCCAGCCAGCTGATATGTGCTGTTAGTGAGCCCTTTTTGTTGCACACTAGGAAATTCCCAATGGGAAACACCTAGGTGCAAACAGTCTTAGTAGGGCTCGCTGACAGCAAGCCCTGCTTGCAAAGCAGCATTTGGGAGCATACTTTAAGCCATTGTTTGCTCATTTGTAGCTACATATGAAGTTGGTGGTTTGGATTTGATTTGATATCCCGCTTTATCACTACCCGAAGGAGTCTCAAGGCGGCTAACATTCTCCTTTCCCTTCCTCCCCCACAACAAACACTCTGTGAGGTGAGTGGAGCTGGGAGACTTCAAAGAAGTGTGACTGGCCCAAGGTCACCCAGCAGCTGCATGTGGAGGAGCGGAGACGCGAACCCGGTTCACCAGATTACAAGACTACCGCTCTTAACCACTACACCACACTGGCTCCGGTGAGGCACATGGGCATGGTTCAGCAAACTGCTTGGTCAAATTAGGGCTACGGGCTGGAGGTTGCCTGTCCCTGAAATAAATTATCCATTTATAGGGAAATTGTATCCCAGTATCCTCTAATTTGTTGTTGGTTACATTGCTAATTCTGTATATACTTACATAGGAAAAAGCCCCATTAAAAGCAGGGTGGCCTGCTTTTGAATAGGCAGGCATACAATTTTGCTGTAAGGCATGCCATTGCCTGTTGGACTGCCAGCTTCCTGTACAGTGGTGAGACGGGAGTCAGGGAGAGAGACATGTCTCTTCTCCCTGCTCTCAACAGTTTGCAATCAGGAGGGGAAATGTCTCCTTCTCCTGCCTCTCCTCCTTGCCAGACTGTCCCCATCCACTTTTTTTTTTAAAAAAATAATTTTTATTAGTTTTCAGTTACAATCCAATAATAGCCTCATTATAACAATACTAATTTATAATGCAATTATTAATACCAATCATTCAAATACCGAATTATATAATTTAGATAACGTGCCCCGTGTGCTAGAATTGATGGTTTGATTATTTGCTTTATTTCTGCATTCCAAAATCTAATTAATTTACATTACATTCCAGTCATAATAATAATCCCTTATACAACAACTGCAATATTAATACCTTCTATTCCTATTGACACATTAAATGATTTATAAAACTATAAGTGAGGAGCTCAAACTATATCCTTGTTCTTCTATGTGGCATCCACTTTTGTTAGCTCCATATAGTTCTGGGTGGAGCTGAACTGATCTGGGGTTGCCTCTGTGGGATTACCAGCATGTTATAACAAGCATGCTTAAGTCTAATTAAAGCATGAAGGGGTTAAGACCATAAAATAAGCTGTTCTGCCAGGTTTAGCTCACTTTGGGAGGGACTAGGTAGTCAAGCTTTGTTCCCCTTCAATCTGCCTAAGAAACTCAACATGTGAGAAGGGGTTAGCTGGTTGCTCCAGGGTCAGGCCACATGGCTCTTGCAAGCCCCTCTTTAGTTCCTATACCAATAACTTAGGAACTTGCACCAAGTTTTACTGCCTGTGTAATTTTTTTCCTGAATGTTGTATGGACAAGCACATGAATCTGACCTTTGCAGAGTATGTAAGTAAACCATTTTTAACTTACCAAATGTTTGGGCTTTTTCTATGCTAAGGGAAGAGTGGAACTTTGGAAGGAACTTGGAAGGGCATATTTTAAAAGTCGAATAGCCTCTATTTCTACACTTTACATATTCTGTGATTTTAAATCTCTGCTGGGGTTTTCTCTCAAAAAAAAGTTCTTGCTCCAGACTTGGATCTTGGCATCTGGAAATTCTCCTTTTATAGCTATTTTATCCTTGCAGCCAGCAGCCTCAACCCAGCTGAATCCCATGTTGACCCAAATCAGCCTGATTCAGTTTGGGAACTAGTCACATTTCCCACGTTCCTGCTATGTTAGCAAATACAAGCCAGGAAGGCTTGAGAGTGAAAGGTGAAGGTCCTTTGTATATAGGTACAAAAATAATTAAGGAAGGACAGATCACCATAGTTCCATTTCATGCTGGTTCTCCCCTGGGGCTCCAAAACTGGCTCAATTCTGTTCCATTCATGTGGATTACTTAGGGGAAATCCTTTTTAGAAATCCACCCACTTCTTAAAACTTTTTTTAAAGAAACAAGTACTTGTGAAGTGCTCATATAGTACATGGGGATAGACAGCAGTAGAGTTCCCCAGGAAAGGACTGCACATTACAATACAATGTCAAACCACATGTCCATGGAGATGCTCTAAATTTAAATAGCTTTCTACGGGATGCATCCTTGGACCAACTAGACCAGGG
Organism: Podarcis liolepis; assembly: GCF_965112155.1. NCBI lineage: Eukaryota > Metazoa > Chordata > Lepidosauria > Squamata > Lacertidae > Podarcis > Podarcis liolepis. The sequence continues at coordinate 12,463,987 of NC_139570.1, read as the reverse complement.
GTCTGCAACCTTTAAGACAAAAAGAGCCACTTGGACCTGTTTCCGAAGAAAAAACAACAACTGGGAGCCGCAAAACCATTGCGACATTTAAAACAAATATATCTCCGGAGCCACGATCTGACAGCGGGCGGGAAGGTGACGTCGGGACGGTGCGTGACTAACGCACGCACCACCCCCATGCGACATCAGAGCCAGTACAGCGCCCGCCACAGTGAGGAGTGTCGGGGCGCACAATGCGCCTCCTCCCCTCGCTAGTATCCACCCCGGAGCCGCAGCAAAGATGTAAAAGAGCCACATGCGGCTCCGGAGCCGCGGGTTGCAGACCCCTGAACTAGGCAAAATGGAACTGTTCACTCTAACATGAAGAACAATCTTGAATCCTCCCCAACCCTGTAAGTGAAAAATCAAGGTGTGTGTTTTTTTCTCCACTGATCTTATAGATGTGGGAGGGAACAGGGTATAGGAAGGAACAGAGTCTTATAATAGAGATCAGCCAGGAAGATGGCATTTGTAGAGAATTTATATGGACAATGTGAAAAATGGTGTGAGGAAAAAATGTACTTTTCTTTGCTGTTTGAGGCTTGGGTGGGGGAAAAAAAGAAAACAACATTTCATAGTCAGAATTCAGATCTCTGTATGGTGAATCACACTGGCAAATATTTGTCATGTTGTACATTGCAGAGCAAAAATAAATCACAAAACAGACAGCATCAAATCTGCAGCTGATCTTCATCCATAAATTGAGAGAATGTGCAAAGCTGCTATAAAATATTTCAGCGAATGGATTTTCAATGTTCAACTTTGTTCAGTATCAGCGAGGTCCATTTCCCTCTCCTCCAAAGAATGTGTCATCTTTCAAATCTTGTTCTTCACCTCAAAAGTGTCTTGTCCTTGTGGGAGGAACAATGTGTAAATTATTAACCATGTGTTATGAGCATTGTAGAACAGTTTTATTTCTTTAAAAATATGGGGAGGTGGGAACTGATGCAATTCTACATGCTATGAATTTTGTAGAAGGGGGGATGCCAGAGGAACTTGTTATTTCTGAATCCCAATACAAACTGGCCTAATCCTGGCCTAATGCACAGATCAGAACAAAGGAAAAAACTGACTTCAGCACTTTCCAATATCCACAATGGTATCTAAATAATCTTAGAAATGTTTATAAATGCACATTTTTGTGCTGGTCCCCTACCCCTACCCCTTTAAAAAAAAGCAGATAGTTTTAGAAATGGAATGGAGCTGACTCGTGAGTGAACATATGAAAGTGAGTGGACTGGAAATAAACTGATTCACCCATGCATAAAAGAAAGTGAAACTCTTAATTTGTGAGTCAAAGCTGAACATTCCTTGCTTTGAAAGAATGTTGTCATTTGGGGATTCCATCACCCGTTCCTTTTGAGTTCATCTCTGGTGTTTAATGCAGTTTGGTTTATTTCTAGACACTACCATTTGTTTTGTTATTTACTCTTATTACCATTCAAGTACTTGATTGAATTTTTGTACAAGTCATGGCCATCTTTAGAAATCAGCGTATCCAAAAGAAGCCAAGTTCCAGCACTCAGATTACATAAGATGTATGGGGGAGACACATACCTGGTATCTTTTTAATTGTTACTTACTCCTGCGGGCGACCTCACAAATTCGATACCAATAAACAAGGGAGTGCGCCAAGGATGTATATTGGCTCCCTGCCTATTCAACCTTTTCATCAGCGACATGCGAGCACCCCTAGTTAACTCATCTCCAAGTACACACGCGCCTAGACTAGCGGATTACCGCTGCCCACTCCTTTTATATGCGGACGACGCGGTAATTCTATCTTATACACGTGTTGGACTAACCAGAGCTCTGAAGATCTTTGCCACGTATTGCCAACTCAACCAATTAACCATCAACCATGCTAAGTCCAAGATTCTGATTTTCTCCAGAAGCCGGAGATTATACAAATGGAAGCTTGGTGGAGCAAAAATAGAGCAAGTCCTAAAATTTCAATATCTAGGAGTTATTTTTCAATACAACTTGGGATGGAAAGCTCAAATTCAACACCTACTTAACAAGGCCAAAACCCTGTCATATGCGCTCCTCCGATTTTTCTTTTCGGACGGAGCTCTGCATGTTCCCTCGGCCCTAAAGGTGTTCAAGGCAAAAGTGGTTGCAGTGCTTGCTTATGCTGCCCCGCTCTGGGCCGTGATGACAGACCTTGCTCCCCTTGAGACTCTGCAAAGCCAATTCCTACGTCGGCTCCTAATGCTCCCCCTGTGCGTAAGCAACGCAGCCATGCGACTAGAATTGAAGATCGCATCCTTAGAAACTTGCCTGTGGAAGCAAGTCTTCAATTACTGGTTATCATTGTGGCATAGATTACCAAACCATTACCTTGTCCAATGCTTATGGCGAGATGAATTCTCCAGCCTCTGGTCTAGTAAAATTCATGCCAAACTCCTGAGCTATGGAATCTCTCCCTCAGATTCCCTAAAACTAGACCAAATCACTGCTCAAAGACTGATCCGTCAAAGACTGGATGACATCGACTTACAGCAAAATTATATGCTGGGGGGAGGTGTTTGTTCGCCCCAGAACATTGGTATCACTTTAACTTATTGCGTTCCATCATACCTCTCCTCCCTTTCGACTGTTGCCCATAGACTGGCCTTCACCAAAGCGAGGTTCAACGTTTTCCCCTCCAATGTCCTGAGACATAGATTCTCAAAGGGCCAAGACCCCGCCACGTGCAAATGTGATAAGGTGACGCCGGAGTCGCTTCAGCACATTATGTTCACTTGCCCCTTGTTCAATGTGCCACGGGCAAATTTGTTGGGATCAATCATACAGAAACTAGAGGGTACCCCACCAAAATTCCACCTTGCCCAAATCTTGCAGGACAAGGATTCCCACACGACCCTGAAAGTGGCTAGGTTCCTGGTCGCTGTCCTCTCCCAAAAGCGACGCCAAGGAGCGCTACAAGCTAATTAAGGCGTAGCATGCCTTTCCATCTTATAGTATTTTATTGTTATAGTGGTGTTTTAGCGACTGGTTTTGTTTTTTTTTTCTTTTCCCCCACGGCACAAGCTGTCACTTATGTGTTGTTTTTACCTGTATGGGCCTATGGCCGCAATAAATATTATCTATCTATCTTTTAATTGTTTCCACCAACTACTATTATAGGAGGAATGATTTGGTTGAAATCAGAGTGGTGCAAAAGCAAAATGGATCCTCCACAAACATTTGTTTGGTGGGGACAAAATGAAACCCATCCAACTCCCCCTTTAAAAACTGTGGAAGTGGGAGTCCTTGTGGCCTTCTCATAGGCATCTGGTCATCCTCTGGTCAAGCCTTAGATAAAACTGGGTGAATTAGGCATTGGGGCTCCTAGATTTCATTATGGGGCCCCTTATCTTTTTTGCCATAATTTTGTGGATTTGGGTCAAAATCAATTCTAATAGATTTTAGAAGACCTAATAAGAAACGATTAATTAATCAATTGATAGTTTCTCATTAGATTAATTAATTAATTACAATTGTATAGCAACATTTAGCTGAATATTTCAGGGAGGTTCACAGCATAAAAGTACAAAAAAACGAAAACAAAAAACATAATAAAAACTAGAAGATAAACAAAACAAACCCATAAATTCCCCCCCCCAAAAAAACCCCACATTTAAAAGGTCGTAGATTATTGATCAGCCAAAGGCTTGGTTCTAGAGAAACCTATCTGCGTGGTGTCCAAAGATATGTAATGAAGGCACCAGGTGAGTCTCCTTGTTGAGAGCATTCCAGAAATGAGGAGGCACTGCAGAAAAGCCTCTTTTCAGGTTGCTGCCCTCTGGACCTCTCACACAAAGAAGGGACTCAGAGGATTATCGCAGGGTCTGGAGCAGTTAACATGGGGAAAGGCATTCCTTGGGGTATTGTGGTCCTGAGCCTTTTAAGGCTTTATAGGTCAGAATTGGGCTCAGACACTAATTGGCAACCAGTGCAGTCGGGCCAGGATCAGTGTAATATGCTCAAACCATCTTGCCCTGGTGAAGTTTCTGAACCATCTTCAGAGGCAGCCCTATGTACAATACATTGCTGTAATATAACTTAGAGCAGTGTTCCCCAACCTTGGGCCTCCAGCTGTTTTGGACTACAATTCCCATCATCCTTGACCACTGGTCTTGCTAGCGAGGGATGATGGGAGTTGTAGTCCAAAAACAGCTGGAGGCCCAAGCTTGGGGAACACTGACTTAGAGGTTATCAGAGTATAGGTAAGAGAAATTAGGCAATCTCTGTACAGATAGGGGTGCAACTGGGCCATGAGCCAAAGCTGATGGAAGGAACTCTGTGCCACTGAGGCCACCTGAGCCTCAAGCAAAGGATCCAGGAGTACCCCAAGTTCTTTCAGAGGGAGTGTAAGTCCACCAAGAGGAGGCAACCTCCCTATCCATTTAAAATCAATTCTCATGCTTATGAAAGCTTGGGAAAATATGATGGGAAGGGTTTGCATGTTAATTAAATGCACAGAAAACTAAAACTGAAGGATGAATATATGACAAATGTACAGATGCTGCCTATATGGGTGGCTTTCCCACATGAAGCAGCTGTAGAAAATTCTGCATGTGTCACAGTAACCCTAGAAATCTACCATCAACCCTACTGGAGCCAATGGGACTTAAATGGAACGAAATCATAGGACATCTGCTTGAAGATGCTGTGGGCTGCCAGTGAAAGAGTTTAATTGGGAACCATCTGCAGAAAGCATGTTTATTGTATAAACTACTAAAGCATGTACTAATCGTTTGCAATCATGTTTATTTTTTGGCAAAAAAGTGTTAAAAGCAGCAAGGCTACACAATCATTTCTGTTAGCTAAATTGAGAAAGAATAGTTGCAAATAGTTTTAACTTCCTAATTGCAAATTTTGTTTAGCTGCTGGGTAGAAAGTTGCTGAGAAATTTCGAGGGCTCACATTGCAACAGGAAAAGTAAACATCCAGATCTTCGCAAGGCTTAATGTGTAAAAAGTGTCTGCAATTTGTAATGTGTGAAGACACACAAGCCATTTGCGATAATTCAGACTTCTTAATCTGTTAATATCATTGCAGAATTGTAGCTTTCACAGTAGTCTGCATTACATGTTGCTTGGCTTTGAAAGTACTTTGCAGCAGATTTCAAACAATTAAGTATTTAAGGTCTGCAAAGTACTTTCAAAGGCAGGTCTTATCTATTCAGCTTGTCTAACAGGTGAGGCATTGCTTTCAAAATATATGCAAACTAAGTGAGGGGCCCTCTAGAATGGTGGGAGTTTTTTGTAGGTGCATTTTGAAACTTATCATTGATGAAATAATAGCACATTAGTTGTGGATTTATACTAGATCGTCCGCTGCTTGGCAGGGGGTTGGACTCAATGGCCCTTGTGGTCTATTCCAACTCTATGATTCTATGATTCTATGACATCACCCCACTTTATTAGTAGTTCTGCAATGCTGCCCCATGTTAGCATCCTAATTCTTTAATTCAGTTCTTCACATTTCTGCAGCAATGTGCAAAAAAGGGGGGGGGAATCTTTTGAATCTTGGTCAGTATTTTACTGGAAATTTCTACCAATAAGCATGCTTTTTTATGCAGTTTTGACCAATACACAATTTTTTTGCAAGCACTTTCCCCTAATAGAATGCATTTTGTATGTTGTTTTAACTAAAATATGCATTTTAAGGCACACTTTGCCATAGTATATGCATTTTTGTACACATTACTTGGCTGGGAAAATGCATTGCAAAATTCAGAGAAGGGCAGACTTGGCTCCTTTTTAGTTTGCATATTGTTTCAAAATGTGCAATTTTGGTAAGATTGCCTTTAAATATGAACTGGATAGAATTACTCCCTGATCTCTAATATCATCCTTTATTTATATGTGCATATAGGGTTGTTGCCACCCCATATCTTGCAGGCTGAATTGGTACAGTACGGCAACAAGTATATCTTCAGAGGCTGCTGTTTCTTACTCTGTTCTTAACAATCATTGGGGAAAGTGTCAGCAGCAGCAGATATGCAAATGGTGTAGAATAATTGATTAATTGACTGCCTATTATTTAATCAAGATCAAATATTGTCACATATTCAATTAAGCCTTGATGCTGATGTTATTTAGCACAAATTCCTTTGGCCTTTAATAGTTGTTACTTTGCTTTCTTTCTTTCTTTCTTTCTTTCTTTCTTTCTTTCTTTCTTTCTTTCTTTCTTTGTAAAAAGAAATGTTATTGACGGCCAGACCTGGTATTTCAAGGTATAACCTAAAGAGAAGAACTCATATTTACAGCAACCTAGTTAAGTAATATATCTGTATTGGATTGAAATTGTTTATATGAAAGTTTTTTATTGCTAATGGATTCTGGATGTTTTCTGGCAAGCAATTTGTAAATGTGAGGAAATAATAAACGAATTGTTATGTTAAATTAGTTGACAATGGCACTTAACCAATTTATTTTTATAATGTGTGTGTCTCAAACCTGTTGATAATTCAGCCTCCATCAGCACGATACATTTGAAGCATTATCATATCACTTTAAGTTTAAACATTGTTTTCCCCAAGGAATCATGGGAACTTTAGCTTGTTAAGGGTCTTGAAGAGTTGTCAGAAGACCTCTATTCATCTCACATAGCTAGAATTCCCAGAGTTCCCTAGGAAGAGGGAACTGGTCATTAAATCACTCTAGAACATGGGTTGGCAAACTAAGGGCCGTGGGCCAGATCAGGCCCAATTGCCTTCTGGATCCTGCCTGCAGATGGTCCAGGAATCACCGCGTGGATAACCAGCATGCAAGTTCTTTCCGTCTCCCTCCCTCTCCCTTACACGGTGGTGATGCCTCCCCCCTCCCTCCTTCTGGCTTCTCTCCACCCTTCCTAGAGGAGGAAGGGGGCTGGGCTTTGTTGGTGCCACCAGCAGCAGTGCTCGAGTGGCCACCATTTTAAGCAGCCCTTCTCCGGAGCCCTTTCATTCACCGCTCATCATCCCACCACCAGCCCCTGCCTCTCGCAAGACACAGTAGCTGTGGTTGGGTGAGCACCCTTCTCAAGCGGCCGCCATTTAAAATAGCCCCTCTCTGGAGCCCTTTCATACACCACTCATTGTCCCTGCACCACTACCACCGCCAGTCCCTGCCACTCGCAAGACACAGATAAGCAGCCCCCGGGGCTCGTCCAGTGCTGTACAGAAGGGACGGGAGAGTTGTAGGGGGGTAGCTTACCTAAGCAGAATGTTAAAATGCATCTCTGGGTTATTTGTGGGGCCTGCCTGGTCCCCCCCCCAAAAAAAAATATACTCCGGGCCCCCACAAGGTCTGAGGGACAGTGGACCGGCCCCCTGCTGAAAAGGTTTGAGGACCCCCTGCTCTAGAAATTGTAACTCTGTGGGCTGAAACTGTCCTGTTGTATTAGTTTTTGTTCTCCTAAAGTGAACACTGTAAAATGTTTGACCGTTATTGAACAATGCTTGACCAATTCTTGAGTGGTCAGTTGAGGAAATCATTTTATTTTTTATTTTTTACCAGACATATGCTCAAACCTAGTTGCAAGAAGGGTTCAAAAGAATGGCAGGAAAGTCAGTTGGCCACTGCCAAACTGGGAATCAGACTGGATAATGCTGGGAATCAAAGTGGGGAGACTGCTGTGAGACCCCAATCCTACTCCTCATAGGCATGTGGTTGGCCACATTGAGGAGTCGATGGAGGAGAAATGCAATATAAAGGCAAACCTATGCAATTTGCACTTTCCAAAATAATAAGAGAACCAAAACACAGCCATCCCTTGAAATTCTCTCTTCTCTGAAATCTGTAATACAGCTCTCCAGCCAAACAATGGTCATAGGAATGCATATATTGGAGAAAAGTGTGCATAAAAATGAATATATTCATAAAAAATAACATGAAATACATTATGGTAGTGGAAATATGTTAGTGAAAATGGCATATAAAAAAGTGTTAATTTCAAGAAATTCACACTAAAATGCTGGTGAATTTTCATGTGGATTGCTTTTTTAATGCAAATAGTTGCAGAACTGTGGAGGACTTAATTTAGAATTGGAAAAATGGAGACAGAAAATGGGGGGGACGACGACTGAAATTGACAGATCTGCCCATCCCTGTTGTGAGGACAGATTCTAGACTGGATGGTGCATGTGGCCTGATCCAGCAGGGCAGTCCTTATATTCCTATCTGCAAACTTGTCATCATTGTAGTTTCTTTGTCCTTATTTAAGTAACTTTGCAAGGTGGGGGGTGGGGGGTTAGGATGATTCAGCTGAATGGGTCAATGCTGACAGTTCTTGGCATGAATTCATGCTGTGTTCCAAATGTCAATTGTCAGGTTATTGAAGAGGGACCGTGTTTCTTTCAGGTGGCTTCTGCTCAATCGGCTCTCTGGTGCCTTGCCAATAATCAGAGCAGGAGAGACAAAGATTAGGAACAAGGGACTGTTATTGTTCAGAAAGTCACAGAAGAGTTGAACAAGGAGGCGGCAAAAATGTATGAGAACAAGGATGGCATTTGGCCTTAAGCGAGCAATGAATAATAGAGGAAATAGCAAGAAGCTAAAAATATACCTGCACCTGGATACCTGTTGACCTAACAGTGAGTTGTGAAGTTGACTTCTTGATTGGCACATGCGTCTGCACTAAGATGTCCTGTGCTATGGTTGCATTGGGGATTTATGGTAATAGATTGCAATTTCATTACCCTCCTTGATTTTATAGGAGTTGGTAGATTATTCAATTGAACACCATTTGTATTCTTCAGACTAATTAAGCAATTATAAATAATTCCCATTGGATTAATTGGCTAGATAGCTCTCAGGATGTAAATCTTTTAATAACAGTTCTGTTGTGATCCAGACTGAAATTGCTGCATTTTTTCAGACATGAAGCAATATAAATCAGCTACTCCCACTTCATATGTTCACCAGTCATTAATCACTTTCCCCCCCTAAATATGTCTTATGCCTTTAATCTTCATTTTAGTTTAATTATAATTATTTCAGGTATGTAAAAGAAAGGGGAGTGCTAAATTTTTGAAATTCATCAGTATACTGAATTATGCCAACACTGCCAATTTCTTGGAAGTTTTCTTCCCACACAATAGAGGTTTCTTTATCCATATACCTCCCCCCACAACTTGCAAGGCACTTCATACTTTTGGAGGGTACAGCACAAGGTAGTGCTGTTTTACTTTCCATGAATTATTTCTCCTGGCTTTCATGATCAGAAAAGCCCCATTAGGACGAATGACCTCATTGTGTCTTCTTCTGGGTTTTAATTAAATTAGGGCAAACCAAAAGGTTAACAAACACCTGAGACTGGCCAGTTCACTGGTTTTGTTTTTAAGAGATGTCCTTCCTTTATTTCTTGAAAAGTAAATGCTTCCCATTAAAGTAAACTGAACATCTGTAAGAAACATAGCAGACAACCTCCCGACCTCCCCATGCTTAAAGGGTTGCCCAGCTGAGGACATAATGCTCAGGAAATGTGAGCAGTCAGGACGGCTGAAGAAGACAGACCACTAGGGAGACGTGATAAAGGAAAGGAAAGGAAAAAATGAAGAAAAGGGCAGTCTCAAAGCCCCTTTTCCACATTCAGTGCTTTTTTTCCTGGGGAGACGCAGGGGTACACATTTTAGTGAAACTAAGTTTGGCCTCATTGAGGGGCAGTATTTCAATATGAGCAGGAAAATGAGAGTACCCATAAACATTTTTTAAGGGGGGGGGAGCACTGGCCACATTGCAAGTAAGGTAAGCACAACAAAAGCTCTGTGCCACTGGAATTTCACACACACACAAAATCCCTTTGATGATTTCCAAGTGCGATTAATTTTTTTCATTACCTATACGTGAATCATTGCAGAAACACAGAACAATTTTTCAGCACAGCACTAATATATGGAATTACTAGTTATTTTGTGAACTCTCCCAAAATCTTCAGTATTTTTCTCCTGGAAAAATGATTAAAAAATAAAGCTGGCATCTCCAGGTAGGGCTGATAACATCTCTGGTCTCAAACCCTACATGACAGCTGCTAGCTAGATAATGCTGAGCTAGATGGACCAATATTCTGACTCACTATAAGGTAGCTTCCTGTTTCTGTCAGGGCAAGTAGTATATTCTTTCTGGGATTCTTCTTTTTTCCCTAGAAAAAGAATGCATCCTGAAGAATTTTCTCTAAATATTTTGCACCAACATATGCAGCAGAACAACAGAAAAGATAGGGAACTGTGTGGGAAGCAAGGCCGAACTCAGTCTGGGTGAAGGACGAGATTTGGGCTGGATACTGTGTAGACTGAAGCAAGAGTAGGTAGGAGTAGGAGCTGGGTGCCGGTGCGGCTGGTAGGGTGGGAAGTGGAAAGAGGGGAATGATAGGTGGGGCCATAGACAATGATAGACTGAGCTGACTAATTCTTGCATTGTCAATGCCCTCTTCCCTGAGGAGTTCTATAAAGAACTCGCTGACACTGATGAGGAACCTGACAAGCAGGGGCATGCCCTGAACAGGCTGTAAGTAAGGTGGTGGTGGTGGCTGAGGGCAGATTGTGGTCACTGGGGCACTGTTCCATTCACCCTCATTGGACCAGCTTCCACTATTAAGCAGTGACGAGGTCAAGTTGAATGCAGGGGCTCAGACTGCACTGTATAAGTACAAATGTTGCTTCAGTAGGGAACAAAGTGTACCTTAGCCCTGTGTAGCAGCAACAACACAACTGCCTTCAAACTTTGAGCCCCACCTGCACTGCAAGCTGCTTCTGTTGTTTTTCTTGAAGACGCTTGGCCCCCTCCATTTGTGTCTTACTGTAATGAAGCAGTGGTGGGGAGGGAGGGGTCTGGTTGCACTGGATCTCCCATGATGTCATCCAAGTCTTAGTTTCGCAGTGTTGTGTTTTCTGGTTTTGGGGGGTGGCTATCAGTGGCCCCACGAGCTCATCAGATAACAATATTTCTGGGGTCAGCTCTTTTGCAGTTCTCTGCTCCACCACCTGAGAGAGAATCTGACTCCTGGCTCTGGGCACCACTTGCAGGGGCATAAAAGAATGGCCTGTGGAGCTACCACTGCTAACAGTGAGCCCCTCCCCCAAGAAACTATTGGGATAATTTCTCCTCCTCCTGGAGAAATTCAGAAAAATAGTTTCCCCAGTTTCTCTGTCCACAAATAAGATCATTCTGACTAGCTTGGAACTGGAAAATTATTCTTTTATGCTACAAACTGATATAGGGCCTTTTTTTTTTTAGAAAGCCACCTTTATTTGTTGAGCTATTTACAGTGAAGAACTGGAACATTAACAAGCACAGTATCTGAGTACCCTCCTTTTCTTTTCTTTGTCACACACTAATTTGGTTCTAGCAGTTACTCTTCATAATTACTGGTTATTTGCCCATTTGAAGCTCAGTCTTGAACCATGTCTATTCAGACGTAAGTCCCACTAAATTCAGTTGAGGCTCACTCCCAGGTTAGTGATGTGAGGATTGCAGCCTAACTCTTTTATTCACAAAAGCTACACGTCAGATGTTCCTCGTTATGCATGAATGGATGTATCCCATTATATTGTACAAGTAACTAGTTTTACTTCAATTCACGCTTAACTGTAATATAGAAGTTAAAGATCACACTTTAGCATGCAAATTAACTAAATTTCACACTCAACCTGTAACATATACCATATTTTTTTCACCCAAACCTCACTCTTAAAATTATATTATTGGTGCTAAAAGCAAAAAAAAAAAATTAATAAATAAAAATAAGCATTCATCTATTTCTAATGGTTTTCATATATCCTTTTGTGAAACCCTTTATATCTTACAAACCCTCCTCAGGCATTGCTTACAAGAAGGGGGCAAGTATGCGGAATGGGGCACTAGAACTACATACACACAGCCCTGCCCCCAAATTGGGATGTTCCTTCCCGCTCTGTGTTGGGCCATAACTTTTGAAGAAGGGAGCCTGGTCTGCACATTGAAGTTACCTGTGCAATTTACAATATTAACCACCCAGAGTTGTAGATCCTACACAGAAGGCACATAGCATGATAGAAGAGAATTTATTTTTCTCTCAAAAGACACATTCAGATTCAAAGTCTGAAAGCTTGTGTTGCAAAATTTGGGGAAATCCAGTAGATTTTCCAGCCCATACATTAGGATGAGACTTGTTGTTTTGCACTGGAATTTGCAAAGAATCAAATCCCCCAAATAATTCTAGGCAACCATGGAGAACATCCCTGCTGTGTGTATTTTTTTTTAAATAGCCACCATGCAAAGCTGCCAAATACTGAGTCAAACCATTGGTCCACCTAACTCAGTCCTGTCTACACTGGTGGTAGCTCTCTGGGGGCTTCTGACCAGGGCCTTCTACAGCCCTATCTGGAGATGCTGGGGATTGAACCTGGAACCTTCTGCTTACAGAGCAGATGTTCTACCAGCAGAGACATTTCAGCAATTTTCAGGATTCTCAAAAGAGGCCAAGGCTGTTACGGACACAGACTTATCAGAGGTACAGACACAGAAACTTCTGAATGTATTCCTCTACTGAACTAAACTTCCAAGAGAAACTTCCCAATGGTGCCTCTGCAGATGACAGGCTCTCCTTTCTGGAGGTTTAAAAGAGAGGCTGGCTGGCCAACTGTATTTCAGTGAGGTGTGCTAAAATTCTGAAGCACCCTTTCCTTCAAAGACTACAGTTCTCAGAATTCTCTGATGAGTAGGAATGGCCATAAAACCAGTTTATACCTATGGCATTGGTATGCCTTTTGACTATAAGAGCCCTGATGGATTGGCCACATCTCGTCCAGCACTCTCTTCTCACAGCAGCCAGCCAGAAGCCCACAAGGAGTCCACAAGCAGGACCTTAGCACAACATCACTTTCTCTACCTGTGATTCCTATCTAATGCTGTTTGAAGGCATACTGCCTTCAACAGTGAAGGTAGAAGATAGCCATCGTGACTTGCAGCTATTGATAGTCTTAATTTATCGAATCCACTTTGTGGCCATCCCTACTTCTTGTCAGAGTGCACTCCAAAATTTAGCTATGTGTGGCTTGAATAAGCATTTTCTTTTGCTTGCCCTGAATCTTTCAATGTTCTGCTTGATTAACATATTATTTGGATGGAGATTGACAAACGCATATTTGTTAATGGTGTTAAGATAGAAATGATTTTATGTTTGAAGTACCATGCTTTCAGAAAACATAGGCTTTTAAAATGTGTAATATGGCAAAGTGCTAGAGTAGCATCCTCAAATGCCTGTTGGGTGCATTAATAATATTTACTGATAGTGATATAGAAGTGAAACTGTGTGCAAAGATTTTCTTCCCCTTGGCAATTTTGTTTAGGAAAATACATGACCTAATTAAGATAAAAGGGATAACAACCTCTGAAATTGTTATTCTGGAAAATAAAGAGCACTACTTTAATGGGACTTAATTTCATCATTAAATATTTTAAATGCTTTTCTATAAAAAGTTGCATTGTTATTTGAAACAGACTTCAAATATATGCACTGTGACACTTTCCACAGCTTTATAATTAGGAAGAAATTAGTGTTAATGAAACATTTAATATTATTTATTGTGAGGAACCAAAATTAAAATGCTTTCCTATGGGGGTTTAATTACCATTAGCACTCCTTTTCCACTTCAGCTCATAATATGAGCCATCTAGAATGGATTTTGCCCCTAGCCCTAAAAAGGCAGACACAGAAAATAGTATTTAAATAATAATTACATGTACACACCAATGCTGAAATTTGCTGCAGCCATACATAATCCAATATACAAGGGCAGCCAGCCCCTTCATTCATTGGGAGTAATAGCAGCACACATGCATTCTCTACATGCACAGAAACCTGAGGGCTACTGCATTACCACATGAATGTGCACCCAATCCAAGGTCCAATCAACATCATCTAGCACCTGACAAGGTTGGCACCAGAGCACTGGACTGAACGCCTGAAAAAAGCATGTGTGAGAGTTCGGGAACAAAAAAGAATCATCCTGATTTTGGTTCCCAAGTTGGTAGATGACATGACATGGCAGCTCCATTTAACTACCATGTCGCTGGAAGACATGTCCTCTATTTATAAGTGGAAGGTGGCCCATGAGGGTGAACACGCCACTATCCTCTCCTGCTTGCCTTACTCACAACAACCAGACAGAGGTGTAGCTCTGCTTGTCATTGGCTCTGGCTTCACCTACTGTTAGTCTGAATGCCCTTTGCCCTTTCTGTCCCAATGGGCACCGGTCATCACCAATTCTGCTATCAGTTAAGGTAGGAAGGAGTTGCCAAGGCCCTAAAAGGCTTCCCCTAGATTAGGCTATTTTATTTCTCCTCATGAGGCACTCACTAATGCCAGTCCTCCTATGGTATGAATGTGATAGCCTACTGTTAGGGATGGAGAAACTCTGGCCTGCAATCTGTGCATGGCCTTTAGTGCTCCCCTCCCAGCCCCAGACCTGAGCAGCCAGTAGGACTTTCTAAAAGCCTTCTTGGTGCCAATGGAAGCTTTCCTAAAGCCTAATTGCCCTTCATAGGGACTTTTATTTGTGGGGGAGGGGGAGCACAGGTGCTCTCTTCACATACTGTGACCACCTCCCCATGTTCACACACACACACACACACACACACACACACACCTGCAGCAATTAGTCTTTTTAAAAACATCCAGTATTGTCAATGGAGGCTTCTTAAAAGGCTAATTGCCATGCAGAGGGGTTGCAGCATGCAAAGAAGAGAGAGATAACCTATTGCAACATATTGATTTATTCCAGCCTCAGAACTATGTAATAAAACTGTATAGCAACTCCTATGCCTAACCCTAACTGGTGTTTATGGTGGGTTCTTTTCTTGCTTGGTCAAGAGTCAAGTAATCTACTACTTCTCTGTTGAAAGGAAACCAGGAATAATCACTGACTTGAGAAATTATCACCAGCTTTTAAAACGCAAATGTCTCTGTGCAACCTTAGCATAAGTAGTACGAATGAGCATCATCCCCAGCCTTTCTTCACCTTCTTTCTGTTCCTCACTGTGAATGAGATAATCTTGTGTGAAACTCTGAAAGTATACCAAAGTTGCCTCATAGACTCTGTTGGGAAAATAAACGAAGCAGATGGTTCCCCTTGTCATGCTTCATAAAGCAGGTAAAGAGTGCACTGATCTCTTAACAGTTTTCCCAGCTGACAATCTCATTACTAAAAATGGTTTTCTTACAGACTAGTTCAGCAAGACCACGAGTTCTCCATAGCAGAGATGGTTGCTGGTCAACACACACCAACACATACACAAACTGGTCACATCCAGGCTAGATTACTGCCATGCTCTCTTTCTGAGGCTGCCTTCAAAGACTGCTTGGAAACATCAGATATTACAAAATGCAGCCACCAGAATGCTAGTAGGTGATAAGGATGTGCTAATATTACACCCAAATTATAATGGTGATGATGACCATGATGCATTTCCCATAAGTCTCAAGTTGTTTGCATACAACTAGAACAAGTAAAAATAGGTTTCAAAACAATACAAATGAACCCCCAAGGCATAGACCCATTCCCCATCTCCATCCCCCAGAACCTAGGAAAACATTTTTAAAAAATGTACTGGATTTATGTTTAAAACCCTCTGAAATTGTTTATCAACCTTTAAAGCATTGATAGGGAACCTGTGGATCTCAATGCTGATTTGGAGATCCAAGTTCTGATCATCCCCAGTCAGCATGCTCAGTGATCAGGAATGATGGGAGTTCTAAAGGCCTCCTGTCTGAAAGGCCACAGGCTCTCTACCCATGAAAGAGGTTCCCCATACACAAACATATAAACCTTTCCATGCACTAAGGTCATTCCCTGATCCTTATTTCTGGTCCACCACTAAGAAAAATCAGATTAGCAGATACTGGGGGCAAAGACTTTTCTGTGGCAACTCCCTACATCCTTGACACTTTCTTTGCTGAGAACTGAGAACTTTGCTCTCCTCTCTTGTGGCTTTCAAATGGATCCGTAAAACATTTTCTTCTTTTATAATTTCATCAAGTCTATCACTGACTTTATTATTGGCTCACTACACTTCTATCTGATGTCAAGGTATTGATAGTTTTGATATTCCCTTGTATAAATATTTTATACAAATTTATTGTTTTGCTAGTTGCCTTGTGAGGGTTTGGCCCTAAAAAGTTGTGTTGTGTTGTGTTGTGTTGTGTTGTGTTGTCTGTCTGTCTGTCTGTCTGTCTGTCTGTCTGTCTGTTTGTTTGTTTGTTTGTTTGTTTGTTTGTTTAAAAAAAAGAGATTTGTGGGCTTGAGCCAACCCCAAAAACAAATTTAAATCCACCTTGATTAAAAACTGACAGGGCCACTTTGAAAATGTTTCAAAGACATCCATATCACAGGTGCCACCTGGCATCAAAGATTGTGGGCGCCCGCAATGAAGGGCTTCAACTTTGCCCATTGACTGGAGGGGGCAGCCCCCACAAATATAAAACACCTCAGTTATTTTACTCTTCTTGGGCCATAACATTCAACAGGAAGGAGTGATGAAAAGAATACCTGTGTCCCAAGTCTCTTCAGCTCCCTGCCCAGTGTCTCATAGTCCCTTGCTATGTATTGCAAGCTATGTGTGGCACTATTATTTGTACCCACATGAATGAGAAAGAAGGGGTAGTGGTCAATGGGCTCTTATAAGACTAAACAACTTCTCCGTCACACCGTGAATCTTTGCACCTGGAAGTCAGCACACCTCCCATGACATCCTCTTTCCTCCACACACTACTGCCTCTGTTCCCCTCAGTAAGGAGTCACCTTCAGCTTCCAGGGGACATTTACTGTTTGTTCATATAATGCCAGCAATGTGCATAGAAGGTACTAACAAGGGAAATAATGGAGAGGAGAGGAGCAAAGGCAGGAGCATACCATTCAAAAGGCAGATTAATTGCTCAGCTTCACCAAATTGTGACTTCTAAGCATCCGAGCGCATATGCTCCAGAAAAAGGAAAGCCTCACTGCATAATGAGGACCCAAAAAAGGTGAAATATTTGTTTCCAACCCCAGCCTACTGCTTGGAGAATAAAGTGGCCCCATAGCATACAAATGTGGGAAAGTTCTGCTCCCTGGTTTGCATTTGGTGCTTCCTAAAGATCATCAATAATGTGGTGACCTAATTGGTATGCTTGAAGGCACCCACTCAGGCACCTCATTGCAGGCAGATTTCCAGCAGCCATCCCTGGGTGGGCTTGAACCATCAACCTTCTGGTTAACTGCCAGACGCACTAACCAACTGCGCCACAGAGACGGGTGGTGGTATGGTCTAAACCACTGAGCCTCTTGGGCTTGCCAATCAGAAGGTCGGTGGTTTGAATCCCCGTGACGGGGTGAGTTCCCGTTGCTCTTTCCCAGCTCCTGCCAACCTAGCAGTTCGAAAGCACACCAGTGCAAGTTGATAAATAGGTACCTCTCCGGCAGGAAGGTAAACAGTGTTTCCGTGTGCTCTGGTTTCCCTCATGGTGTTCCATTGTGCCAGAAGCGGTTTAGTCATGCTGGCCACATGACCCCGAAAGCTGTTTGTGGACAAACACCAGCTCCCTCGCCCTGAAAGAGAGATGAGCACCACAACTCCATAGTCATCTTTGACTTGACTTAACCATCCAGAGGTCCTTTACCTTTACCTTACTTGAAGTTACATCCACAAAGATATCTTTGTGCAGTTCTGTGCCAAATTTGTAGTGATTTCCCACTATGCTGCTCAAGATTCCTAGACACATAATGTTTCCCAATTGGGGGAACGGTCTCCCATATTGTATTCCTTATCTATTCTATGTATATTATATGAGAAAGAACAAGGCAGTGGAATGAATTCATGGGGAAGTTTATCGATGGCAATTAGTCATGTTTGTGTTTGTGTCTCAGTCAGGTCTGAGCAGGAGGAGCACATATTTGAGCAAGGAAGTCAGGACCAACTGCGGAGCTGCCAAGCGGGAGCTGAGTTTACAAGGCTCAGCAAGGGAGCCAATCCCACAAAGTTGTTGTTGCACCAGCAACTACCGAGCAGATGCTTAAGTGCAATGCTCTTCTTATATTTATGTAAGAGAATATAATTGTGATGGCATTATAAAAAGGGGAACAATCTCCAATACCTCACTTTGGGGTGAAGGGGGAAGGAAACGTGGGCATGTATATGGGGAGATATATTCTCTCATACAGAATCTTAAAAGAGCATTGCCATGAGCATGGGAGATGAAATGCATACATTTGTCAAGATAAAAAATTGAAGCCGCAGTAATATGTACCAATTCTTGGTACATAATGATTCCAGAGCCAAATACTTAAGACCAGCTGTCCCATAATCTTTATTACATATGTCATTGAATTTCAAATTTATAAAGCTTTTATATCAATTCCCTGGAGCAGTATCACCTTCTGAAGTCTTTTGTCATATTTGCATGTGTGGATTCTGCTAGATTACTCTAGAGTTTGACAAGTGTATGTATGTGTCATGCATTTCTGTGATTATAACCACATCTCTAGGTTTTTTTGCATAACAAATGATGCCATAAGGCAAACATCTTTCAAAGCTTTAGTGGGGATAAAAATGCATATTTCAGAAACAGGGCATTTGTTTCCTCCAGGGAGGAAAATAATTCTAAATGGCACAATGTCAAAGCAGAAGCTATGGCAGGGTCCAATTTCGAGACCACATACTTAGATTTAACGCAGTAATTTCTTTTTTATATAGCTTTTTGCAACATTATTTTCAACTGGTTCTACAACTAGCTTTTAATTAGTTGTCATTCAGGTTTATTTTAGAATTGCTTTATTTAGTTCCAAGTTCTCCATGTGTAGTTTTCTGTTCACTTATAAGAACTTATGTTCTTATTAGTGGTGATTGGTGTCCATTAGGACTAGTGAAACTGCCTGCAGGGAGCTCAAAAGTAGGCTGAGCTAGAGCCAATAACAGGCTGAGCTAACTAATTCTGTTTTTTCCCCCCGCATTCCCTTTTCTACTGAGTTCTACACCCTATGGAGTGGCTGGAGTACTGTGTCAGGTTCTGGGCACCACAGTAATAAAAGGATATTGACAAGCTGGAACGGGTGCAAAGAAGGGCAAGCAAGATGAACAAAGGTCTGAAAACCAAGCCTAATGAGCAACAGTTGAGATAATTGGGTATGTTTAGCCTGGAGAAGAGAAGACTGAGAGGTGATATTAAAGCCACTTTCAAATATCTAAAGAGCTGTCATATGGAGAATGGAGCACGCTTGTTTTCTGCTGCTATAGAGGGTAGCACCCAGGCCAATAGATTCAAATTACAAGAAAGGAGATTCTGACTAAATGTTAAGAAGAGCTTTCTGATGGTAAAAGTTGTAGAGACATGGAATGCAGTGCCAGGCTACTTTGCACACTAGGCAAGGCTAACTTCATTTGCTAACTTCAATTTATGAAACCAGATTTCCTGTAGAAAAAAAATGAAAAGCACAAAACTTGAAATTGCTAAATTTATTTTAAATTGCAAGAATAAGTAATAGAATAAGATTTTATTATCTTTCTCAAATAACAAAAGAAAATATTTTAGCACACAAATTATTTCAAATGATTTTGTGAATTGTGATGGTTACTTTTCATCAGCCATAGCTCACTATAAAAGTGAATACATTTTCTAAATAAGATTAAGATGTGACTGTAAAATTTAAAATTCAGTGCTTTTCCCTTTTTTTATGGAGAGAGAGCAACTGTAGAGTTGATTGGAGGTTGTGTAATAACCTCTAATCAACTCTGTGGTCTATTTCATAGATACGTAAAAAATCTAATTATGAATTACTTCAAAAATGATAAAACCCTTCAAAATATAAAATAAAAGTAAAATGTCATGAGAAATGTATAACAAAAATTAATCTTTATAAAACTATGCCCCTAGTTGGCATAATGATAGCACTGGCCCTAAGCAGACTAAGGAGGTGCTAGGTTCTCTCACTCAGTTCCTCCCTGTTGGTGAGGACCAGGTCAAAGAGAGATAACCTCCTTGTTGCTTTTTCCATTGTCAGCAAGGCAAGGGAAGAATTTGTTGGACTTTACATTCTTGGCAGAGTTTGAGTTTCAACAGATATTGGGGTAGCTGAAGTATTCCATGCCTGTTATATCTCTCTTTTTAAAGTAAAGGTAAAGGGACCCCGGACCATTAGGTCCAGTCGTGGCCGACTCTGGGGTTGCGACGCTCATCTCGCTTTATTGGCCGAGGGAGCCGGCGTACAGCTTCTGGGTCATGTGGCCAGCATGACTAAGCCGCTTCTGGCAAACCAGAGCAGCACACGGAAATGCCGTTTACCTTCCCGCCGGAGCAGTACCTATTTATCTACTTGCACTTTGACGTGCTTTCGAACTGCTAGGATGGCAGGAGCAGGGACCGAGCAACGGGAGCTCACCCCGTCGTGGGGATTTGAACCGCCGACCTTCTGATCAGCAAGTCCTAGGTTCTGTGGTTTAACCCACAGCACCACCCGCATCCCATCTCTCTTTTTAGTGTTTGATAATAGGCTCTATGAAAGCATCATCCAAATCTTCAGTCAGACTTAGCACCCACAGTAAGTTAACTTTTGTTTCCCTCTCCTACACTTTTTGCCCAAATGCTCTCAATTTGCCTTCCATGCTCTAGGTGTACACATCCTTTACATATAATGCTACTCCTCCTTCCTTCCTTCCTTTCTTTCTTTTGAACAGGCTATACACCCCAGTTTCTACATTCGCGTCATGAGTCTCACCCCGTCCCACCACATTTCAGTAGTTTCAGTAGTAAGAGTTCAGGTTCTGCTAGCTTGTTTCCCATGCAATGTGCATTTGTGTAGAGACAACTGAAACCATGACTCATTCCTCCACACACTGCTGCCTCTGTCCCCCTCCGTAGGGAGTCACCTGCCACCACCATACATCTCTTCCTTTCCTGGGGGGTGGCAATAATTGTTCTGTACATGGTACCCTTCACTACCACCTTGGTGTGTTCTGAGATCTGCAACTGCTCTTCTGGCTGAGAATCAGTGTCCTGCTTTTCTGTGTCACATTCCACTAGGGGATGTCTCCTGCACTGCGCAATCTTCCTCCTCCCTAGGGGCACCCCACCTTCATCTCTATTCAAGACAGCCCACTCTGGTACATCAAAGCTTCTGGCCCCAAGTTAAATCCTGGAGTTGTTAATATAGTCCAAGAACTTTTCTCTCTCTCTGGCCCCAGAGAGAGATTCTAATAAGCAACTTGCTTCCTCAATATGCTGGCAGCTGTATGTTTGTTGTAAATTTTCCTCTGCAGCTGTGGAGATCAGAAGCCTATCTGTCTGTTTTTAACACACAAGGGCTGGAATTTCCAGGAAGCCAGAATTCTTACTGTGGTTAATAATTGACACTACATGGCAAAAATAATGAGCCTATTAAATAACTTGTAGCTCTGCACTGAACATTATCTGCTTTTTAAATTGGTTGTAATGCTGACAGCTGCTCTTAGGTGGCCAAATAAAAACATGTCTCCCTTGTAGAGATTCGAGTCAACTAAACTTAAATGCTTCTGTCAGTATTTCTAAGGAAAATAAAATATCAAGGTTTCACTTAGCTTCTAGTTTGGTTTGAACTTTTTGTCAAGTTGTGGCTGTTTAAGTCTGCATTTGATTTTACTGTACTTCAATTTATTTATTTTTAACCATATTGGGATTCTTTTCTAGGGATGAAAAGGTGGCATATAAATAATTTTATTAGAAAATGAAGTCTACGGGCAGTCTATGTGTCATGGTTCCAAAGGAACTATACACATGCTTATTGTGAACATGCAGATTAACTCTGAAATAAAACACACCGCTGTTTATCCGCAACCAGCTGTAGGTTCCATGGGAACAGAGACCTGCCTATAGCAATAGCCTAATAAGCAATGTTGGGATGCAGCACTGACCTGTTGAGAATGCCTAAATTTGATGGCTTCAGTGCATTAAGGGTAATTGGCAAGCACAACCAACCTGGTAATAACACATAGCGAAGCCATTAGGCCCAAGTTACGGACATGCTAAGCATATAAGAAATAATGAAATCATTCCTGTTATGATGTTGAGTGGTTAGACAAATCTGGCAGATGACAAAAAAGCGCTGGGTAACCTTTGATATGAATGATAAACAAATTAAAAGGTTAATCAGCAGAAGGAAAAGGACCAGTCTGCTTAGCAGCTCCTATTTTCTGAAACTGGGAAGGAAGGAAGCAGGAAAGAAAGACTCAGAAATCGGCATTTTGTAGAGCAGGCTTCTTCCAACTTTCTGAAAACTGTAGAACTTGTTGTTGGGAATTCTCAGCTGTGTTTTTTCCTCTTTCCCTTTCCAGCTTATTTATGTGACCTCTCCCACTAGACAGAAGACCAAGGCCATTAGGACCCCACCCCCTCCACCAAGGCCCCACCCCATCAGCCAGATAAGGATCAGCTGCGGGGAGTTTGGTTCTGCTCTCCCGTCCAAATAGGCCATTTGGCTTCAACTGCCAGTTGACCTGCAAGTGCAAAACTGAAACGAGACGCATTCTTACCTCTTCTGGTGGGGGGGGGGGTAGAGGGTCCTGCAGAAAGTGCCCTCAGATAAAGCCTGGGGGCAAGCAGTATGGAAAAGGAGATGAGGTAGATTTGCCCAGGGAAGAGACATGAGAAGAGACATGGAGGACCAGCATGTAGATCAAGGTGGAATAGCAAAGCCCCAGAAAGACTGAGCCTGTGGTTTTGAGCCACAAAGTGACTGTTGAATGTACTAGAAATGAGAACTGTGTGCAAAAGAGAAAAACCCAGAGACTAAACTTCTTAGGCTGCTGCTACAGGGAACTCTGTGCAGCCATGTGATTCACTCAGGATGAAGAAACCTAGAAGTCCCAGGACAGAAGACCATGCAAACACTTGCCTGGTAGAGGGCAGAGGGAGATGATGGCAATGCCATTAAGCCATCTACAAGGCAAAGGATGCTAGAGGTAACCAAAGTGGAGTTTGTTAGGGCAACATGGGTGTCATGCAACACAGAAAAAATACTTGCCCTTTTACACAGAGCTCTCTCTTTCTTTTTTGACAAGGTGTTACAGGAACAGGGAGGAGGAAGCAAGAACTCCATGTGGCACTGGCTGGAGGAGGCTGCACTGAGAGACATGGGGTCATGACTGGCTACTGCTTTGAACCCAAGCTCGCTGAAGCTATGAAAGGAGCGATGAGGGATGCTCTAGGGGCATAATGTGTGGGAATGTTAAGGATAGTAGGAAGGGATATATTGAATAAGTATTATCCTTCTTTAACTCACACTAGTAAGTGACATAAAGGTAAAGGGACCCCTGACCATTAGGTCCAGTCGTGACCGACTCTGGGGTTGTGGCGCCCATCTCGCTTTATTGGCCAAGGGAGCTGGCGTACAGCTTCCGGGTCATGTGGCCAGCATGACTAAGCCACTTCTGGTGAACCAGAGCAGCGCACGGAAACGCTGTTTACCTTCCCACCAGAGCGGTACCTGTTTATCTACTTGCACTTTGACGTGCTTTTGAACTGCTAGGTTGGCAGGAGCAGGGACCGAGCAACGGGATCTCACCCCGTCATGGGGATACGAACCGCCGACCTTCCAATCGGCAAGTAGAACTGGCAGATGTGATCTCAGAACCACTGGCAATCATCTTTGAGAATTCCTGGAGAACAGGCGAAGTCCCGGCAGACTGGAGGAGGGCAAATGTTGTCCCTATTTTCAAAAAGGGGGAAAGAGAGGACCCAAATAATTATCGCCCAGTCAGTCTGACATAAATACCAGGGAAGATTCTGGAGCAGATCATTAAGCAAACAGTCTGTGAGCACCTAGAAAGGAATGCTGTGATCACCAATAGTCAGCATGGATTTCTGAAAAATAAGTCATGTCAGACTAACCTGATCTCGTTTTTTGGCAGAATTACAAGCCTGGTAGATGAAGGGAACGCAGTGGATGTAGCCTACCTTGATTTCAGCAAGGCGTTCGACAAGGTGCCCCATGATATTCTTGTAAAGAAGCTGATAAAATGCGGTCTTGACTATTCTACCACTCAGTGGATTTGTAACTGGCTGACTGACCGAACCCAAAGGGTGCTCATCAATGGTTCCTCTTCATCCTGGAGAAGAGTGACTAGTGGGGTGCCACAGGGTTCTGTCTCGGGCCCGGTCTTATTCAACATCTTTATCAACGACTTGGATGATGGACTCAAGGGCATCCTGATCAAATTTGCAGATGACACCAAACTGGGAGGGGTGGCTAACACCCCAGAGGACAGGATCACACTTCAAAACAACCTTGACAGATTAGAGAACTGGGCCAAAACAAACAAGATGAACTTTAACAGGGAGAAATGTAAAGTATTACACTTAGGCAAAAAAAAATGAGAGGCACAAATACAAGATGGGTGACACCTGGCTTGAGAGCAGTACATGTGAAAAGGATCTAGGAGTCTTGGTTGACCACAAACTTGACATGAGCCAACAGTGTGATGCGGCAGCTAAAAAAGCCAATGCAATTCTGGGCTGCATCAATAGGAGTATAGCATCTAGATCAAGGGAAGTAATAGTGCCACTGTATTCTGCTCTGGTCAGACCTCACCTGGTGTACTGTGTCCAGTTCTGGGCACCACAGTTCAAGAAGGACACTGACAAACTGGAACGTGTCCAGAGGAGGGCAACCAAAATGGTCAAAGGCCTGGAAACGCTGCCTTATGAGGAACGGCTAAGGGAGCTGGGCATGTTTAGCCTGGAGAAGAGGAGGTTAAGGGGTGATATGATAGCCATGTTCAAATATATAAAAGGATGTCATATAGAGGAGAGAGGAAGGTTGTTTTCTGCTTCTCCAGAGAAGCGGACACGGAGCAATGGATCCAAACTACAAGAAAGAAGATTCCACCTAAACATTAGGAAGAACTTCCTGACAGTAAGATCTGTTTGACAGTGGAATTTGCTGCCAAGGAGTGTGGTGGAGTCTCCTCCTTTGGAGGTCTTTAAGCAGAGGCTTGACAACCATATGTCAGGAGTGCTCTGATGGTGTTTCCTGCTTGGCAGGGGGTTGGACTCGATGGCCCTTGTGGTCAATTCCAACTCTATGATTCTAAGTCCTAGGCTCTGTGGTTAACCCACAGCGCCACCCGTGTCCATAGCGACATAGCAGAGCAGATTCCCCTCAATATAGCTGGACGCTAGTTTGCAGATTTGTTTGAATCTCTTAGTAAAGATTATTTCCTGGTGTTTCCTTAAATCCATCTTAAAAGAATAAAGACACAAGAGTCTTTCTGAATAAAATAACAAAAAGTTTACTCACATTTCCCTTCACAATATGATCCCTGAAAGGCAGCATTTACTTATCACGAAGCTACTTCAACCTGAGGTATGACTGTATAATGGTACATATAATTTGTAAACCACCCTGTGATCTTTGGATGAAAGTCAGCATAGAAATTAATAATAATAATAGTGATCCTGCAGCCTATTTTTAAAGGACCAGTACAAATACCACACTACACGCACACACACAAACCATTTTCACTCATAGAAACATGCACCAATGTCGTCCCCCTCTGATTTTTCTCCTTCTTAAGCTATGACAGTTCAAAGACCTAACAAAAACAGTGAATGCTACATTAATTTCAAAACATTAAACCAAGCAGGCAAAACTCTTTATGCTGTTTTTTTTCTCCCTCTGTGTTCATTTAATGGAGCTTTTTAGCTGCATCGGTGCATTATTGCTTAGGCTCATTTTTTTTAAGTACTTAGAATGTGTTATTGCTTTAATGCACTTCATGGGACATTGCATAACACATACTTAAATTATTTTACTAATGTTAAGCAAGTGTTCCTGCATTATTAAATGCGAAGTGATATGTAAATTTGGATAAACATGATTTCAGAACATGTTCCTCAGGTGCCCGTTTGCACATTAAATAGCAATAAAACAGTATATTATAGAAGCCCTGTGATGCCAACATCAGAGTGTCAATATTATGGAACCCTGTGACATTAACATTAGAGTGTCATATATATACACAAACGCATGCACACACTTTTGAAAGAAGCTGAAACTCATAACTCATGTTAGACTTAAACATTTTCTTCATTTCCTGCCTCTAGTGAGATGCCGAATGAGAGCTGTTAAGACCCTCAACCTACCTAAAGCTGCTAGCAATCTCATAAAAGCAATATATGGCTCATAAAGGTTCAGAAACTGGTACAATAGAATGATGAAGAATTTGTTTAGTCTCGTAAAAAAAAAAAATTAGCTACTGTAAAATGTGTCTATGAAGCTAAAGTCACTCTGCCACAGATGATAGCGATAATCATTTGTATCCAACGAAGTTATCCCATTGATGCAAGGACTTCTGCTTATGCATTGGAAACCCCCACCCCCACCCCCGAGACACACACACATACACACACACCAAGTGTGTTCTGGGATCCTACCTAGGATCAGATTTCTTTTGGGGAGGGGACAGAGAGGAGAGAGCGAAGGGAAGCTCCATTGTACATGCAGAAGCTGTGCATCAATGGAACAAATTTGCTGGTTAAAAGATAGTTGCTACTAATACTACTACTACTACTACTACTACTAATAATAATAATAATAATAATGTGTAGCACTTTCATCTTAGCAACAGCCATCAGGCTATAGTAGCGAGAGAGAGAGATAGAGACATGGAAGTATAGGGCCCCTATATCTACTCTGTTTAAAAACCAGCAATGTTCAGTTCATCCTCTTCTTGAATACTTTCTATTCCAGCTGATCATTACAGTTACAGTCATTGTGGGCTGTGGATCCTCTTTTCTGCCTCTCTGACGTCTCTCTGGCATTATCTGGGTATTGCTTGATTCTTTGGGTTCTACGTAGATATGTGAATTTATGGGGGAAAGAGTTGCCAAAGTTCCATTCAGGTGTAGATGCTGAGAGAAACATTTTATCATGTGTTCTTCTACTGTGGATTGTTATCAAGGGGGCTGAGAACTCATAGCTTATCCCTTATGAAGTGGTTTCCTGTATTATTCTAAGGGACCCCATGGGGGTGTCTAATAAATCTATTACTGAACAGGTGGCGGTATATCTGAAGGTAGTAGTATCTCTTAGATCTATTATGATTATTAGTTCTTAACATGTGCACCTTCAATAATTGGTTCAGCCAACGTTATTTGTGCTACTTCATGTTTTATACTTTGCTTAATGGTCAGTCAACTGTTATAAATGTTTATTTATTTGCCCTTCTACCTCAGAATCTCTTCTTGCCTTTGTGTCATGTCTCTTGGATCAGGCTTCCTCAATCTCAGCCCTCCAAATGTTTTGAGACTACAATTCCCATCATCCCTGACCACTAGTCCTGCTAGCTAGGGATCGTGGGAGTTGTAGGCCAAAACATCAGGAGGACAGAGGTTGAGGACGCCTGTCTTAGATTGTAAGGCTGAGAGCAGGGAGTGTCTTCCTACCAGTATTTGTAAGCTGCCCTGGGAGACTTTTTCTTGGGGGAAGGGGAGCAAATAGTGGGATAAAAATGTTTTAAATGAAATAATTATTTAAAATTGTTCAAAATGAATTTTCTGGAAATCGTTACAGCAGTTCTGTAAGGTAAGACAGCATTCTTATCCTCCATATTGCATGTGCAGTATTTGCAAGCTTATAAATGTCCCAAAGAGGCTGGAGCCAGATTAATAACCACTCCGTACATTTAAAGCACTATGATATCACTCCTCAGAGTTCCTTGTGAAGAGGGATTGGCTCTTAAACCACTCTGGGATTGTAGCTCTGTAAGAGGAACAGAAGAAGAAGAAGAGTTTGTATTTGATATCCCGCTTCATCACTACCCTAAAAAGGTAAAGGTAAAGGTACCCCTGCCCGTACGGGCCAGTCGTGTCTGACTCTAGGGTTGCATGCTCATCTCGCTCTAGAGGCCGTGAGCCGGCGCCGTCCGAAGACACTTCCGGGTCACGTGGCCAGCGTGACGAAGCTGCAGCTGGCGAGCCAACACCAGAGCAGCACACGGAACGCCGTTTACCTTCCCGCTATAAAGCGGTCCCTATTTATCTACTTGCACTTGAGTGCTTTCAAACTGCTAGGTGGGCAGGAGCTGGGACTGAACGGCGGGAGCTCACCCCGCCGTGGGGATTTGAACCGCCGACCATACGATCGGCAAGTCCTAGGCACTGAGGTTTTACCCACAGCGCCACCCACATCACTACCCTAGGGAGTCTCAAAGTGACTGACATTCTCATTTCTCCTCCTCCACCACGACAAACACTCTGTGAGGTGAGTGAGGCTGAGAGACCTCAAAGAAGTGTGACTAGCCCAAGGTCACCCAGCAGCTGCATGTGGAGGAGCGGAGACGCGAACCCGGTTCCCCAGATTACGAGTCTATCGCTCTTAATGACTACACCACACTGGCTCTCCACACCTGGCTCACACCTGGCTCTCACAGGAGTCTCCTAACAAACCTCAGCACCAGTAACAAACTGCAGCACCCAAAATTCTTTGGGGCAGGCAAGCCATAGCCATTTCAAGAGGCATCATAGTGTGAATGTGGCCTTGATTAGAAGGAATAAACTTGTCAAGAGGCATCATAGTGTGATTAGAAGGAATAAACTTGGCAGTGTGGTGTTGCACAATTATATATAAATGGTTCATCAAAAATAGTCCACTTTTCTTCAACTTGATATAAGTTTTTCTCCTATGTTATCTCATCTGCGCAGTCTACTAAACCCCTTCCTCCACAGATAAATATGCGGAGAGGCTTTATGAAGAACTAATTTGACTCACCTTTTGCTTCTTATATGTGACAATTTTATGTGGCATTGCACTCTCAGTTGTCTGCCAGTTTCCCCCTCCCCTCTGTATTCTCATGTAATTTTTTCTATTTCTATTTTTATTTGTTGCACTCATTATTCTTACTGCGTTTTGTATGTGCTTATTCAGTAACCATTCGGTATGAAAAAGAACTGGGGGGGGGGACCTGGAAACATTCAGATGATCCTCAGCTTCCTTCGCCTCCTACTTTCACCCAGAAATTATTCCTTAGCATATAACCATT
Organism: Podarcis liolepis; assembly: GCF_965112155.1. NCBI lineage: Eukaryota > Metazoa > Chordata > Lepidosauria > Squamata > Lacertidae > Podarcis > Podarcis liolepis. The sequence continues at coordinate 12,434,954 of NC_139570.1, read as the reverse complement.
TCTGGATCACTTTAGTTCTTATTCATATTATGGGGGGGGGGCAGGGAACCAGGTTTTGTAGTTGCTTTTTGGGGCTGAATCCAATACACTCATTCACTTCACACAAGGATTTACACTTGTGCTATCAAAACTGCCACCCTCTGTTCATCTTGTGCACTCTGCACCCTTCTCAAATCTGGTCTGGAGGGCTGGCCAAATATACAAAAGCAGATTTGGAGGGGTGAAGAACTAAATGAGGGAGGAGTTTCATTTTGCAAGTGTAAATGCTAGCACTAAAAGAACACATTACCTAGGTTCAACGTCACTTGGGAGAGGTGGGCTTTCAATCAGGGACTCCTGTCATCTTGGTGATGCCACAGCTGTGTGCCACCTGGCTGGTGCAAACCAATGCCAGGGTCTTTTTGGTACAGGCCCCCCACTTATGAAATGTGCTTCCTGTTGAAAGCCATCTCCTTATTGCTTAAAAAAAAAATTAACCAGCATTTAAAATCATTCCCATGCACTCATGCATATGATCTTCTGGCAACCTTGAAATCATTTAGCTGTGAGGGTATTTGATTCTTTTCATCATCATCATCATCATCATCATCATCATCATTATCATCACTGTTAATTTGTGTACAGCCTTTCTATCTTACAATACTCAAGGCGGTTTACAAGCTGAAGAAACAAAGAATGTACACCTTATAACAATCTAATGAAATACAAAAATGTGATAATAAAAACAGCTTTAAAATAAGCAATCTACATCAAATAATGTAACATTCGGGACCACATAACACCGGTTCTGAGAGATCTGCATTGGCTCCCAGTACGTTTCCGAGCACAATTCAAAGTGTTGGTGCTGACCTTTAAAGCCCTAAACGGCCTCGGTCCTGTATACCTGAAGGAGCGTCTCCACCCCCATCGTTCAGCCCAGACACTGAGATCCAGCGCCGAGGGCCTTCTGGCGGTTCCCTCGTTGCGAGAAGTGAGGCTACAGGGAACCAGACAGAGGGCCTTCTCGGTGGGGGCACCCGCCCTGTGGAAAGCCCTCCCATCAGATGTCAAAGAGATAAACAACTACCTGACATTCAAAAGACATCTTAAGGCAGCCCTGTTTAGGGAAGTTTTTAATATTTAACTCTGTACTGTTTTTAATACTTGATTGGGAGCCGCCCAGAGTGGCTGGGGAAACTCAGCCAGATGGGCGGGGTATAAATAAATTATTATTATTATTATTATTATTATTATTATTATTATTATTATTATTACATTCAACAATCATTAGAATAGTATAGAATAATAATATCAGCATATAAAAATTAAACAGAAACCCACTCTTAACAATTACAATAAATAATTTTGAAACTACAATCAATAAAACAATAGCAAGCCGCAGTGCATAAAATAATACAATACAAATTGAGAAGCAGAGACTGGAGGGTGAGGCAAGGCAGGTGGAAAAAGGCCTTGCGTGATGGCCTCTCTCCCTCCTTAAAAAAAATATTTGTATTGCTTTGCCATTTGCCACCTTGCGCTCCAAACTGGGAGCAAGGGTGGGATACAAATTTAATTTTTAAAAAATAATAAAGGAGTGTTTTACCAGAGTTCTTTAACAATCAGTGCCTCTTCCCAGGGCACACTGAAATTGTATCTCTGTGGGGGAATAGGAGTACAGTGGTACCTTAGGTTACAAACGCTTCAGGTTAAATACGCTTCAGGTTACAGACTCCGCTAACCCAGAAATAGTGCTTCAGGTTAAGAACTTTGCTTCAGGATGAGAACAGAAATCGTGCTCCGGCGGCAGCAGAAGGCCCCATTAGCTAAAGTGGTGCTTCAGGTTAAGAACAGTTTCAGGTTAAGTATGGACCTCCGGAACGAATTAAGTACTTAACCTGAGGTACCACTGTATACCCCCTTCATGGATCACTGCCTTGCCGTGGCTAAGGGGCTTGAATAACTCAGAGAAGCTATGAGCTATGCCGTGCAGGGCCACCCAAGATAGACAGGTCATAGTGGAGAGTTTTGACCAAACGTGATCCACCTGGAGCAGGAACCAGCAAGCCACTCCAGTATCCCTGCCAAGAAAACTCCATGGACAAAGACAGCAGGCATATAAAAGTTATGACCCTGGAAGATGAGCCCCTCAGGTCGGAAGGCGTCCAACTTGCTACTGAGGAAGAGCGGAGGACAAGTACAAGTAGATTCAGAGCTGATGAAGCAGCTGGGCCAAAGCTGAAAGGACGCTCAGTTGCGGATATGCCTGGAAGCGAAAGGAAAGTCCAATGCTGTAAAGAAAAATATTGCATAGGAACCTGAAATGTAAGAACCATGAATCTTGGTAAGTTGGATGTGGTCAAAAATGAGATGGCAAGAATAAATATTGACATCCTGGGCATCAGTGAACTAAAATGGACGGGAATGGGCAAATTCAGTTCGGAAGACCATCACATCTACTACTGTGGGGAAGAAACCCATAAAAGAAATGGAGTGGCCCTCATAGTCAACAAAAGAGTGGCGAAAGCTGTACTGGGATGTAATCTCAAAAATGATAGAATGATCTCGATACGAATCCAAGGCAGACCTTTTAACATCACAGTAATCCAAGTTTATGCACCAACCACTGGTGCTGAAGAAACTGAAATTGACCAATTCTATGAAGACTTATAACACCTTATAGAAATGACACCAAAGAAGAATGTTCTTCTCATTATAGGGGATTGGAATGCTAAAGTAGGGAGTTAAGAGATAAAAGGAACAACTGGCAAGTTTGGCCTTGGAGTTCAAAACGAAGCAGGGCAAAGGCTAATAGAGTTCTTCCAAGAGAACAAGCACTCTTTTCCAATAACACAAGAGACGACTCTACACATGGACATCACCAGATGGGCAGCATCGAAATCAGATTGATTATATTCTCTGCAGCCAAAGATGGAGACGCTCTATACAGTCAGCAAAAACAAGGCCTGGAGCTGACTGTGGCTCAGATCATCAGCTTCTTATAGCAAAATTCAAGCTTAAACTGAAGAAAGTAGGAAAAACCACTGGGCCGGTAAGATACAATCTAAGTCAAATCCCTTATGAATACACAGTGGAAGTGAGGAACAGGTTTAAGGATTTAGATTTGGTGGACAGAGTGCCTGAAGAACTATGGACGGAGGCTCGTAACATTATACAAGAGGCAGCAACTAAAACCATCCCAATGAAAAGGAAATGCAAGAAAGCAAAGTGGCTGTCCAACGAGGCCTTACAAATAGCGGGGGAGAGAAGGCAAGCAAAATGTGAGGGAAATAGTGAAAGATACATTGAATGCAGATTTCCAAAAATTGAATGCAGATTTCCAAAAAATAGCAAGGAGAGACAAGAAGGCCTTCTTAAACGAGCAATGCAAAGAAATAGAGGAAAACAATAGAATGGGAAAAACCAGAGATCTGTTCAAGAAAATTGGAGATATGAAAGTAACATTTCGTACAAAGATTTCCATAATAAAAGACAAAAGTGGAAAGGGCCTAACAGAAGCAGAAGACATCAAGAAGAGGTGGGAAGAATACACAGAGGAACTATACCAGGAAGAAATGGATGTCTCGTATACCCCAGGCAGTGTGGTTGCTGACCTTGAGCCAGACATCCTGCAGAGTGAAGTCAAATGGGCCTTAGAAAGCATTGCTATTAAGAAGGCCAGTGGAAGTGATGATATTCCAGCTGAACTATTTAAAATTTTAAACGATGATGCTGTTAAGGTGCTACACTCAATATGCCAGCAAATTTGGAAAACTCAGCAGTGGCCAGAGGATTGGAGAAGATCAGTCTACATCCCAATCCCAAAGAAGGGAAGTGCCAAAGAATGCTCCAACTACCGTACAATTGCACTCATTTCACACGCTAGCAAGGTTATGCTTAAAATTCTACAAGGCAGGCTTAAGCAGTATGTGGACCGAGAACTCCCAGAAGTTCAAGCTGGATTTAGAAGAGGCAGAGGAACCAGAGACCAAATTGCAAACATGTGCTGGATTATGGAGAAAGCTAGAGAGTTCCAGAAAGACATCTACTTCTGCTTCATTGACTATGCAAAAGCCTTTGACTGTGTCGACCACAGCAAACTATGGCAAGTTCTTAAAGAAATGGGAGTGCCTGATCACCTCATCTGTCTCCTGAGAAATATCTATGTGGGACAAGAAGCTACAGTTAGAACTGGATATGGAACAACTGATTGGTTCAAAATTGGGAAAGGAGTGCGGCAAGGCTGTATATTGTCCCCCTGCTTATTTAACTTATATGCAGAATTCATCATGCGAAAGGCTGGGCTGGATGAATCCCAAACCGGAATTAAGATTGCCAGAAGAAATATCAACAACCTCAGATATGCAGATGACACAACCTTGATGGCAGAAAGTGAGGAGGAATTAAAGAACCTTTTATTGAGGGTGAAAGAGGAGAGCGCAAAATATGGTCTGAAGCTCAACATCAAAAAAACGAAGATCATGGCCACTGGTCCCATCACCTCCTGGCAAATAGAAGGGGAAGAAATGGAGGCAGTCAGAGATTTTACTTTCTTGGGCTCCATGATCACTGCAGATGGTGACAGCAGTCACGAAATTAAAAGACGCCTGCTCCTTGGGAGAAAGGCGATAGCAAACCTAGACAGCATCTTAAAAAGCAGAGATATCACCTTACCAACAAAGGTCCATATTGTTAAAGCCATGGTTTTCCCAGTAGTGATCTATGGAAGTGAGAGCTGGACCATAAAGAAGGCTGATCACCGAAGAATGGATGCTTTTGAATTATGGTGCTGGAGGAGACTCTTGAGAGTCCCATGGACTGCAAGAAGATCAAACCTATCCATTCTTAAGGAAATCAGTGCTCACTGGAAGGACAGATCGTGAAGCTGAGGCTCCAATACTTTGGCCACCTCATGAGAAGAGAAGACTCCCTGGAAAAGACCCTGATGCTGGGAAAGATGGAGGTCACAAGGAGAAGGGGACGACAGAGGACGAGATGGTTGGACAGTGTTCTCGAAGTTACAAACATGAGTCTGACCAAACTGCGGGAGGCAGTGGAAGACAGGAGTGCCTGGTGTGCTCTGGTCCATGGGGTCACGAAGAGTCGGACAGGACTAAACGACTAAACAACAACAACCACTGTATACTATCACATCTCAGCAACCATAACAAACTGCACTTCCCAGGATTAATTGAGGGAAAGGCACAAGTGTTTAAAGTAGTGTCATACTGCTTTAAATGTATGGTATATATGGGGCCTGCGTGAATGCAGAAATTCCCGGACTTTGAATGAGAAAAGCGTAAATGAAGCCTCGTTGTCTGGCCACAACACGTGAATGAATGTGGGTATATCAAGCGAAAACAAATCCCATTGAGACTGAAATACTGATAGTTGGCAGGTTCATATGACACGGACCCTTGGCTGAGGAAGCTCTGTCATTTATAGCATTCAGCATGCCAATGCTGACATTTTTACCAGAAAATAAGACAGTGTAATCACAAGCCAGTAAGCTCGCTTGATGTGTTTGTCCTTTTCACACATGATACAGGCTGCTTAAATTATGACAACATTTTAACCTCCTAAAATTTCATTGCATTTGGCTAAAACATTAAATTATGTATAGCTTTAATGGCAGTAAACATGATCAAACACTTCCTAAGATGACATTTTCTTTGTTCGGCTGGCACATATGCTATGAGCAGGCAGTGCAAGTTAAACCCTTCATTACTTTGACGTGTGAGCCCTGAATTAAGCAATCTCTTCCCTTTCCCTGGCTAGCTGTCTGTGCCCATTTGAAAGCATTCTGAGCAGTGCAACCAAACTGGGCGCTTCTAAAAATACTAGGTTCACAAAATCCTCTCTGAGGCAGATTTATTTTTTAGAGGGTTATATTAGTGAAAACAGCTGGGAAAGTGTTTACTTCCTAAGAGTAAATTATAAGGTGCATATAAATTTCTAAAACTGAAGGAGTGAAGACGATTACTTTGGGGAGGGGGGGGAGAGGCACTATCTGCTTCTTATTACTGATGTTAATCAGCATGATGTGGTGGGGAGAAGTAAAGAGCCATTTATTTATTTTTGCAATGTAATTATCCAACCCCCAAATGTGCATGTATTACTAAAAATAATGCACACATACATAAATACATTATGAGTGGTAATCAACTACGTTTTACTCAGGGTATACCTACTGAGATTAATGGGCCTAACTTAGTCATGTTCATGAATTTAAATGGATGTATTCTGCTTCATTGAATATGAAGGGAAATCGCTTGCAAAAATGTGTATACTCCGCATAACGGCATACAAAAATGCACATATTATGAGGAAGACTTGTCTTGCAGGGCTTTTTCTGGCATGGAAGGGCAGGACCCAGACTGACTCCAACTACAAAAGCTGTTGAACAAACTCTTGGGCTGGGGTGTTGTTTGGGGTGGGGGGGTTGATGAGTGGTGGTTGTTGCTGTTATTGAAATTAATTTTTTGTCTCTATTCTCAATCTTACGATTTATGTAGAAAGTGTTCAAGCGGTGTCCTTTTTGCTGACGTATTTATTATTTATTATTACTTTCATTGTGTTAGCAATTAGGCATTTTTTAAAATGATGTAAGCTTCCTTGAACATGATCTGAACTATGGAAAGGTGGCATACAAATACAATTATGAATGAATTTTCATGAAGACTTTTAAAGGGGGGAATCACAAATTGGCATGGAAAATGGGATGAAATGAATGGAAGTTTTGAAAAATGAGAATTGACACATTCAACCATCCCTAACACTATTAACTCTCTTCCCTATTGACTATAAAGACAAAGACTGAAGGGTTGTTGTTTTTTAGCAGGGTTGGTAAACTGATCTCTTTAAATGTTGTTCTAATTAGATGTGCATTGGCCTGGGTGAGGCTTTAGATAACAATCACGGCATGTATGTACAGTGGTACCTCAGGTTACATACGCTTCAGGTTACAGACTCCGCTAACCCAGAAATAGTACCTCGGGTTAAGAACTTTGCTTCAGGATGAGAACAGAAATCGCGCAGCGGCGGTGCGGCAGCAGTGGGAGGCCCCATTAGCTAAAGTGGTGCTTCAGGTTAAGAGCAGTTTCAGGTTAAGTACGGACCTCCGGAATGAATTAAGTACGTAACCAGAGGTACACTGTAATGCTCTGCTCATCCTAATGAGGTTTTCTTCTTCTCATCCAGGTTGTAGGATCTTGATCAATTTCTTGCCAGTTCCATACCATCCCACATTTCTTTGATAAAAATAGATACACCCTAAGGAAAAGCAGGACATTCTGGGGTCAAATCTCAAACCAGGATAGGTTCTCTAAATCAGGGACTTCCCTGGAAAATAGGGACACGGAGGGCAGGATTGTGCACAACCCTCTCCATTCAGCCCATGGCCCCACCTGTGGGGTCTTGAATCAGTTCAGCCCACCCTGGGCCAAGCTGGGGACCACCAACTCTGTCCTAGATGTGGTACCAAATTTGGTAGGGAGCAGGACTCATGTTTAACTAGAGGTTTTTTTAAAGCTTAATTACACATACAACTGTGAGAAGGGAAGGAGGTGCTTTCATTTTCCCCTACCCCTGCTCCTGAATGAGAACAGGGTGGTCGATTCTTTTCAAGAGGCATCTCTGATAGCTGCTTGGAAAGAGAGTACCTTGCACCAGGCTTGATCCTCGCTTCTACTGAACACCTGTTCCATACATGCACCAATCCTGCATGTTCTTTTACAAGTGATTTCTCTGAAGGAAGGCAATTTTCAAGGAAGGAGAGTCATACAATGGGCTCCTGCCCTTCTCCAAAAGTTGCAGCCAGTGGTCAGGGTAGGTCTCAACCTTTTGTGGGGTGTTCCTGCCTGATACCTCTCTTTCATTGCCTGATGGTGTGTACCTGACAGCCATGGATTGCTTTAGGCCATCCAGTCCTGAACCATCAAAATCTGTGGCTGACTGTACCCAACTTGTCTGATGCCCGAATCCCTTCTGAACATGCCCAGTTTGGCTCAGGAATCAGGTCTCAGCCAAATCCAGTGCACAACCTAAGTTTTGGGAGATTTCTCTCACCTGTAGCAGCATCGGCTGAGCTACTGAGATAGCCTTGCCACTGACTTCTGGCTGAGAGTTAACAATACAAAAAGAAAGGTGCAGACCGATACTCTCAACTGAGTTAATAAATTTGATCATTCATTAAATACTATCTTCTGATAAGAGATTTATGAAGTAACCAGAAGCCACTGAGCATTAACAGTAATGAATTCATGTCAGTATAAATAAGTTAATTAACGAGTTGGCATCTGCTGCTTTAGGTGGCTAAACTAATACTATTGAAGCTACATGCTTCCTCTCCCCTCCTTCCACATATCCTTTCTCATAATGTTGATGCAACTTGGGTTAATCACACCAAGCATCCTTATTTTTCAGGGTGACATTGTGTTCTGCTCTACAGAAAACAGCCCTCTATTCCAAGGGTTGTCAGTAGACAGACTTCTATTTGAAGGAATCTTCTATTTGAAGAGACGTACCATCTAAGAATGCACTTGTATGTGGGGAATATCACATTAGCTTTCCTGATTATAATGCTAGCATCCCGGACCATTTTCTATCTGCAGTACCAGATGCATTATGGAACTATGGCTTTCTGACCAACACACTGGCATGTCACAACAAATTTCATTCTCATTAGTGGGTGTGGTACGACACAACAAATAACATCAATGGACAACACTGCTACTCCCACACTCTTTCCACATGTGTGCATCTGTTCCCCCATGGAAATGGCACAAAAGAACTGTATGTCAGAATACTGCCACAGATTCCATCAGTTTAATAATAATAATAATAATAATATATTACTTTTACCCCACCCATCTGGCTGGGTTTCCCCAGCCACTCTGAGCAGCTTCCAACAGGAGATTAAAATTACTCTTGCAAATTTCTCAGGTGTACAGATAAAGGTAAAGGGACCCCTGACCATTAGGTCCCATTGTGACCGACTCTGGGGTTGTGGCGCTCATCTTGCTTTATTGGCCGAGGGAGCCGGTGTACAGCTTCCGGGTCACGTGGCCAGCATGACTAAGCCGCTTCTGGTAAACCAGAGCAGCAGAAACACCATTTACCTCCCCGCCGGAGCGGTACCTATTTATCTACTTGCACTTTGACATGCTAATAAGGGACCTTGAAGTTGCCCATGGAAGGCAAATGCACACTGGAGTAATTTATTCATCCCATCTCAGTTGGATCTCATCTGTCTGAGATGAAGCTGTCTGAACAGAGGTGGGTCTAATTCCCAAAATGAGTACTCAAGGGGTGTGACCAAAGTGAGGGGGACAAAAGCTGCATCCTAAGCCTATACAGATCAGTCACATGATATGACAACCCTACAGTTACCATTGTAAAGGCAGAGCAACAGCAGCAGCTTCACTGCTGAATGAAATTTGGATCTTGTGTACTATCTTAACTTGTGCCTTCTTGCTTTATGCCTGCTTCTTATGCACAGAATGCATCTGAAAGGAGGGAGGCGATAGAACCAGCTGAAGTTATCCAAAGCAAACAAAAAACAGGGCTGCAAGCAGCCCAAAGAGGTTATATCTGGGATTGTGGGCCGGGTTCAGAAATCACCCTTCACCCAGTGCTTTGGGATGGGGGTGGGGGAATGAGTGCAGTTTGTGCATTGATATTTCCCTCTTTTTCTTCTTTTCTGCAGTTTCTAGCCAGATACCTCAATTCACCCAGGGACTTTGTGGTCTGCAACACAGTGGGGACACCTAAATGGTGTTCCCACTTTCAAGTACTTGACAGTACAGATTTCTTATATAAGCAAAATAATTGCAACATAAATGTGAACCTCCTGCTGCATCGAAGAGTTTTGCCTGTTCCGATTGCTTGCTTCTGGGTGGAGATATTTCCTTAATGGGTCATCTGAACCCATTCAGAGACTAAGGTGTGCAGGTGGCCCAAAAAACTGTTTTGCAGTTTGTATTTGGCCAGGCAGAGAGAGCAGGGAGTTTGTTAGTAAAATATTTAAATACTGGCTTCTGGGGTCAACATGCTCAATGAAGCAGTTAACAAAACAGGATACTGAGAACAACAGGAGAGCCTTATATATAAAACAGCCAACCAAAACTAATAGCACGATCTTACACAGACTTATCTTGGAATGAGCCACACAAAATGCAGTGGTGCTTACTTCTGAGTAACTGAGCAAGGGGTTGCAATGGAATTAATAAAACAGCAACAGTACAGAAATCCAAACAAGAGACTAGGAAATAAATGTAGCAGAAGAAACTCAACCAAACAACAGCCAAATCCCTGCAGAACTCAGCAAAATACAGTAGCCAGGAGGAAGAAAGTCCCCAAAGGTCTTTGAAACACTTCATTGAAATGCCAGAAAGGGAGAGGAACACCAAACTTCTATGGGAGGAAGGTTGGGATCAGGAGTCCCAAAAGGATTTTTTGACCTCCAAGACCACAAACTTTAATTAGTGCCAATCTAAAATTATAATAATTGACATCATTATCATCCTTCTGTGGGTTGCCAGCTGTGATTTCAAGAGGACAAAATGGTTTTGTGCCCCCAACAAAGCCCCCAATACTAACCGGTCCCATGGGTATTATAACCATAACCATAATGAAACCATAGTAAAACTTCTTACCAAGTACCTGTACATTTCTCCACTACACAGTGGAGCTGGGCGACATCGGTTTTTCAGTTATTGTGGTATATCACCAGACAAACATCACTGTTTGGTGATATACCATGATATTGAAAAAAACAATATCCATTGGCCTCTGCCCGTGAGACACCAGGTGGAACTGTCCCAGCTCTCACCTCGAGAGCTGAGGCAGTTTCACCCAGACTCACAGGCTGGGACAACGCAGCTTGTTTATGCCACTCAGCTGGGGGGAGGGAAGGTCCCCGCCCCCGCGCTGAGACAGCCCTGATGCTCTCGCGTGAGTAGGTGGAGCATCAGGGCTCCTTTAACTGCTCACTGTGGGGAGCAGCAACCACACTCTCCTTGCCTGAGCAGTTTCACAGAGCCTCCATCCCCTTGCCAGCTTGCGGGAGCCAGTGCTGGGGGCTCCTTTAACTGCTTGACTGAGGCAAGGGCAGCTGCACACTCCTCAGTCAAGCAATTCAAAGATGCAGAGGGAGGAACAAGCTATATTGGCGCCTCGCTGATACAGCTTGTTTCTCCCTCTCCGTCGTATGAGGGCAGAGTGGGATGGCAGTTTCACTCAGTGATATATCGCTGGTGAAACTGCCATTGCTCCTAAATTCCTCTGCTAGCACTGCCCAATGGAGGAAGGAACTCTTGACTCCCTCCAGCAGATGCTGCTAGCAGAGGGACTCAGGAACGGTGGCAGTTTCACCAGCAATATACCGCTGAGTGAAACCGACGTCGCTGTCTGCTCCTCATACCAGTCCTGGGAGATATATTGCCCAGGCATACTACACAGTGAGGCCAAGGCTGCAAGTTTATGTAAACTTAATGTTAAGTCCTATCAACGTGCCTGCATAAAGGCTAACCCTAGATCTCAGATCACTTTTTCCTTGAGTCATCAGCTATGATGAAGTGACAGTGTGACCAACTAAATCTGCACCATAAACATGGCATATTATTTGCAAGTTGGCTTGATATTTCAGCTTATCAAATATTCATGGAGAACAATAGAAGAAATTGTTCAAAAGAGAATGGAATTACGGTAGGTGTACAAAGGAATTTTGCAAACTGTTTTGAACTAAAACACCAAACGCATTCAAGAAAGGTATAGCAGACTTTCAGCTCATATTTAACTCTATTCAGTTTGGCTCTATCTCTCTCTCTATACTATGACTCTATATCTCTATAGTACAAGATATCAACAAGGAAGGCTACACAACGCTTTACTTTACTTTTACTCCTCCTCTCTCTCCACACAAAGGCGGGTCTGCCCTCTAGGGAGGAAAAAGAGGTGTCAACAATGATATGGTGATATTGGCAAGCTCAGAAGCCCTGCCTCACTTCTCTTCCTGAACTACAGGCCGCAACTGTTTCCTGGTGTTATGTACTGAAGTTCTCACCCTGGGCCAGCAGGGGGATACTGTAGATAGTTATGCAAATAAGGGATCGAAAGTGACGTTCAGTGATTGGACAGTTTTAGAAAATTGTTACAGTTACGTTGTACTGGATCTGACTGAGCCCTTCAGATCAGTCAGATCAGTTCTGTTCTGGCCTGTGAATAAACAAGAGCTGTTTGAAGAATCGTTGTGTCGTCTGATATGTTCACCCACAACTTAACACCTGGGCCTGTAGTTTTTACAAGTAATCAGTTAATCAACAAGTTATAATGCTAACAGGACAACCATGGTAGACAGTGCTAATGGTACTGTTTTAAACAATTGATAATGTACTATCAAAACAAAATTGAATCAGAGCAGATATAGGAGTTTTGTAATAGTTCATTGGGCTGCCTTTTAAGACTACTGCTAGTGTAGAATGTGGCCGATAGGAACAAGAATGTGTGCTAAACAAAATCACACCTGTGTTTATTATGTTTTCACACAAGCACTGCCCTTTGCAGGATCGGTTGTATGTCCTGCCTGCAACAGGATCTACCTTCTCAAAATAGGCTCTACTTGTGTATTGCAAATAAAATATTTTTGTTGTTGTTGTTGTTGTTGTTTTTTTCCAGTGCATTATCTCACTATGAGGAAACAAACAATGTAAATTAACCAGCCTCAGATCTTCCTACCACCCAGAAAAGGATAATGAGTCAACTCCCTTTGAACTAATATGTCCAGGCCATAAGGGGCAGTTTAAACCCACCCAGCCCAACCTAGTGATTTATTATGGACTAAGAACATGCATCAGTAATCAATGTGCAATCCAATTTCCATATGTGTAGGTGGGTGGGGTTGCTAACTTCAGCAGCAACACCAGTTAATTTATTTAATAGAACGCCCACAGGAACTTAAGTGACACCTACACAGACATTCAATACGTCTCTGATCCTTACCAGCATAATGCAGGATCCCTAATTATGAGGACACCTAAAATTATATTAAAGCTTGAGTAATTATGATTTTTCTGACTATGCTAACTGCAAGATGCACAGATGGTTCAAGGAACGATATATGGGCTCATGCAGGGCATGCTGAGATAACAAGATGAATGTCTTAGATGGATTAAAACAAATCTTTGTGCTGCCATACATGTGATTTTTGTCTCATCCATAATGATGGAAGACCCCTGATGCTCAAAAACAAATTTTGGCCCATTCAACGGCTGTGTTTGAAATATGTAGCCTAGCCCAATTAGATGTGAGAAAACAGCCCACAGAGCTGCCTGTGAAATATCGAAGGAGAACATTTCAGTATTTACTTTTGGATGTGGTGGTGAGGAGTTAGCAAGCAGGACAAGATTCTCAGCATCCATGAAGTATATTAGAAGCCTTCCTATTCTCCCAGGAAATTGATCCCTTGATCTCCCTCCCTCCCCCCCCCCACAATTATTTTTTTAAATCAGCTGGCTGAAGACCAACAAAAAGGCTTCCTCAAATTGGTTCACGTAATTATTATTGTTGTTGTTATTATTATTTTCAATTTATATCAAAAGATGCTGGTGTACAACATAAAAAAGCAAAACATAAAAAAGCAAAATAACAGACAGAATAATAAATCATAGTAAGAACCCCACCCACCCCCGCCCAGCTTTAACAGACCATATACTAGTTTATGGCCTGGCTAAAAAGGAATGTTTTGCCTGGCACCTAAAGAATACTCAGTGTCAATGATGGCAAGACTCTCTATGGAGAACATTCCACAGCCAGGTGGTTAGAAGCTAAGGCTACTGCTTTAACAGTTGGACTCCATAATCAGAAATAGAGATGGAGGGTGCAATTCAATTCAGAACATATTTAAAGGTGAACTTAATCAAACTCACTCTTCTTGAAACAACAGAAGCACCAAAATGGATCCGTTCAAATTCATGCTTTTCATAATTTAGCAATCCGCCAGCCAAGTGATGCCTGCAAAAATGCACATATTAGGGTAAAGTCTGCATGTATATGCTTAGATTAGTGAAAATAACATACAAAGATGCTTTCAGGAGATATCATGGGAAATTGCTTGCAAAAATGTTTATATTTGTGAAAACTGCATGCAAATATGTCTTTGTTTGGAGTAAGTCACACCAGAATACAGTGGTACCTCGGGTTAAGAACTTAATTCGTTCTGGAGGTCCGTTCTTAACCTGAAACTGTTCTTAACCTGAGGTACCACTTTAGCTAATGGGGCCTCCCACTGCCGCCGCGCTGCCGGAGCACAATTTCAGTTCTCATCCTGAAGCAAAGTTCTTAACCGGAGGTACTATTTCTGGGTTAGCGGAGTCTGTAACCTGAAGCGTATGTAACCCAAAGTATCACTGTACAGTCAAATGTCGCTTGTTGAAAGTAATCCATTCCAGAATACTGTTCCGCTTCCGAAACATTCGACAACCAAGGTGTAGCTTCCAGTTGGTTGCAAGAGCTTCCTGCACTCAAGCGGAAGCCGTGTCGGACGTTTGGCTTCTGAAAAACGTTTGAAAACTGGAGCATTTACTTCTAGGTTTTCAGTGTTCAGGAGCCAAAATGTTCCAAAACAGAGCCACTCAGGAACCGAGGTTTGACTCTACTGGAAAAAAATCTCAAGGTTTTTAAAAAATTGTAAATTGCTGCAGAAATGTGAATAATTGAATTTAAGAGTGGGAAAAGGAGGGGGAAAGGAGACTGAAAAGCAACAAATTCATCCATTCCTAAGCAGGATTGACATTCTGCAACATCACAAAATGTGCTCATTTACAACTTACCCTCTTCCATGTACCTACACTCAGCACTTTTCTTCTGGAAAAAAGGGTGCCGGTACTCACCATGAAGTTATTACAATAAGTGCCACACTTTTAATTGGAAAAAAGCACTGCCTACACTAAATGGAGAGGATGAAGACGGCCCCCATTTTGCTAGTTCTCTACTGCCTTTTGAAGCATCTGAGCCTTATTCTACTCCTTCTGTGAGTCAAGTTTGTGCCTGTTTGCTGCTTACAGCCGTAGCTGGCAGGATGGGTTGAACAGTGGGATATGGGGGTGCCTCTTCTAATGCAAGAGGGGTAAGAGTAGAACTGCTGCTAATCACTTGGGATGTGGTACACACAGGTGAGTAATTGCTGCTGAGTAATTGCCAAGTATTGTACCACCACATTGCACCCAATGATTTCAAAAGCGCTAGGCTTAATTGCTCTTCACGTTTCACAACTGTACCCCTTTGAAAAAGCATCCTTCATGTTTTCTATATTCTTTCGCAGAACTGAGACTGTCTTTTATTTGTTGTGGAATCAGTTGCTGCAGATTCTGCTTCTGAAGGCAAGGTTTGGATTTCAGGCATTGAAAGGAGTTTATATTCTCCACAAGAAAATGAAGCAATATAGTATAGAAAAGGTCAATGAGCACAATAATTCTGTCTTCTGGTCTGAAACATTTAAGGGTCTCTGTAAAAGAAAATATAGATGACAAAGCGGAGCCTTTTATCTATCAACACTGTGCATAAGGCATTGGGGAATTCTAGCATATCTTTGGGTTTTGCAAGAATGAACTGAAAAAGGGTTTGACATTTGTGGATCCTCTGTTGAAAGTAACTGGATGCTGTAAATGTCTTTGAGAGCTAAGCTGAAACTCAGGTACCCTGATATTTTTCTTGATTAAGCTAGGCCTAACTTGTTTAAAATCACGAACAGAAAATATCGTTCTTAGATGTCCAGATAAACATAAGTGTTTAAAATATATATATCTGCTGGTTTGAAATCAGGGATAGGATATTCCCAGTTGGTTCAAGCTTCACAAAACTCCAGGAAACTGGGAGATAAGGCTAATGCACAAAACACATTGCTTAATGTAGTATCGCAGCCTTACTGCATTGCATTAGTGATGTTGCCTCAGTGAGGGGCAGGGTGCGTGCAGGGTTGCAAGTGGCTCTCTGAATAGTTGCAGGGTTTGTTCATACAACACAGTTTCTCAGGCTTCCAGATGTGGCCGTAGGCCCCAAGAAGGTCAAATCACTTTTTTGCAATGTCATGTTCCATAACTAAAGGAATGAACATTGCGCATAGCACCCAGCAGGTGGCTCCTTCTGCAAACATTGAAGTCCCAGCAAATTTTCATATCCAAAATTGAAATGTGCACGCACCATAGTTATTTTACCAGTGATTGCTGCCATAGGGTGTGATGGGGTGGGAAAGCCTTAATAACTTTTGAAGCACTGTTCAGAACTTCACCAAGCCAATGAGCCATGTTTTTCCTTGACAAGTCTGAATAATGTGCATCAGTAGTTTCCTCCCAAAATCGGAAAGTAATATATGATATGCCTGTATTTTAAAAAACACATTAAAAGGTTTCAATGGGCCAATTTTCAGCACTATTTAACTTGCTGTGCCTGTGGCAATTTTTACTGGAAATTTGAAATTCGGCACATTTTTATCCTTATCAGGAAGACAATATATGCCAGGATTTTAGTTATTAGCTCTAACTAGAGGGACACTGTTGCGCCCCTTTAAAAACAATTTTAAAGAAATTAAGTACTAGTGTAGATAACCCAGTTAGAACACCTAAGTACTGCCATCAATATGCCATTTATTCACAGCAGTCTTTGAGACTAGGACTTGAGAAGATCGGGAGAATGGCCCATGTAGTCCAACATCCTGTTATTGGAGTGGCCACCCAGATGCCTATGGAAAACTTGCAAGCAGTTGCAGATCTTAACATGTAAATGAGAGGTGTTGGAGATCAGAAGCTTTATGGTCCTAGGGCCTGGGTGCAAGGGCTAAAATGTGGTACTTGGTAGAAGGAACATAAAACAATCCTCTGTATAACTCCATCGGATCTTTTAAAATGTACTACTCCTTAGAGAGGAGCAGCAAAAAGCACTGGAAAGTCAAGCTTTTTATTTTGTTAACACCCCTCCCCCCAGAAAAAAACACGGTGACTGGAGTGTCCTGGTAACATCCTAAGTCACCAAAGATATCTCAACCCACCCTGTCCCCACCCTGCTGTTTCCTTAGAAGGTAAGCATGGAGACATAGTTTTGCTTTTAGCAGTCACAATGCCCTCAGTGACTTATTTATTTTTAAATGTCCATGATGAATGGCTTTCGAAGCGCGTTTTTCATTCCCCCCCCCCCCATTGACTTTGCAGCCAGCCCTTTGATCCTCAGTTTTCAGATGTTTCGGAAGTTGAACTGTCTTGCGGAATGGATTACGTTCGAAAACCGAGCTTCCACTGTAACTGATGATGTACCTAGTAAGCAACTACTATTATTTTTTGAAATCAGGTTTCATTGTAAATGTTTTACAATGACCCAAGTGGTATGTTTCTATTGTGTATTGCAATAATTGCCTTGAATTGTAATGCTGCTTTTGGAATACAGTCATACCTCGGGTTACAGATGCTTCAGGTTGTGCGTTTTCGGGTTGCGCACTGTGCCGAACCCGGAAGTACTGGAACAGGTTACTTCCGGGTTTCGGCACTCACGCTTGCGCAAAAGCACTAATTTGCACTTTGAGCATGCACAGAAGCACCGAATCGCAATCCACACGTGCACAGACACGGCGCTGCGGGTTGCGAACGTGCCTCGCAACCCGAGCATCCACTGCACTACTGCTCCCTCCAGCCTTCTCATATATTTCCTTTCTTTGATTTTCCATTCTTGCTTTGATCTTTGATCTTTTTCTTCATTGTTGTTGCTATTGCATTTTGTGTATTCAAAATGAAAATGAAAAACCAATAATTTGCAACATCTTAAATGATTCATCCCTACCTTTAACCTCCATTTAATTACATGAAGGTTATGCGTCCAAATGGTATTAACTTGGTGTCCATGCAAACAAACATCTATATTCATTATTCTTTTTTTAAAAAAAGGCCTGGATTATTCTCCACTTGGAAATCATTTGCACTGGAATTCCTATATACATTTCTGAAGCTGGGCTTGGGGACTTCTGGGGCTTAGTACCAGTTAAAACGTTTCAGTTTCCACTGACCTGAACAGGAAAGGTAATGAAGCAAATGCTGGGAGCATTTGGAAATTTCCACGTCCTTTTCCTTTGATATGAAAGTTTAAATGAGTTCTCTTGATCCATTTCTACTCTAATGAGCTTAGGACGGAGCATTTCAAATAACTCCAAACTAAACAAGGTAACAAAATCAATAGACTTTTCAAGGATTCGCATCTCCAAAGCATTTATTAAAGAAATATGGGCTCAAATTCCAAGGCGTCTCATTTGAAGTTAATGAGACTACTCTGGAGTTAGTATCTCCAAGACTCCAGATCAGTGGGAGTTTTGCTATTGATGTTTGGAAGAGATAGGTAATAAGCCCCAGGTATTTTGTAAGAAGAAAACAAAACTGGCTACTTCTTTTTTTCCCCTCTAATGAGTAACAGTTCAAAGAAATTGAGATATCCAATGACTGATTCATAAATGCATGTTGATCCCTTTCGGAATGGAACAAACACATATGGAATTCTATATGTGTGAATTGGGGTCAGACTAGACATGAGATGGGATACCCCCATTGAATTTATTGATCTGTTTCTTCTTTGCTTAGAGCAGTTGTGGGAGCTAGAGGCCATAACATTTGGAAAATAAGCCCCTGGCCACAGTGCTATTTCCCTGTTTGAAAGTGCTCCTCTCCAAAAAGATGGTTTTGTTGTTGTTGTTGTTTTTAAAAAAGGAAGAACAGACAAGTGCCCCCTCTCCTAGGAATGTATTGTTATGAATCTTGGAGTCAAGACACCCTAAATTCCAGATTAAGCTAGTGGTAGAATTTAATTTTGGTTTGGAGTATTAAAGCCAGGAATTTAAAGCCAGACTCATGTGTATTTAGGATAGACCCAAGTGTGTATTTGAGCTGTGCTAGACCCTGCTAATCCTTTAATTAAGCCAAGTGTCACAGCTAATTAAGTCAGAATTCGCCTGCTGCATGCAGTGGCGTAGCGTGGGTTGTCAGCACCCGGGGCAAGGCAAGTAATTTGCGCCCCCCTAACCCATGGATTTGCGCCCCCTAACCCGTGGATTTGCGCCCCCTAACCCTAACCCTCAGATGTTGCGCCCGGTGCGCCCGGGCCCCCCTGCACCCCCCACGCTATGCCACTGGCTGCATCAGGTGTTAGCCTGGGGTAATGAGTTGTTAGCAGTATCATAGGATCATAGAGTTGAACTATCTGGTACCAGGAATCAAAGAAACTTGCCATGGAGGGCAAAGAAGTTGGGTCCCAATAGCTTAGAAAAGGGGAGGAGAGCAGAAGCTCAGTGCAGAGTATTAGGAATGAAGCAACAGAGTTAGGAAGCAGTGGGCTAGAGAGGGAAAGGCAAAGAGCAACATTTGAGAACAATGGTTGGGGTCTGCTTAAGTCTTAAGTCTGCCGTGGTTCTGAAAGAATGGGGTATCAATGCTGTGGACCCCTCCTCAGATTCTATATATGTGTAAATAAACCATATATCATAAGGACACCACAGTTTCCGCTTTGCCCCCTCTTCCTAAAGAAATATAGGCCCTGGTGGGTAAAGCACTCCTGGAACCTCACACTGCTGTGGAGATGGGGACAGCATGTGACAGTACCAACAACTTTGGGCTGGAGTGATTTAACTCAGCAAAATAGTACATTGAAAGGGCCAGCCATGTCAAAACCTTGATCAAAATTGGACCAAATCTTACCTAAGTGATGGGATGGGAACTTGTATGAGCCTCTCTGAAAGTAACTACAAGTAGATCACATCTTAATTAACTTAGGTGATTAAATTCTACAGGGTTGCACAGAACCTCCCCCCCCCAAAAAAAAAATACTAAAGAGCAAGAGAGTGGGGAAAATACACCTGGAATGACCACCTGAGATCTTGCAAGATTTCTTGGGAGCCCTCATGTGACCTTCCCAGAGCCTAGTAAACAAGGTGCGGGCTTTTAAAAGCTGTCCGCCTTGTGTGCAGGGACATGACCCACTCAGTACCAGCTCTGGATAGGTAGAGATGGCCATGCAATGCTGCTCTGGAGGCATTCCTGCTTTGCACAATTTTGCTTATACATGCAGTAGCTAGTAAGGTAATCCCCACCACACAGACGCAGAAGGTGAGATGTACCTGTATTTTCTTCCACAATCCGGGAAGCAGTTTATTCATTCATAAGAACTGCACAGTATATTTGTTTATTTAAAGATTTCCAGCATGCCTTTCAAAGTGCACTGGCCTCTCATGGTGGTTTACAACATTCTAAAACACACACAACACAACAAATCAACTCCACCATCATTCAAGTAGAAGATTTTTTAATAAAAAATATCAATTAATTAATTGACAGCTTGCCACTAAGCCCCCTAAAGTGATTTACACAGTGCCATAAAAATATAGAGAGAACAATTGCATATATATAAAACAGTTTTTAAAATCCATATATAAAAACAATTTAAAACAGAAATAGAGCCAGCAACATAAATACAGTGGTACCTCAGGTTACAGACGCTTCAGGTTACAGACGCTTCAGGTTACAGACTCCGCTAACTCAGAAATATTACCTTGGGTTAAGAACTTTGCTTCAGGATGAGAACAGAAATCGTGCTCCGGCGGCACGGCAGCAGCAGGAGGCCCCATTAGCTAAAGTGGTGCTTCAGGTTAAGAACAGTTTCAGGTTGAGTACAGACCTCCAGAACGAATTAAGTACTTAACCTGAGGTACCACTGTATATAAAATGAGTTCAAGACCAATACAGATATTAACTAGGATAAACACATTACAGCAGAGCAGAGCACATTAAAGCTTAGCATGTTATTAATCCAATGCAGACTGGAATACAAATATCTTACAGGTCCTCTTAAAGACCAGCAATGAAGAGGTCATGGTTTCCCTATGATGGAGGTTTCCTGAGGTTTGCCTTTCCTGCAAGTGATGATTGCATGCAGGGACGGTGTG
The DNA here is from genome assembly GCF_965112155.1 of Podarcis liolepis. Classification (NCBI taxonomy): domain Eukaryota; kingdom Metazoa; phylum Chordata; class Lepidosauria; order Squamata; family Lacertidae; genus Podarcis; species Podarcis liolepis. Next base: position 12,414,010 of record NC_139570.1, on the reverse strand, counting down.
GGAATTTTACCTATGGGGATTCCATTGCTACACACTCGCATGCCTCTTGGGGGAATGTGCAGATTGTGATTCAGTCCACCAACTCTCTTCACGCTTTACAACATGTTCCAATGTTGATCTTGGTTGAAATGTGTACTAAGATGTGTTTAAAAACTTGCATATTGAGAGGAAAATGTATCACAGAGCTACAATTCCCAAAGTGCTTTAACAGGGAACTCTGGGAACTTTCCAGGGTGAATATGTGTCTCCTAACAACTCACAGCACCCTTAGCAAACTATAGTTCCCAGGGTTCTTTGTTAGAAACCATAACTGTTCAGTGATGCTGCTTTAGTGCAGACAGAACCACAGTTGCTGGAGAAGATAAGCAGGAAGGTACTAACATGCTCATGTCCTGTTCGTGGGCTTCCCTGTGATATATGGTTGGCCACAATGGAAACAGAAATGTCTTCTTGTCTGAATCAGCAAGGGTCTCCTTATGCTTTATTGCGGGGAAGGGCTCTCTAGACATGTAGAAAGCTAACATATTCCACCTAGTATGTTAGGAAGAAATCTATTTCTTGTTATCTCCATTCACTTGAAAGATGGGTTAGTATTTTGAATTTGGATGTGCAGTGAATGAGTGCAGTGTTGGTTCTGCAGATAACTGGCCAGGCCCACAGTATGGATTTGATTCTTACACCCTGGTCACAGGAGATTTTCTAAGCTGGAATTGAGTGCCCAGCAACCTTTGCAGATAAAGCCACACTGGCCCATTACAGCCAATGGCAGGGGCGGCTCATCCCATTTCACTGCCTGAAGCAAATTGGGAAGCTGTCCCGCTGCCACCATTCCATCTCTGCAGAAGCATCACTTACCGGGATCATGTGGCAGCCACTTCTTCCAGTAAGATATCACTGCAGGATTCCGCCACTTCATGGGGGGGGGGGGCTGTCCCCGGCAAATGGGGTGCTGCCCCGCAACTCAGCCAGGCTTCACATGCACACCTTCTTCCTTATAGCTAGACAAGCCTGTGAGCATCCTCCTGCTTATTCTTAGTGTTGCCTTTCTACACCTCAGAAAGGGGGGGGGGCAGGAACAACACTATAATGAATGGGTTCTACCTGCTGTTTTGGACCTCTGGCTCCTCCTTCTATTGGGCTCCTTGCCTTCCAACCCAGCATTCCCAAAGTGCATGAACTGCCATTCTACAACATTGCAGATTCAACAACAAGAAGATATACTCCTTTCTAGGGGAATTCAGCAACCTTCAAAATACATAATCTGGGTTTCTTCCACACCCTCAAATGAAGCTCAAACTAGACATTACAGTAAATATATGTCCCTCTTTCAAAATGGGCACCATGTCTCTTCCCTTTCCCCACTATAATGGCTAATGGAACTTGCCTTATGCCCTGATTTTCCATATTAGATGCCAACAGTGGTGGTGGTGAGAAATACAGAACATCATGGATGAATTATTGGCCAGGGTTGGCTCACGTATGAGTCCAAGTGAGGTGACCGCCTCAGGCAGTAAGATCCACCAGGACAGCAGATCCCAGTGTCAATCTTCTCCCCTTGTTCTTGATATAGATCTTCCCTGACTCCTTCTTCCCTAGTGGGGGGTGCAATTTTGGGGGTCCACCTGAGGTGCTGAAATGTCTTGTACTGGTCTTGTTATTGGCCAGCCTTAATTAATGCTATGCAGTTATTGTAATATCTCTTATGCCCCCATCCCCAAGAACTTTGGAGGGTGACAACATGTGGTGGCTCCCCATCTGAGGGCCACATGCCAGCAGTGAGTGTGACCAAAAGTAATAAGGAGCAAAGGAGCAATAAATGTGAATTTTAATTTTGTACCTTATGTTAGTTTCTACACACCCTCTCACACCTTCCTCTATCTTCTATCCAAATAAGCAAGAGTTCAATAACATATTCCAGCCAGGCCAGAACACTTAGGATATGAAGCAAAGTCAGCAAGAGGTGTGGTCTGGGGAGAGGGACATGGCCTCTTGAGAATTCCAGGGGCCAGGTAGAGTGAACTGGAGGGCCACATTTGGCCCCTGGACGTGAAGTTCCCACCCCTGTTGTAGCCCCTCTTCCAGAAAGGGGTCATGTTCCTCCTCCTCCCCCAGTAAAATGATTTTAAACACACACCATGCTTTGCCAGTATAGTTCTTTTAAAAGGTCTTTTAAAAGGTCTATTTCCTGGCATTTATTCACACCACACATTCACTTCAGCTCAGGGGTATTTTATCCAGATGATAAATAAGACAAAGTACTGGGAGGGGGGGTGGAAAGAAAATTCTAAATATCCCTCTTCCTTTTCAGACTAGGCGATGAGTGATTAAATGGCTAAGCATGGAATGTAATTATTGACAAACTGATAAAAGAAAGCAGAGACTGGCTTATTTGCTTTGATTTTTCCCACATCATAAAGAACTGGCAGTTACATTTAATTTGGCAGACGTTTACCTGACTATTATGGATGGAGGGAATCAAACAGGAATTCCGAGAGTTAGCAGAAGCAGACTAATCATGCACATTTGGATTGGCTATTTGTAGCAATAAAGTTAAGTAGTTTAGCTCCGTGTCCCTTACATGCTGCAACTCCTACACAAAATAATTGAGAAACGATCGTGCAGCTGAGATATCTGCACAGTTAACTTTCAGGGGGTGTTCTACCAGCAGAGGAAGGTTTCCTGCATGAAGTCAGACCATGGAGACCAGCATAGCTGTCAACGTTTCCCCTTTTTTAAGGGAAATTCCCTTATTCTGAATAGGACTCCTCGCAAGAAAAGGGAAAAGTTGACAGCTATGGAGACTAGGTTCAAATCTCCTCTCAGCCATGAAGCTCACTGGGGTGACCATACAATAGCGATCTCTCAGCCTAACCCACCATGTAGGATAGATAGCTGTGTGGATAAACTGAAGGAGTAGAGTACCATGTATGACACCTCAAGAATATACGAAGAGCCTTGCTGGATCATGCCAATGGCCCATCTAGTCCAACACACTGTTCTCACAGGGGGCAGCCAGTATGTCCATAACAAGCCCGGAAAAAGGTCCTGAGTGCAACGGCACCCTCCCCACATGTGGTTCCAAACAACTGCTATTCAATAGTGGAAGTAGAACACAGCCATCATGACTGGTAGCTGTTGATAGCCTTATTCTCCATGAATCTTGAGCTCCTGTGAATAAATTTGGGATATAAAATCTAAATAACCAATAAATAATTGTAACTATTGCTTGTTTGATAGTCTTCGTTGTTGCACTGATAGCCCTCCAAGGGTTTTTCTGTTTGTTGTTGTTTCATAAGCATAGAGGTTGCTGTTGTGCTAAATTCCGCGGTCACATCCTAAACCAGCTGGATTGAGATGACTGTTTTACAATATGTCTGCAGACAGTTCCTTTGGTAATTACAGGAACACCGAGCCATGTTGTCAATTGAGATGGCCAGCTGTGTTTACTTTCAGGCTGGGAGGAAGAATGGCCAATAGTTGAGACCATGCTGATCTTTCTCACGCTGAGAATTGCTGAGAGTGAGAGGGGTAACCTTCTATTTGTCTTTCATTCTCTGGCCAGCAATTGTAACCAAGTGACCCTACTTTACCTTTCATTTCTGAGACCATCCTTCCACAGAACAATAGGGAATGAATTCCAACAATAGTGATTGTGGGCTCATCCTTTTGTGCCATGTTTCTAGGCGCAGGTCTGGAATTTCCAGGTCTGTCTCTGGGTGGTGTTTGTGTTGTTGTTTTTCATTCTGCTGTTTTCCCTGGGAAATCAGAACAAACAGCAATCATGTTTTTCATGGCTTACCATTTGCTCCAACTCAGTGATAGAATGTGGGTTTTCCCAGGCAAAACAAAAACCGCTCAGACACGAACCTGGAAATCCCAAACCTGTGCCTAGAAAGTGCAGCACAAAAGGAAGTGTTGTCGAGCCCTGAATTTCATGCTGAAGACTTATTTGTCAAGAGGCGACCTGGAAATCACTGAACACTTGGACAAACACACTTTCTGATGCTGCACTTGATTCAAATGTTTACACCTGCTTCTGTTCAGAGCAGGGGTAGCCTTGTGCATGGCTTATAGTTAGGAGTGACTGGAGCTGTAGTCTAATAACATATGGAGGACACTGCAATGGCTACCTCTGGTGCAGAATATTTCTAGGGAAATTAAAACTGACCCAATGTCAGTAACCACAGCAATCCACCTCAACAAGCATGTTGACTTGAGCTGCTTGTATGGACAGCGTAACACTGAAGTGAAAAAGGGAGCAATCCTGCAGACAAAGAGCTGGTGTAGAACAAACAAGTGCAGGTTCAAGCTGGTGTAAAGTTACACGAGATCCAAAAGTGGTTCAACAGTAGGGCTGCTGCTGTTGCTGCTTTGTCTGCTTTTTGTCTGTAGGGCTGCTGCTCATCCTGTATCAGGAAGTTTTAAATGTTTGACATTTTGTTATGTTTTTATATGTGCTGGAAACCACCCAGAGTGGCGAGGGAAACCCAGGCACATGAGTAGGGTATAAATAATAAAACTATTGTTACAAATTATTATATCTGCCCTGTGACTTGTAGGCAGGGGTCCATGATTTGCAAACACTGGTCTGAGTGTTTTTGCATTCTGTTTCATTTTTGACCTGCCACTTTCCCAGGGAAAACTCGCTGTTTGCGTGGACAGGCGGAGTCCCCAGATCCTGCATGGTGCCCCCGTCATGTGGAATAACGACTCAAGACAACGTGCTATGGGATTAAATTGGCCACAACTTTATTAAATTTCAAATGTGGGTAGACCTTGGCTCAGGCATTGGGCGTTCTCCCTCCCCGGTCCCCAGCCGGGGACCTAGGGAGCATCAGGGTTATCCAGTGTGTGGGGGGGGGATGGGCCGGCTCTGGAGAACATATGTTAAAGCAGAGATGGCCGCCCCCGTAACGCCGCCGCCGCAGGAGAGAGCAATGACGACCTTTCGGTGTATGGCCAAAGCCTCCCTTCAGAAAACCCCTTTAACGGGGAACCCTGGTATCGCCGCCGCAAAGAGGAAGATGGACAAAAGGATTCCACCCAAGGCCTGATACCGCCAAAGTTGTGACGTTTTGCTACGGGAAAGGCGAAACCTGCCAATGCAGGGAAATTCCTTTCCGGCCCTTTAACAGCGACCTTAACGTAGCAGCGCCCACATACCTGTGAAGAAAAGTTAACCTGCAAAACCTGTGAAGACAAGTTAACCTGCAAAATAAGACATTAACTGAGGGTGGGTAGGGTGGGAGAAGCTCTGGAGCCAAGTGAGGATTCCTAGGTAAGATCCTCCCTCTATTGTGTGGGCAGGTAATCCCTGCCCTACCTGGCCTGGTCTCCTTGGCAACGCTTCCCCCAGGTGGGATTGGACAACTGACTGAGGTAGGCGGAGACCTCCAGGTATCACACCTGAGGGAAGGCAAAGCCAAGCCTATGCTGTTGGGGCCACTCCAGATCTAGGGGCTGCATGCGTCCACACAAAGGGCGCCCCCCCGTTTTAAGCGGGGAGCGGTCATTACCACTGAATCAGAATGAGCAGTGATCTGTGGAAAGCCCTATTGCCATTTGTTCCAATTATGGGTAACAGGACCTCCCCCACACAAAAGAAAACCTGGTCGGACATGTGCCTACAAATTGTGGCACAGATGGAAGTCTAGAGAAGCCCTAAATTTTGCAGAGAGAAAACATCTTAGAAAACAGTATTCTGTGCTGGGTTTCCAGGTTACATAAGAAGAGTTTGGATTTGATATCCTGCTTTATTACTACCCAAAGGAGTCTCAAAGTGGCTAACATTCTCCTTTCCCTTCCTCCCCCACAACAAACACTTTGTTAAGTCTCTCAGCCCCGCTCACCTCAAAGAAGTGTAACTAGCCCAAGGTCACCCAGCAGCTGCATGTGGAGGAGCGGGGAAGCGAACCCGGTTCACCAGATTACGAGTCTGCTGCTCTTAACCGCTACACCACACTGGCTCTCATAACTTGAGCTTAATATGCAACCTAAGTCAACCCTCTCTGTTCCTGCCCATGCAAGCCCCCTTTTGGGAGACTTACATCAGTCTTGGCTAAGCTAACTTCAGAAAGAGCGAGAGTTATTGCGGGACGCAGGCAGAGGATGGGGCGGTGCCAGAAAGAGGAGTTTGAGAAAGAGAGTTTTTCTGTGGGCAGGTGATGGGCTGCATAATGCAAGAGGGGGGATTTGCAGTGTACGGGTCTTCTAGAGTAGAGTCTCGGGTTTTGCGCTGGCAGGGGGGCAGGGGAGTCAGAACTGGAGAGCGAGAGAAGGGGTTTGCACAGTTCTGGTGGAGAGTGGGGCAAATAGAGGCGAGTGGGTTGGAGACAGAGACTTAGAGTCAGAGAGTGAGAGAGATGGAGTTTGCATGGGCAAAGGTGGGTGGGAGTTAGTGCTTTCGCTGTCATTTTCGTTGAATATACCAGTGTAAACCCTGTGTGCCTTTGTAATGGATTGCTTTGATGTCATTTCTGCACCAAGGAAATTAATTTCAGCCCCCCCCCCAGTTCCTCCCTTGACTTGTCCCATATTTTGTCCAACCTGTCCTTTATTTTACCCTACCAAAGGCAGCAATCCTACTGGAAGGGGAAGGGGCAAATGCATGGTTTCCCACAACAAACTTAAAATAAGATTCAACAACACTAAAACTGGATCAACAGTTGTTTCCAAAATTCATCGATGGTCAAATTATGAGGGCCATTTCATCCATTATTCTCTGGAGGGAGGAAGCTTGTGTTCTGTGAAATGGGAAACTGCAACGTTCAGACTTCTTCCTTTTATTTTTAAAATTCAGGTAGCTGGGGGAGGTAATTTATATCCTAAGTACATGCAAATCTATTCTCAGTATCCATTGGAAAAGCTCTGGCCAGTGTGAACTGTAGCAGGCTTAGTTAAGACAAACTTTGAGAACCCCATTACTAAAATAGACTTTGAGAATTAAAAAAAAAGCCCTGTCCTTAAGAAAAGGCTTGCATCGTTGCATAAAAACTCAGAAGCAAATATGCATTCTTCAGCAGGTGTTGTATTGTGTGTTTGTGTGTGTGTGTGTGTGTGTGTGTGGTGGAGGAAAGCCTTTACAATGGCCACTATTTTAATTAAGATCTGCTTATGCTACGTGAGTCTATAGATTATATTTCTAAAGCGCTTACGCTCCAGCTGTGTTCTTCTTTTCTCAACCCTATTATTACATATTATTTTCTCCTTTAAGCTGCTATTACCATTTTAAGAAGTTTTCATCATTTTCTCCCAATTCCAAGACAAAAATCAGATTATGTCTGGCACTAAGGGGAAGTAAGGGGGGGGTTGCCTTCTCCCCACCCCACCCGGCGCTAACCTTGAAGGAAAGCAAAGGAAAGCTGGTTTTGTCTGTAAATAAATAAATAACTTTGCTGGTTAAGGGTAGGGAAAAATCTGCAGTGAAGGATACCTGTTTTTCAGATTGTGCATTATTCTGGAAAGTGTGGATTAGGTAAGATCACCTTTAAAAGCAAAGTTAATTTAATTCTTCTCCCATCTCCATCATTAGGAAATCATAGAATCATAGAGTTGGAAGAGACCACAAGAGCCATCGAGTCCAACCCCCTGCCAAGCAGGAAACACCATCAGAGCACTCCTGACGTATGGTTGTCAAGCCTCTGCTTAAAGACCTCCAAAGAAGGAGACGCCACCACACTCCTTGGCAGCAAATTCCTCTGTCGAACAGCTCTTACTGTCAGGAAGTTCTTCCTAATGTTTAGGTGGAATCTTCTTTCTTGTAGTTTGGATCCATTGCTCCGTGTCCGCTTCTCTGGAGCAGCAGAAAACAACCTTTCTCCCTCCTCTATGTGACATCCTTTTATATATTTGAACATGGCTATCATATCACCCCTTAACCTCCTCTTCTCCAGGCTAAACATGCCCAGCTCCCTTAGCCGTTCCTCATAAGTCATTGTTTCCAGGCCTTTGACCATTTTGGTTGCCCTCCTCTGGACACGTTCCAGTTTGTCAGTGTCCTTCTTGAACTGTGGTGCCCAGAACTGGACACAGTACTCCAGGTGAGGTCTGACCAGAGCAGAATACAGTGGCACTATTACTTCCCTTGATCTAGATGCTATACTCCTATTGATGCAGCCCAGAATTGCATTGGCTTTTTTAGCTGCCGCGTCACACTGTTGGCTCATGTCAAGTTTGTAAGAGAGAGTAAGGCTGCCTCTACCAGATGAAGATGACCAGCATGATAAGTCAACAAATTCATCTAATGTATTATGGGGGGGGGATTATTGCCTGTGGGAGGGCAAGGTGCTTGTAGGATTGGACATGGTGGTCAACAAATGTTTGAACCTTGACTCAGAGAGGTGGGGGCACCACTTGCAGCATGTCAGTCAAACAGCAACATGACTTGGGACAACACTACTTCCAGTTTGTACTGCCTGGTGCCCTTGAGACTGTCTAATACCGTCAGGCCCCCTGTCTTCTATTCCGCTAGTCCCAATGGGCTCCAGTCACCACTGTTCTCCTAGAATCTCCTAATCATGCTGTCCTTCTGTCCTTGGGCATGATGAAGGATGCTGCCACTTCACCAGCTTGAATCTGTGGGTACCATCTTGTCTTCTCCCTTTGGCAGTAAAAACAGTTTGGGTTGTCCATATGGGTTAGGGGTTTTTTAAAAAAATAAAACAAAACCTCCCAGATGTTTTAAATTTCTGTTTAAACATAAACAGCAGCAATGCATAGTTTAAAATATATTGTGTCGTGGCTTGTGTCTCTGGAAACAGAATATAATAATTTAACTAAACTATCGTAAGTGCCTTCAACTTTCAATATCTTAAGTAATTGCTGCACAGCACCAGCTGACAAGATAACAGTGAATATTCTAGAAGCTTCCACACAGGGACAGACAGTGTCAAAAAAGCCGGTAGTTTAGAATTCAGTCCACTCAATCTCCTCAGCTACAAACCTTCCCATTATTTAGAACTTCTGTTGCTGCTGCTCTAGCTATCGATCTCTTCTGCATTTGCTGAAGTAAGATCAGATTTACCTCAGTGGAAAAATCTGCCTGCTGCAGAAATATAAGATTTTATTTTTATTTTCAAGAACGGCATCTGAGCCCAAGAAGGTCTCTCTTTTTGGAGGGGAAAGAAGTTTATTCGTCTGAAATCTTACATCCCATATGATATTAGCATCATAAGGGTGGCCATTGAGATGATTAAATTGACTGAAACACATTTTTAAAAAGTGCTGGCAGCTGATCTAATCTGAGCACTGTATGCCATTTAAAAAATTTCCATTGTAATAATTGGCTTTATTAATTCATTGTTAATCATAAATGTTTTTAAGCGATGGCACTTAATCTCACTTGAGGGTGCCTTTCCTGTGGCAACACCGCCATCTATGGGTAGATTTTGTTTTAGTGTCTCTGGGATTCTATATCATTTTAATTTCATACCGGGAGAAAAGGGATACTATTTTTTGTAGCTGCAGAAATGTTGTGGCAACGTAGAATTGGTTTGTGGTAAGTGAACAACTGGTTGCTTTTCTAAATACAAGAAGTCTGGTATTATGGGTTGAGCGACTTACATGCTGATCAGCCCTTGTGCTTTGCTTCAGAGGACTATGGTGGAAGCTTGGTCCTGGCAGAAAGACTGACCTCCATTATGGCTGGAATGAGTCCTCCTTCTATACCTAAATAACAACAAAATGGAAGACCAAGTGGGAAGGCAGGGCATGCAGCATGAATAACCCTGTCAGTATAGGGGCATTTCTTTGCTCTTGTAATTATTGCAGGAAATTTTTGTCCGTTGCTTTGAGCACCTCTTAGGGTTACGAAGCAGGATATAAACATTCTAAATAAATAATTGATGTTGAACACAAACTATGGGACTCACTCTCCATGAGGCAATGATGGCCACCAAGCTGGATGGCTTAAAAGAGGATTGGACAGATTCACGGAGGAGAGAACTATCAGTGTCTACCACAGTGGTTGGCAAACTACGGCCCACGGGCTGGATCCAGCCCAATTCCCCTCTGGATTCTGCCCGCGAATGGTTCTGAATTGGCGCAATCACCATGTGGTTTTTTTCAAGTTTTTAGGGGGCGCCATTTTTTTGCGATCTTCCCCCTAGACTACATATCCCAGCATGCTATGAGGTTGCTCAGACTTCCATGATGCTGGCCAATCCGAAGCCTTGGCAACCTCAGGCCTCCCCTCCATTGGCAGGTTTAACACGAGCCGGTGGCCAATGGCTACCCTTCCCAAGACTCACTGCTCTAATTGGGATGAGGCACAGGGCAGGGCGCCTTGTTCATGTCTAGCTCCGAGAAGGGAGGAGGAGAAGTGAAGGGGTGGGAAGAAGTAGGAGCAGAAAGCCTGTGAGGAGGTAGGAGGAGGACTCTTCTGTGCTGCTCGGCGGTGGCACATTAGCAGCACGGTCATGGACAACCCAGGGTAGGTGAGTGGAGGTATCTCAGCCACTCTGTCTCCGAAGGAAGGAGGGATGGAGGGAGGGAAGGCATATGGGCATACGCGGTCTGGCCCACCACAAGTTCTGAGGGACAGTGAAGTGGCCCCCTGCATAAAAAGTTTGCTGACCCCTGGTCTACTAGCCATGATAGCTGTGCTCTGGCTCCATAGTCAGAGGCAGTAATGCTTCTGGATAATCGATGCTGGAAACCATGGAGTGGGGAGGATGGTTTTGTGCTTGAGTCCTGCTTGAAGGTTTCCTGCACACATTTGGCCAGCCTCCGTGAGAACAGGATGCTGGACTAGAGGAAACTAGGGACCTGATCCAGCAGGCTCTTCTCATGTTCTTTAGGCAATGTATACAGATTTCAAAATGTGGCAAGTCAGCCCTCATATGTTCAGGAGTCAACCTGCTAGTTCCACTGATCAGGGTCTTGGTCATCTGCCCCAAAGTCCTTGAATAGTGGCACCACTGATTTCAAATTCAACAGACCCCTGATAATGGAAGGGAAAGTATCACAAAGTATGTTATCCAAGAAAAATGCTATACAGTAGAAGCCACTGAACAACACATATCTAGAATATGAATACAGTGGTACCTCGGGTTAAGACCTTAATTCGTTTCGGAGGTCCATTCATAACCTGAAACTGTTCATAACCTGAAGCACCACTTTAGCGTATGGGGCCTCCCGCTGCCACCAGAGCACATTTTCTGTTCTCATCCTGAAGCAAAGTTCTTAACCCGGTACTATTTCTGGGTTAGCGGAGTCTGTAACCTGAAACGTAAGTAACCTGAAGCGTATGTAAACCAAGGTACCACTGTACCAACAGTTCCTGTTTAGTTCTTTGTCTTCTTTATTGTGTGTATGGTTGCTAATCCTAATTTATCCCATTGCTTACTTTGTCCATGATGGTCTCATTTTCCCCCATTTGTGAGCCTTTTCTCCTCTCTTAAATTTCACTGGGTTCCATGAGAGCATATATAGTGCCTCTCTCCCAAAGAATAAGATCAACATATTAAATCTCCTGAATTATCTTTTAACATTTCGAGGAGTGTTTTAATGTGTTCAGGCCTGGAGTACACTGTGGGGTTTTTAGACCCTGACAATATATGTTGCTTAAAAATAAATAAATCTGAAGCTGTAAGCACATTTTTCATTTGTTTCTGAAAGAAATGGATCTGTGAACCCAGCTGGTTCTTATAATTATCTTGACTTGCTGCAAGATTTTGCAATATGCCAGCTGACAATTGATTTTGATAATCTATTCTCTTCTAAAGCTACAATGATGCACAAATGCTAGTGTTTCCCTGCTTAAGCACGACATGCAATGTTGCTTTGAGAATTTACCCCTGCTGCTCTGGACCTGGGGCTGAGATAGTACAGTGGTACCTCAGGTTACAGATGCTTCAGCTTACAGACGCTTCAGGTTACAGACTCCGCTAACCCAGAAATAGTACCTCGGGTTAAGAACTTTGCTTCAGGATGAGAACAGAAATCATGCGGTGGTGGCACGGCTGCAGCGGGAGGCCCCACTAGCTAAAGTGGTACCTCAGGTTAAGAACAGTTTCAGGTTAAGAACAGACCTCCAGAACAAATTAAGTTCTTAACCCGAGGTACCACTATACAATGATCTGAAAGACTGGACTAAGACAGAAAATGGCAGAGGTATGGTGGGATTGGTGCTCATGGTGAGTTCCATTGATGAAGATAGTGATTAATACCTGTTGGGCTCTTCGGCATTCAGATTGTGTTATAATTAACAGGACTGCAGTTAATGGGGAGGGAAGCTTAACCTCTTTCTCTTCTGCTTGAGTTCTGATGAAAATGCCTCTTCTGAAGCTGCTGTTTGCATTGGGAGAAAATCCCCTGTAAGGAAGGGGGGGACCCTCTCTTGTGTCAAATGTAAGGGTTACAAGCATGTGGCATCACTGCTAAATCAGTTCCTCTTTGTCCCATCTACAGATTATCTAAGGAGCCAAAGAAGCATCAATGAGGGAAAGCTGTCTATCTGATTTCCAAGTCTGATCATTGTTCATTTGTTTTGATTGATTGATTTTTGCCATCAAGAAAAGCCGCTATGCATTTGAGTCAGCTGTAATTAAGAAGCATGCATTCTTAATGAATCCGTTAATGACAGCTGTTTCAGAAATCAATGCTCACTCCTAAAGGATGTGTTCCATTTTTCATTCAATGCAGATAAAATGTGTGTTCATCAGATAGTCTCCTGAGGAATTTTTTTTTACCGGGTGTGCTCTGTTAGCTTTATCATAAATCTTTCAGTTGTAAAATACCATTATCACATTTACTGTTTTTGTCACCTTTGAAGTGAACAAGATGACGCAGTGTTGGCAGATGCAGGCATGCAAGTCTTTCAGAAAGCTCAGTACTGTATTTTGTCAACCCAGGTTTTGGAGAGGCCTGTTTCCTCTGAGGTGTGAGATCTAGGACATGTCATGATTTGGGAGGCACTTCTATAAGCTACACATACGAGTTACTATATCACAGGTGTGGAGAATGTTTGGTCCTGCAGATGCTGGTGAACTACAACTCCCATCAACTGTATTGTAATTCAACAACATCTGAAGGGCCAAAAGTTCTGAGTTGATGGTAGGGCAGTGGTTGTGCTATCCCTCAAACTATTTTTATGGTATGTTTGTGAATCACCTTGAGTCTCATGTAAGAAGTGGTTAATAAATTATTGTTTATAATAATATAGACATTTCTTCATTGCTTCCTACAAAAAAAAAATGTCTCAAAGTGACTTACAAATATATAAAGTACCAAACAGCTTGTCATTCATTTAAACCATTTAAAACCAATCGCATAGAAAAAAACATGAAACACAACAAATATTCTCTAAGGTGTTCATCCAACAACGAGAATAAAAATGACAAATCTTTCCTCGCCTCACTAAAGATGAGCACCTGCAAAAGGGCTCTATTACTGTGGTTTTGCCCACCTAGCCACTAATAGCCTAAGAAAAAGAGATCAATGGTCCTTAATGATGCACATCCCAACTGGTCACACTACGCTTTTATACAGCTAGATTGAGGTGAAAGACTTGCTGCACAATCGTAGTGGGCAATGAAGCTGACAATGAGCCTGGCAAAACAAGAAGCAGTGACCCAGTTGCTTGAGTGATGCAGTTTCTCTTCCCTCTCTGCCTTGGTGAAAGCAATGGTAGAGCTGTGTTTGATTTCAGCCATGTTGTCATGGAGCCAAATCTGATTGGCTCCGTGACAGTGCCTGTGACGTCATCAAGTTTATAAAGTGAATGCCTAAGGAGTCTTTTGAAGGGGAAAAAACCTCACTGAAGCAGCATTAAATTATGGAATCTAATGGTGGGTGAACTAACTACAGAAAAGAGTGCAAATAAGGATTTTTGACAGATCCTTTCTTATGCCCCCCCCCACACACACAAAAAGAGGAAGAAATTATTTGCACTGAAAATCAAAGTTCACCAAAACTGTAGCATAGCATGAATTTTTGCTACACTTGATAGGGAGAACTAGATAATGTTTCAGGTATCAGATCTATTAAAGCAATAGAAATCTATATATATGTGAGTGGCTTGAGTCACTACCAAATATCACCCAAAGCAAAATACATTGTAAATGAATGTTGATGGTTCAACTGATGCAAAATGTGAAGAGAATGCAGGTAAAGGCAACAAGAATTTCTATTTAGTTAGCTTAAAGTGACAGGTGGATGGAGAGTGTTTCCGTCCTTCCTCTACATTTATATAAACATGGGTGCAAGGTGGCTTACAATAAGTTGAGAAAAATAATTGCCAGTAAGCAGCAAGAGGACAGACTGAAACAATAATAAAGCAGCAGTATATAATAAACCATAAAAGTACATAAAAGCCATTGTCGTTAATTAAAAGCTCATGCAAAAAGTCACACTTAGCCTAGACCCTAAATGAAAATGGAACTACCACCAGGTCATACTCAGACTGGTCCCATTAACATTAATGGACTTAATAATTACTTACGTAAGTCCACTGATTTAAAATTAGTCTGTGAAAACCTAGCCATGGTTACTTAGAACTATGGTAAGTCCTACTAAATTCAATTGGGCTTGCTCCCAAATCACTGGAAATCTTGGTTGGCAACAATGCAACATCTCATGGATTACATATCTCAAACCTGGAATTTCACCATGGCAATGGGCCTTTCCCCAATAGCCACTCAGGGAAATAAGACTCATTAGGTCTTACTTGTGTGATTGGCAGACCATAAACCTGATGGTTTTGTGGGAGGATCGTGTGAAAAATCCATCCAAATGGAAAACAAACACTTCAAGCAACCATACAAACTCCTCCTATGATACCTGCTTAACCCAGAAGCAACAGAACAGAGATTGGGAGTCTTCTCCAGATGTTGCAGGATTCCAGTGTCCATTATCTCTGACCATTGGTCATGCTAGATGTGACTGATGGGAGCTGGAGTCCAACAGCTTCACCCCTACAATAAAGAATGTGTACACGGCTGCTATATCTACAGCACTCAGGATTTTATTCACCCTGTCATTTATAAATAAGCTTAAAGACTTTATCATGGGAAAATGCAGGAGTGGAACATGTTTCTCTTTTTCTTAGCAAATATTCCAGTGACTGAAAAGCATGAGCTACATAATACATTACTCTGAGTCAAATGTTGTCTACAGAATGATCTTTGAAACTGTGTGATTTTTATATGCAGCTGTAAATTTAGTTGTTACCACCCTGGTATTAAGTAATAAGAAAGTTTATTGTTACACCACTGTAAATTACTGTAATGGATGACTTCTAAGATAAATACAGTAATTTCAGTATTCTTACCAAAGTAGTATTTACCACAGTTGTACTCAAAAGACTGTAATTTTAGCATAGTCATTTTTACCTAGTTTGTCTTTAACTTGGAAATTAATATAAATTCGGAGATGGTTCACATAATCCAGACATCTATGTGCAAACCCTCCTATTCATACTTTGGTATAGTGGCCTTGCGAAAAGTAGACTGATTAAACTGGTGTGCTGTGCCTGCATGCCTATGATTCCTGTAATTATGGTCAGTTTAAATGGTTGCCTTTGCAGCCACAATAGACTTCTCTGCCTGAAAATATGTAGGAGGGTAGAGTATGGATGTAGAACCTTTGGGCTTTTCAGAGGTTGTTGGATTCCAGATTCCATAATCCCTGACCATTGGTTGTGCTGGCTGGGGGTGAGGGGTGTTGCAGCCCATCAACTGGGAGGTGGGGGGACAGGTTCCCCATCTCTGTTTTATAGAAATGCAAAGTGGTACCAAAGCAGGTCAAATTATCTCTCTCGACCAGAAGCAGAAATGTAAAAACAAAGCAATTTTCAATGTGTTTGTTTTAAGACAATGTTCACCTCCTACATGCCATCCAACCATAACATGAGATATTGTGGATAAACCATTCACGATGTGTCATGTGATTGTGACAGTCCATGGCAGGTGGTGAGGAACCTGTGATTCTCCAGATGTTGAAGTTCTACTCCCATCCACCTCAGCCAGCAAAGCCAATGGTCAGAGTTCTAGTCCAACAATGTCTAGAAGTCTACAGGTTTACCCATTCCTGGGATGTCTGGGCCCATTCACTTTTGCAGGCATTGGCTCATGGGGTCCTGACATTCATGTAAAAATCAGCTGATTGCATTAAAAAAAAACTCACAACAACAACCCACATTGCAGTCCTCCAGTTTCTAGCCCTCAATGTTCATTTTCTTACTCATTCCCTTTATGCCAACTATGCATCATTTCTCAGTGCAGATGTCTCTGCGAGCGCCCATAAAAGGCAGAAATTTCACCACCTCTGTCCTTCTTGGGCACAAAATTAGAATCGCAGCACTGTTGAAACAGTGCCCTCCCTCCCCAGTCTCAGGATTCCTGCAATGGCAGTGGAAACTACACTGTGTCAATATTCTACTGCTCACACCTTCTGCAGTTAGCAGTGAAAATGCCTCTGGACATTCTGTGCCATCACTGCAGCTCAGAGGACGACTTAGTGAGATAGGTGGCACAGGGGTCAAGTGACAGACAGCTTCTTTGCCTCTTATAGGTATGTTGTTGTTGTTGTTTAGTCGTTTAGTCGTGTCTGACTCTTCGTGACCCCATGGACCAGAACACGCCAGGCACCCCTGTCCTCCACTACCTCCCGCAGTTTGGTCAAACCCATGCTGGTAACCTCGAAAACACTATCCAACCATCTTGTCCTCTGTCGCCCCCTTCTCCTTGTGCCCTCCATCTTTCCCAGCATCAGTGTCTTCTCCAGGGAGTCTTCTCTTCTCATGAGGTGGCCAAAGTACTGGAGCCTCAGCTTCAGGATCTGTCCTTCCAGTGAGCACTCAGGGCTGATTTCCTTAAGAATGGATGCGTTTGATCTTCTTGCAGTCCATGGGACTCTCAAGAGTCTTCTCCAGCACCATAATTCAAAAGCATCAATTCTTCGGCGATCAGCCTTCTTTATGGTCCAGCTCTCACTTCCATACATCACTACTGGGAAAACCATGGCTTTAACTATACGGACCTTTGTTGGCAAGGTGACATCTCTACTTCTCAAGATGCTGTCTAGGCCTGTCATTGCCCTTCTCCCAAGAAGCAGGCGTCTTTTAATTTCGTGGCTGCTGTCACCATCTGCAGTGATCATGGAGCCCAAGAAAGTAAAATCTCTCACTACCTCCATTTCTTCCCCTTCTATTTGCCAGGAGGTGATGGGACCAGTGGCCATGATCTTCGTTTTTTTGATGTTGAGCTTCAGACCATATTTTGCGCTCTCCTCTTTCACCCTCATTAAAAGGTTCTTTAATTCCTCCTCACTTTCTGCCATCAAGGTTGTGTCATCTGCATATCTGAGGTTGTTGATATTTCTTCCAGCAATCTTAATTCCAGCTTGGGATGCATCCAGCCCAGCCTTTCGCATTATGTATTCTGCATATAAATTAAATAAGCAGGGAGACAAAATACAGCCTTGTCGTACTCCTTTCCCAATTTTGAACCAATCAGTTGTTCCATATCCAGTTCTAACTGTAGCTTCTTGTCCCACATAGAGATTTCTCAGGAGACAGATGAGGTGATCAGGCACTCCCATTTCTTTAAGAACTTGCCATAGTTTGCTGTGGTCGACACAGTCAAAGGCTTTTGCATAGTCAATGAAGCAGAAGTAGATGTCTTTCTGGAACTCTCTAGCTTTCTCCATAATCCAGCGCATGTTTGCAATTTGGTCTCTGGTTCCTCTGCCTCTTCTAAATCCAGCTTGCACTTCTGGGAGTTCTCGATCCACATACTGCTTGAGCCTTCCTTGTAGAATTTTAAGCATAACCTTGCTAGCGTGTGAAATGAGTGCAATTGTGCGGTAGTTGGAGCATTCTTTGGCACTGCCCTTCTTTGGGATTGGGATGTAGACTGATCTTCTCCAATCTTCTGGCCACTGCTGAGTTTTCCAAACTTGCTGGCATATTGAGTGTAGCACCTTAACAGCATCATCTTTTAAAATTTTAAACAGTTCAGCTGGAATACCATCACTTCCACTGGCCTTGTTATTTGCAGTGCTTTCTAAGGCCCATTTGACTTCACTTTCCAGGATGTCTGGCTCAAGGTCAGCAACCACACTACCTGGGGTGTACGAGACATCCATATCTTCCTGGTATAATTCCTCTGTGTATTCTTGCCACCTCTTCTCGATGTCTTCTGCTTCTGTTAGGTCCTTACCACTTTTGTCCTTTATTATGGTAATCTTTGTACGAAATGTTCCTTTCATATCTCCAATTTTCTTGAACAGATCTCTGGTTCTTCCCATTCTGTTGTTTTCCTCTATTTGTTTGCATTGCTCGTTTAAGAAGGCCTTCTTGTCTCTCCTTGCTATTCTTTGGAAATCTGCATTCAATTTCCTGTATCTTTCACTATCTCCCTCGCATTTTGCTTGCCTTCTCTCCTCCGCTATTTGTAAGGCCTCGTTGGACAGCCACTTTGCTTTCTTGCATTTCCTTTTCATTGGGATGGTTTTTGTTGCTGCCTCCTGTACAATGTTACGAGCCTCCATCCATAGTTCTTCAGGCACTCTGTCCACCAAATCTAAATCCTTAAACCTGTTCCTCACTTCCACTGTGTATTCATAAGGGATTTGACTTAGATTGTATCTTACCGGCCCAGTGGTTTTTCCTACTTTCTTCAGTTTAAGCTTGAATTTTGCTATAAGAAGCTGATGATCTGAGCCACAGTCAGCTCCAGGTCTTGTTTTTGCTGACTGTATAGAGCTTCTCCATCTTTGGCTGCAGAGAATATAATCAATCTGATTTCGATGCTGCCCATCTGGTGATGTCCATGTGTAGAGTCGTCTCTTGTGTTGTTGGAAAAGCGTGTTTGTGATGACCAGCTTGTTCTCTTGACAGAACTCTATTAGCCTTTGCCCTGCTTCGTTTTGATTTCCAAGGCCAAACTTGCCAGTTGTTCCTTTTATCTCTTGCCTCCCTACTTTAGCATTCCAATCCCCTATAATGAGAAGAACATCCTTCTTTGGTGTCACTTCTATAAGGTGTTGTAAGTCTTCATAGAATTGGTCAATTTCAGTTTCTTCAGCACCAGTGGTTGGTGCATACACTTGGATTACTGTGATGTTAAAAGGTCTGCCTTGGATTCGTATCGAGATCATTCTATCATTTTTGAGATTGCATCCCAGTACAGCTTTCGCCACTCTTTTGTTGACTATGAGGGCCACTCCATTTCTTTTACAGGTTTCTTGCCCACAGTAGTAGATGTGATGGTCATCCGAACTGAATTCACCCATTCCCGTCCATTTTAGTTCACTGATGCCCAGGATGTCAATATTTATTCTTGCCATCTCATTTTTGACCACCTCCAACTTACCCAGGTTCATGGTTCTTACATTCCAGGTTCCTATGCAATATTTTTCTTTACAGCATTGGACTTTCCTTTCGCTTCCAGGCATATCCGCAACTGAGCGTCCTTTCGGCTTTGGCCCAGCCGCTTCATCAGCTCTGGATCTACTTGTACTTGCCCTCCGCTCTTCCCCAGTAGCATGTTGGACGCCTTCCGACCTGAGGGGCTCATCTTCCAGCGTCATAACTTTTATATGCCTGTTGTCTTTGTCCATGGAGTTTTCTTGGCAAGGATACTGGAGTGGTTTGCCGGTTCCTCCTCCAGGTGGATCACGTTTGGTCCAAACTCTCCACTATGACCTGTTCATCTTGTGTGCCCTGCTTGGCGTAGTTCATAGCTTCTCTGAGTTCTTCAAGCCCCTTCGCCACGGCAAGGCAGTGATCCATGAAGGGGCTTATAGGTATACGTAGATGCAAAACAACATTGTATAACATGTGCATGCCTTTTATGAAGCCTTTTAATAGAAACTGATGCATTTCTGTCATGGAAAAAAATGGGCTAATGATCTTCAGGATATCCAACACCCCTCTTTCTTCCTGTGATGGGCAATAACAAAGAAAGAAAGAAAGAAAGAAAGAAAGAAAGAAAGAAAGAAAGACACTATCATTGACAGCCACAATTATCAGCATTGCACATTAAGAGTTGTGTGGTATCTGAGTTGTACACTATGTGCCAGAATGCGGGAGTTTGATAACTGAGCCTGTCAGGAACATACTGAAGGTCAGCAGATCTGTGCCTAAGACTGAGAGTTAATAGTAAACATTTTATTGTATGATTCAGCAACACTCCTCAAGTAATCTTGTCATTCATCATTGTTAGAACAACTGCAAGGCATAAATGTGATTAATTTGTTTCTACTCTTTGGAAGATTTCAAGGCATATATCATTCTTGCCAATCAGACAACTCACTTAAAGAACCAGGCAGAAAGCAGAAACATCTGTTTCTTCAATGGCAATGCATATCTTTGTGTGTTTGCTTCAATGCAGAATTCCCAGTGTAATCCTGGTATTGCGTTTTTTTAATAATGAAAGGGGCAGCTCTCTGTGTGCCTAGGGATGTATGCACATAGCTGTGTTCTCCACTGAAGCGAACAGGGGAAACAACACATGCATGGATGCATGTGCTAAACTTAGTACACACAGAGTTCAAGACTGGGGTGTATGCATACAATGACTTTTTGTTTAGCTTCCTCTCTCTGAGGTTATTTTTTAGCAAGCCCATGCATGTAAAAAAAGCAACATCCTATCACTGGCATTTACATGTTTCTGATAGCCCCAATTTAATCCCTTTCCTTTGCATATCTGTCTTGCAGTGGTTTCTATATGGTCGAAACTGGAATCAAAATACGAATCTATATGCATGAGAAAAACACTAAATTCATGATCGCTCTTGCAAAAAATGTTTGTGTGTACATGTGTGTCCTGAAAAATAAAAATCCTAGTAATTGTTCTCACAACATTCCTGAAGATCCTTCTGAAGATGCCTTATGCTCCATTAGATTATTGATCTATAGCTCAGTGTTGTCAACTGAGCTATAAACCTTCTCCCTAGTTGGCACTGTCAGGCTAGCTCTTCTGGTCAGAATGTGATGCTATTTTCACCACCAAGTCTATGGGTTTCATGCTCATGCTGGTCTCACAATGTTTACAGACTCCTAAAGGTTTTCCATCCTTTGCAATCAATCGACAGCATTGTATGTTAAAATGAACAGATCACATGTGATGGGGAAGACTTCTGACAAGGCTGTCAGGCTGGGTTGGCAAACAATCTGACCAGCTGATACAAGGCAGCTTCCAATGTACTATTTTATTTTATGTTAATTATGTATTTATTTAATGTTGTGTATATATATATATGTATATGTGTGTGTGTGTGTGTGTGTGTATATGAATAATCATGGAAGCCATCGAGATAGAGAAACACCCTCACAACATGAACAAGCGTGACGACACGTCCCGCCTGCCAGACATCTGGAAATTAGCCCTCCCCACAAAAAACCGACACCAGAACCAGAGGCACACAGAACGCCATCACCAATCAACCACACCAGACCCAAACCCAGACCCTCTCCACAGATAAATTACAGACACCATCCAGTAGCCAAACCATAGTGGCACCTCCGGATGCTGCACCCCCCTGCAATCCCTACACAGATCTGGCTGGCACAGGGCACAAAACCACAGCTCGCCCCTATACACGAAGCCAAGCCAGAGCACAACTAAGTGCAGTACAGCCATCTTCTCAGAAAAACTCTTCACAAGCTCAAGAGGTCAAGACACGAAAGCTTTAGCAACTAATCCACACTTAATGACCCACCTAAGTGGTACTCAGAATATCACTCAAGAAATCACTCAAGATATCCCTCAAGTAATTAAGGAACAAAAGAAGAAAAGGCACACTAACCTGGGAACTTCCTCTCTGCCCAGAACGTTGGAGGCTATACACCACACCCCCTCAACAGTATTTATAGGAACTCAAACACTGAGATCCTGCTCTGTTCCAGTAACAAGAAGCCGAAAGCACCAGCCTGAAGATGACGAGTGAGACCTCGTCGAAACATCGCCTAGACACCCCAACTCTTACACGGGAAGACACCCGAAGACACCAAAACCTGCATTCCTGTACCCGTGAAAATCTACGAAAGCAAATATACACACACACACACACACACACACACACACACACACAATTTCCTCCAATAATTTCAAGGTGGCGTGCATGATTCTCCTAATTTTATTCTCACAAGAGCCCTGTGAGGTGGATTAGGCTGAGAGTCATTCAGCGAGCTTCTTGGCTGAGTGGGAATCTGAACCCTGGTGTTGCAGGTCCTAGTCCAGCACTCTAATCATCACCCCACACTGGCCTTCTCTTTAGTGTCATTAAAGAAAAAAACATCCTTCAACCAACCCATATCCTTGATGTGCTTCAGTACAGCACAAATGGCATCATATACTTCACAAGCCTTCATAAACTGCATTAGATGAATCATAGCAATATTAGGAGATGGGACAAGGACTGGCAATGAGTACCAAGGACAGTGAGTACTTGTGTCATCTTGCTGTCATCCAGATGTTGTTGGATTACAGCTCTTATCATCCCTGACTACTGGTCATGCTGCCTTGGACTGATGGGAACTATTGTTTGAAGGAACTGGAAAAAAACAAAGTGGGAGGATGCTGAGACAAGATATCACTAAGGAGGAATGAGGAGAACCAGAGAGGCATCCTTAGGTGGTTCAGAAAACAATAGACTGAAAAAGAAGGACTAAAAGAGGAGATGAAGGCAGCCAGATTAGCTGAGAGAGGGGAGGTGTTTCAGGGTCAAGGAGCAAAACCACAGGGGAGGGGGGTATAAGGAGGAAGTGACTGAATGAGACCACAGTCTTTGTTAAGCTTAAACATGAACTGCAAATCAGATACAGCGAATGTGTGTTCTGTCTGCAGAACACAGACTTAAGTGGCTGTGTGATTAGACTCACAATAGCAAATGTTACTTCATTGATTGCGCAATTTAATTCCAGCAGGGTGGGTAAGTTAGTATGTAGTAGCGAAGAGAGGAAAGTGTTGTGACATCTGCAATTGGTCTATGGCCTGCATTTAGTCCAAACAGCACACTTAGGTGCCTTTCCTGCAACTGTGGGCAGATTTCCAGCTACTGAGATCTTATTTATTTATTTATTTATTTGTTTCTTAATAGATCCCCTGACTTCACCAGCTGGAGCCAGGGGCAATAAAGTGTCTTAGGAGTGAAGCCAGATGCAAAATGGTATGTCAGGGGGTGGAGCCAATTACTAACTGTACTCCATGAGTCTGAATAGCCTGGGATAAAACGATCAACATCTGATTTAATAATGATCAGGGTTTCTAACGTTTTCGGGAACAAAACTGAAAATGGGGTGTGGGGGGGTGGAGTTAATTTATCATGGATCTACCTAATTTGCAGTTTCTGAAACAACGTACGACTCAAAAACACAGCCATCCATTTTTGCAGTGCAATTCTTTAGTCAAGCAATGTGCATATACTCAGGTAAAGCGTGCATAAAAATAACATGTGCTAGTGAAAATAACATACAAAAATGCATTATGTCTTTGCAGACATGTACGCGACATGAAATTACATACTAAATGTGTATCTTGAGAGAAATTCACCCTAAACAGCTGTTGAATTTTCATGAGGACTTTTTTTAAAAGTGATGTAGAAATGTGGAGAACTGAATTCAAAGGCTGGAAAAATGAGAAACCCAAAATTGCTCTTCCCTGTTTCACAATCATTTCCCACAAAAATCTGCTCCTTCCCCCCACCACACCCTCACAAGCTTTCACCATTTTATCAGCCTGACTTTGCAGGGGGTGGGCAAATACCTTTGTTGTTGTCATTGATGTACAACTGAGTAAATCCTTTTCAATCTCCTGAAAAGGACACAATCTGCCTCCCCTTGTCTGCTGGCTGTCATGTGATGGCCTTAGCTAATATCTCTCCACATCCTGGAGAGATAAGAAGAGCGCCGAGGAAAAACAATGAAAAATTATGGTAGATCGGAAAATGGTTGGTTCCTGTGGTGGCTGGTGGCCCATTGGTAATGGTAGGATGGAAAGCAGGGAAAGCGCAATATTAGGAGGCACCAGAGGCAGGTAAAGCCACCCTCGAATGAATTGAGAAGGCAGGCAGGCAGATGGGAGCTGACTTATGGCCTATTGAGGCTGGTAGAGCAGTGCCCCATTTCCCCCAATGGACCAAAAGCATCCATTGAATATTTCCATGTGTGTGGCCAGCTTCCCTTTCCATTTCCTCCAAATGAATGGGGAAGCTCACCATGTTTTCAGGAATCCTGAGACAATACTGTGGAAGGAAAGCCAACCACGCCATGATGGATCTATGTATGAGCTGACGGGTAAAGGGCAGGATGGAAAAGAAAAGTGTTTCTCTTTGTGTTGTCCAGTTCCTTTTTTTTTCTTTTTTTTCTTTTTCGGCTGGTCAATGTTAGATTTTCTTCCATAATCCAATAGTGGACAAACAAAGCTAAAACAACTCTGTATTTAGCTCCTCCCTTTAAAGCCTTCCTTATCTGAGGGCATGGGGCAGTAGCCACCCATGTGTGTGTTTTGCCAAGAACAGTCATTTGAATTTTTCCGTGTGTAAAAAAAGATAGACAGTTGCATGCTGGGGGAGGATGGGGATTGTATCCATTTTAAGCAAAGTCCCAGCAAAGATCTCCATATGACATTTCCACATGCAGCTGATAGACAGGTCTTGTCACACCAGCTATCGCAGTATCTCTACGTGTTGTCAGGCACCCTTCCTGGTTAATTTGAGGCTTTCCTCCCATTCTCAGCTGTTGCTCCCAGTTTGGCTTGCTGTGTAAAATTACAATTTGTCTATGTTGCAACAACAAAAATAACAACCAAAGAGAACAGCAAAAATCTATGGCAATCAGACATCCAAATTATAATTATTAAGTTTGTAGCATTTCCTCTGTCCTTTTTGACAACCTGGGTTGGGGAGGGGATAAAAAGTTTGGGCGCTCTTCAGAATTCTTGGATCTAAAAAGCAGGAAAGTCATAACAGGGATATAACCAATGTATTCTGTCACTAAAGAAACCCACAGAGATATGCAAACACCTTGGAGGGAGTAGCCAATTCACCTGGCTTCAAAGTCATCAGTTGCCTGTGATAAATCTAATAGGGCATTTATACTCAAGGACCTAAGTGATGTAGTCTAATGTCCTGGGGTGGTCCTGGGGAGACTGGCAAGCCCTCCACATAGGTGAGCTTAGGCATTTAACCAAGTTGCTAGGCAAAACTGTGAGCTGGGAACTTAAGGTTCCTAAATCAGAGATTTAGGAATGCAGATAAGAACAAAGAAATGTGGCATTTTGGTACCTAAAGGCTCACCTCCAGCCATATGTGACCTCCCATGCATTCCATTCAGTGGAGGCCATGCTCTGTGTGCCCCTGCCAAATTATGTGTGGCAGATGTGTACAAGAAGCAGGGTCTTCTCAGTAGTAGCACCAACCATCTTGAATGCTATCCTTAGAGAGGCTCCAACACTCCGTGTTTCTAGGCATTTTCCACCCCTGTCCTAAAGGTTATCAAGTACCTATCAGGTGACATTCAAAGACAGGTGAGTAACAAATCATGCAGTCCTGGTCCTCACTACAGATTCACTCACCAGCGCATTTTGTATTTTGTGATTCTGTCTGCAATAATAAATAAGTTAGGATATATGTTGCTTAGCTACACATTGCTTGGTTTCCGCACCTTTCCCCTCTTGGTTAGAACTCAGTGAAATCAAAGGAAGCATTTCTGTTGTCATGATTAGAATGTGTAAGAACAGGACACATTGTTCTAAATAGGCAGGCAATAAATCTAGAATTTGTGCTCAAAGTGGGGTTGGGAAGGGCGGTGCACTCACTGGTTGAGCATATGTTTTCCCAGGTTCGATTCCCAGCATCTCCAGGTCTGGCTGGAAATGTCGCCTGTCTCAAACCCTGGAGATCTGCTTGTAGTTATTATAGACAGTACAGAGCAGGATGGGTCAATAGTATAAGGCAGCTTCCTGAGTTCCTATGATCAATGTCAATAAGGTTAGATGGAAACAGCTTGAACAGGTTCAGCAACGAGTTATAACATTAGAAGTAAATAATAGGCTTGAAGACTGTGGTGAAACTGTATCTTTATTAGCAGATAAAAGGGCTGTAGGTTAGGGGTTGAGCATCTGCATTGTATACAGGTCTCTGGAGCAATCCCTGACATCTCCAGAAAGGGCTAGGAATGTCCTTTTCCTGAAAACCTTGGACACCCACTGCCAATCAGTGTAGACATTGCTGAGCTTGATGGACCAATGGTCTGATTTTGTATAAGGCAGATTTCAATATGAGGTGTTGTCCCACTTCTTTTCAGGGGGACATTCTCTACTCAAGTCTAACCATCCCCCCTTCCATTTTTCTTCTCACTTTAAAAACTATTCCATTTTTCCCTCTCACACACATGTTGGGTCCTGACTAGAATCCAAAACTGTCCAAAAGGTAATTTCACAATTAAGCTTCAGGGAAGATTAAATACTAGAGCCGCATTAGGAGCTGACAATTTAGCAATCAGTTTTGATACACCAAATTCATGATCTGAATCTAAAGTTTCCATTTTAATTCTTTGTACTGGCTTCAGGTCATGAATTCTGTATATCAGATCTGCAGCCAGATTGTCAGCTCTTGTCCTAAACAGTGCATGGATAAACATTGCCTGTCTGAAAAGAAAGAAAGAAAGAAAGAAAGAAAGAAAGAAAGAAAGAAAGAAAGAAAGAAAGAAAGAAAGACATTAAGATTTCACTCTTTTTATGGGAGCAAAAAATGAAAAAATCTTTCAGCAATTTCTTGCTGAAGAATAAAATCAAATTTGAATCTAATGAGTCCAGGTATACTTATGAGTCAATGATAAGGTAGTCTTAGGTGTAAAACAATCAGAAACATTCAACAAATATATATCCAGACCTTTGTAGCCCAACCAGCAATTTAAGAAAAAAGAAGAGTCCTGCTGGAATAAAACAAGCATGCGCCTCCTCAGACTTCACAAGCTCTGCTTCTGAATTTTTGGGACCAAAGGTTCTCCAGCTCAGCTGATTCCAACACCTGCAGGACCAATAACCTCCTGAGTAAAATTATAGCTAGAAACCCTGTTTAAGTCCTCCATTAGGTCCAATTGCAGGTTCCCATGCCTCTTGCTCTCAGATACATGAATCAAGTCTGACTCCTGCTCAGTTTCATTTGGAGCTCTCCCTGGCCATGTTAATTTGCCTGTACTCTCGTCTCCCTTTCCCAATCTATCTATCATTTCTGCCTGGGGGGGGGGGGGACACCATAGGCCTCTCTCTTCTTCAACATTGTTTTCAGAGGCTGTAGTAGCTATCCACAGATCTCCACCCTCACTTTAATTGGATTATCTCCCAATTGTGAGGTCCTTGGACCAGCAGCATCAGAAACACTCTCATGAACTTATTCCATGTTCCTTCTTTTCCTTCTTTTCTGTATCCTCCAATGCACAGAGGAGGTGCCAGTGTGGCAGATCTTCTTCCTAACCTCTTACAGCTACACCTCCACCACCCACCAAGCCATTAGCACTCAAAGCTCTAATTGAGATAACTTTTTTCTCAAGGTCATCATTACATGTTCAGTCATGTTGAGTAAAAAGCTGTAAAAAGAAGAAGAACGAACGAACGAACGCACCTGGCTGCTTCCGTAATGGTTTGTGTATCAGAAAATGGGAAGCGTCAGGCAGATTGGTTACAGATTATTTCGCAGGATTAGTTACACCTTCTGGAGATGCTTTTCTCGGGACAATATACTCTGGGTTCTGAATCATCCACCATAAACTACTAATTTTGCATCAGGCACAAGCCCATCAATTTGAGTCTAATTATATTCTTCCGTGTGAGATATAAAATACCTCAGGGTTTTCTATAATAAGCCTCATTAATGTGGATGAGAAATAATTCTGAAATTCCTTCTGCCAGGGCTAATGTTAATACTGATTCTAATTGTTCTTAAAGGGCATTAAAGTGCAGATTTATATATATATATATTAAAAGAAACAACTTTAAACTAATCATTTAACAAAGCCATTCTTATAACCCCATAGTTTAGAATAGTGGGTCTTAATTTCCTGGATACTTTGCATCATTAGCTGTCATGTGTGTCTGGAGACTGAAGGAAATAATAGGTATTCAAGGGAATATTCCAAAGTCAAGAGTGGGTGGATAAAATGCTAGAACTCTTCTGGTAAGAGTCAAAAGTATCTCATTTGTTCCAGGTAAGAGAAAGGTGCATTTATTTTTGAGATTGTGTGTTTGTGTAAGGCGAAGATATGTCTTGTGCATTGCCACATTCCCAAATAGTGACAAATCCCTATTCTACAGGAGTACATAGTAGGCAATGTTCAGGGTAGCTGTTTGATCAGCCTTCCTGGTGATTATATAAGGTTTACTGTTGATACTGTTGCATTTTTGAAAATCCCTTGAATGCATTGTTAACAATATCCCCAGTTGTATCAACCCTGGCTGCTGTCCAATGTACAGGTAAGCCGGTTTGAGGGCCATTGAAACCAATACGACTTGGCAGCATTGCTGCCCTGGATTATAGCCACTGTGAACAGATGTAGTAATCAGAATTATGACAAGATTGTTCTATGGTGCTGAAAGGCACTGGGGTAGAAATTTGATGACAGAAACATGAAGAACACACTTCTTTTTTTAAAAAAAAGAAACAAAATGGCTGCACCATGTTTACATTGAGAAAAAAAAAATTAAGTGTACATTACCACCTGCTGGTTGTCTGCTGGTATTGTTTGTATATCAGACTTTTGAGTTGTCATGAAATAATGTAAAACTACCCCCCCACCACCACCACACACACACACTTTAAACATTCACCCACAAATGTTTGGCACAACCCTCCGATTGCATGGTTCACGCATCATATGAATTGGCTGTATGTTTTGATTTATTTTCAGAGCAAGCTTCAGAATAGGAATTTAAGATACATCATCTTAAATTAAGCTGGCTAAATTACCCTTATTCCAAACTCTGTTCAGGAATGGAGCTACTGCCAGCTGAGCCCAGCTTGAATGAAGACAAACCTTTAAAATAGTGTCCTTCAACAGTGTCCTTCAGCTCTCTATATTGGACAAACAGGCTAAACCTTACGCCAAAGAATAAACGGACATAAATCTGACATCAAGAATCACAAAACAGAGAAACCAGTAGGAGAACACTTCAATCTCCCAGGACATTCTATACAAGATCTCAAAGTAGCTGTTTTACTACAAAGGAATTTCAGAAACAGACTGGAAAGAGAAGCTGCTGAATTACAACTCATTACCAAACTTAAAACCATGGAAAAACCTGGGCTTAACAAAGACATTGGATTCTTATCTCACTATACATGACTAAACCATTTCTCACCTCCTCACCCCTTGCCTTTTCCTGTAAGACCTATTACAGTCGTTAAGAGTCGTCAACAGGCTCTCCCAGCTATCTGCCTATCTCCCATTCCCACCACCCTTCTGAGTAACACCCCTCCCCACCTTCTCACTATATAGAAGGATCTGGCAACTTCTGTTTCAGTGTATCTGAAGAAGTGTGCATGCACATGAAAGCTCATACCAAGAACTAACTTAGTTGGTCTTTAAGGTGCTACTGGAAGGAATTTTTTTTATTTTGACTATGGCAGACCAACACGGCTACCTATCTACTACTTTAAAATAGAGTTTGACTTAAGACCAGCATACATTTTCCCAGGTTGCTAGGTCACATGACTGAGCAGAAAGACATTTGGAATAAGTGTCTCTCCTTGTTCCATCCTGACCACATCACATGCCCTGAACACCCCATAAATTGTGCCAGCTTAAGTTCTACCAGCTGAACCTGGCTGAGGTGGGGTAATGGACTTGTGCCTGCATATCTCCAGCTCAGCTAGGTTGAAAGAGTTACACCAGTGTAGTTCTGGCATAACACCAGCTCAGCAAGGATGGCCCAAGACCCACATATTCCAAACTTACTTATCCTAACAGATCTTGGATTTGCACTGTTAGTTCTGTTTTTAAAATACCGTATTTTTTGCACCATAACACTCACTTTTTTCCTCCTAGAAAGTAAGGGGAAATGTCTGTGCGTGTTATGGAGGAAATGCCTACGGGTGGCATGCCTACGGATTTTCCTCCTCTAAAAACTACGTGCGTGTTATGGTCGGGTGCTTGTTATAGAGCGAAAAATACGGTACTTTGAAAAAGTTCACACTCCAGAACAGAGAACTTCCTGTTAGCTTCAGTGCTCTCACAAAGTTCCAGCTCCTGCTCCATGTCTGAAGTGAATGAGAAGCTCCCTTAGCTTGGGAGAACTAGATCAGACCCAAAGGTCTTTTATTATTATTATTACCCTTTTTGACAAGTAATACACATTCCTAGACGTACAACTTGACAAACACCATGGATTCATTGCATGGTCACAGCAAACCACAGTGACCCACAACTCGTCAGGTTGCCATTGGCTTAAGGGTACTGCTATTCATTCCTAAAAGTGACAGGTTGCATTTGTCACCAAGCGTGCTGCACAGCAAAAGAAATATGTTATGGAGGGGGGAACTTCTATGCCAGAGAAAGGAAACAGAGCTTCATGTTAAGCTACGTGTTGAACTGACATCTCCCCTTCCATTTCTTTTTTCATATCCTGCTATGTAAAAGACCAGCTCATCCAACGACATGTACATCTAACCCTAAAATGTACTCTTGAAAACCACACTAAGTAATGCAAACATGACAATTCATCAGCCAGTAGAGGTTAGAGTGTAAGACTTGAGCCTGGGAGACCAGGATTTAAATCCTTCCTCAGGATGACCGTGGTCCAGCTATGATCAGTATAACGTACCTTGCAGGGTTCCTTTGGAAATAAAATGAGGAAGGGGGGAGCCGTGTGCCAGGGATCTGTTTGCAGGGGAGGGGGAGAGACAGGAATGTACAGAGAGCCACCTCCTCTGTTGAGCAGCTGCACTTCGGCAGAGTCTGGGGAGGGGCAGTTTTCAGGAGACACAGAAGACGAGAGAGAGCGGAGCCAAAAGCCTGCTACCAGGGAAGGGAATGAGCAGCTTCCGTCGCATAGTTTTCCACGTAAGGAAAAAAGACGTAGAGGGGGTCTTCCCAGTTTTCTTTGCTGGAGGGGAAATAGGAAGAAGGCACTTCCGGATTATGGCAGACATGGTTTTGAAACTTCTGCACTGTACATAAGTTTTGCACTCAAAACCTGAAAAGACAGGCTGTAGTCCTTCGCAAGCATCCACACAGGTAGGATTGAAATGTAGTAAATAAAATAATGTGATAAATAAACAAAACAAACCTTTCCACAAGGGGAATGTTGTGGTAGGAGGCCCTGTGGTGTAGAGTCTGGCCTTGCCATAGCAGATTCTGTTCCCCTCTTCGCCTGCCTCCCTTACTCTTCTCAAATCCTTAGTCCTACAATGGGTGGTGAAGGGAAGTTTGCTTCACTATTTTGGGCAGTTTGGAGGGTGGGCAAAGCTCATTGGTGGCCCCCTACCACCTCATTGCTGCTGACTGCCATTGTTAGCTGCCCATAAGGCCCACAGAACTGCCTGCCCTCATCAAATTTGCAAATTTGCGGAGCTTGGAAGGTGTTAAAAGGAAGAGGCATATACATATATAGTACCAGACTTTCCATACAGAGATAACAACAACAACAACAACAACAACAACAACACACCAACAACTCCTCCATTCAGGTTCATGTAAAGACTTGCATATGGGTTCAGCAATGCAGTAGGGAATAATGTGGATAGCTGTTTGGAATTTACCCTTGAGTGCCCAAATAGCACAATATGTTTCTGAAATATTGAACTCCCTGTGTGTTTGAGCTGCTGTGTGCATAGGGGCGGGGGTATGATTTTTACAGCAGAGCAGGGTAGCTATGAAAAATTCATAGAGAAGAGCATAACTGTGAGGAAACTGCTTTAGAGTTAGATAAATATGTACAGTTCCATCTTACAGTTTAGGGTATAAGGCTTGAAGAGTCCAGTGTGAATGTGTCAATGTGGCGTTAAGAGTCGTGAGGTAGGAAACTATTGGGGATGAGAAGGCTGAAGTACGCTCTGGCAATAATGGAAACAAAAATCCCTTACCTACAAAACATCTCTTCCACAAATATCGATGTCAAATAGACACCCAGATATTCTCTGAATATTTCCCAAGAAATCAGTATTTGACAGCCTATGGTAATTGCTGTTGTTTTTTGTGTTGTTGTTTTGACAACTGACCATTTTTTAGAGTTAGATGTACAGCAGCATTTAGTGTGGTGATACAAGGACTGGCATGCAGAGGTATATGGTATTAAGTGGCATTCAATGGCATTCCTATTTGGTTGCATTCAATCATGACACACCATGGTATTTTAGACTGCAAAGTCCTTGAAACAGAGGCTTGTCCTCTTTACATTTTGTAAAGGCACAGTGATGGCATTTCTTCACAACAGCTTCAGTAAACATCTTACAGAGTTTCATATTTGATACCTAGAAAAATCAAAACAGCCAACAAGTGTAAAATATTGGAATTAAAATGCCATCCACAAAATTAACATCCTAAATTTTATATTGTTCTGTTTCCAACCTTGTTTTTTTTTAAATTTAAAAAACAAGTGATGCAATATTTCAGTTTTCTTGCAGAACTTTGTTTCCACTCTAATTAATGTGTTTATGAATGGAGCAACCAACATGGTGAGCACAGTATCCCAAATGCAGCCAGCTACAGCCTTCCTGACTTTAAACTCCAGATTCAGGAAAGGCAGTTTTGCAGATGTCCTTTTGGAGTATAAAAGCTCCACTCGTAGCACTCTCAATGAACTCCATCTCTTTACCAGACACCTGTAGGGAGCTGAGAATAATTAAATGAGATCATTTTCCCTTTCCCTTTTAAATGAAGTAGACCTGGTTGACTGTACTGCTTATTGAAGAGGGAGTTTCCCTAAAGCTTTCAGGTTGTTTTTGTTTGGAAAGAGCAAAGAAGCAAGCATACTGTGAGGACATGATATCACTGTTGGGGGTACAGTACCAATTTCAAGGGAGGAAGAGCTACTGTTTTCTGCATTCGGTCGTAAAAATGCCATTAAGTTAACAAAATGAAACAAAAAAGGCATATTACTTTTGGAAAGCCTTGGAACAGCAAGATGTGACTTGTAATTCAGGTATGTTATGACACCTCCAGCCTCATAGATTTCAGACCTGAACGGAAAGGATTTTAAATTCAGATCGCCTAACCTTGATGGTCTACAGTAGCAAATATATCCATCTATAGACAGATCTTTCTTTCTCCTCCCCCACCCCAGGTTGTGGAAGCAAACTGTTTTCGTTAGCTGTGTCTTTTTCTTAGCAGGCCATCCCCTCAAAAACTTTTAACTGGATGTGTCAAACAAATATAGCAGGAAGGAACGGCTTCATGCATGACTTATGTAAGCTCATTTGACAGTTTGTGAGCAAGGGTAACCAATATGGTGCCCTGTAAATAATGTTGTACTCTAGCTTCCATGATCCCTAACATTTGACTACACTGACTGGGGTTGATGGGAGTTAGAGTTCAACAACAGTTGGAAGGCATGCAGGTTTGAATTGGTGTGAACTGGAAATTTAAAGTAAATAAGGAGGGGCATAGAAACAGACATTGGCCAGGAATGATGGAAGTTGGCATACCATAACATGTGGAGTACACCAGGTTGGCTACCCCTGTTGTAGAGAAACCCTTCCATATTAGCACTCTTCAGGCTTTCTGCTTGTGTGCCACAGTATGTAGAGGGCAGAATGTGTGTGTACCAGCTGATGGACACTGGGCACTCCTGCGGACAAACACTGGCACCTTGGGTCTGACGTAAGATGAGCACCCCACCCCATAATCACCTTTGACTGAACTTAACTGTCCAGGGGTCCTTTACCTTTACATTGAGTGAGGAGATCTGAAAGGGGACTTCTAAGCGCATTCAGATGAACACACTTGCAAGGCTCCCCATTCCCGATTGTGGGGAGACTTCTAAGATCATACAGACCCTCCTGGTAAAGATATGAAGTTCAGAAATGGATAGGGTAAGGCAGCATGCACAAGCACATTTGAGCAGGGTTCAATTGTAGCTCCCTGCTCATGTTTTACCCATGTGCTTAGGCCAAATGCCTGAAGGGGTCTATTGCTTTCTCGGCATGACTGGGAAACCTGCTTTTGCTGATGTCACAGGAAAAATCTCTGTGGTCTACGTGTGGATCACATTTGGCCCATGTGTGGCCTAAGTATGGAATGGGAGTCTGCAATATCCTATAAACCTTGGGACACCTTTCCAAGTCCATATGGAGAGAGGAAGATTGCAATACCCCATGATGCCTTGGAAATCTTTCCAATGCACTTGTGTAGAGTGGGAGTCCACAATATGCTGTGATCCCTGAAACACTCATTCCAGGACCATCGGATTGTGCCCTAAGAACTCAGGTAAAACAATCCATATGATGTTTACCCTGTAAGCACTGACTGAATAGCTGAATGACATAAAGTAAGAATGTTTTAATAGGAATAAATTCATCTTCAGCATTGCATGTGCCATTAGCACATTGGTTTTGCAATGAGCTGACCTGACAATGGAACTGTTAACCTAATTAGCACCATTGGAAGAGTCGCAGGGAAAATATGGAAGGCAAAAATAGATTCCCCCCCCCCTTTCCTGTGCTTTCATTTCATGGGTGAATGAATTTCACTGGTACACCCCCAAGGCAGGTTGACATTTGTGACCGGAAATGAAACTATTGATCATTGAATTAAAGTTTATATAAGGTCCAAATATCTTAAGTCAAGCTGGGAAGCCAATATTATGAATTCAAGTCAAGCATGTCATTTGTAAATGCCACTGAATATTTACTTCTTGAATAAATCATCATTTAAAAGAAGAAGGAAAAGAAACAAAAGCTTTTTCAGGTCATTCTTCCATTATACAAAGAAAGATTGTCATTGTTCGACAGGCTGTTGGTTCATATAGCTCATTATTGTGTACATTGATTGGCAGTGGCTGTTCGGGTTTTCAGACAGGAGTCTGAAAATCTCCCTACCTAGAGATTTCGGGGATTGAACCTAGGACCTTCCAAGCGCAAGGAAGTCCAAGCTCTGTCACTGAGCTTTCTCCATAGATGATGATGATTATAGATGCTGTACATTTTTTGCTGAGAGGAGAGAAAAAAGAGTGTGCACAACATAGATTAGAATCAAACTGCACATGATTTTAACTACATGATTTTGCCCTTGCATGCAGGGATTTTCTGTTTTCCAATCAAATTGCTGACCCACCAGTTCAGATCTGGATCCTACTATGGAGGTGTATAGAAAACCTCTAGCTCTTCTTCTTCCTCTCTTCCCACCACCAGAAGTCTAGCTCACTACCACCAGCTCACTGCCATCACCACCTGTAATCTGCATTGCAGGTAGGAAGTCCACTTAAAATGAATAGGACCATTTTTGCAATGAAAATTGCAGACATGAGGCAGGAGAGATGATGATGATATGAAATAATAATAATAATAATAATAATAATAATAATAATAATAATAATACCCCACCCACTCTGGGCAGCTTCCAACAAAAGATTAAAAATACCTTAAAACGTCAGCTATTAAAAACTTCCCTAAACAGGTGTCTTCTAAACGTCAGATAGTTGTTTATTTCTTTGACATCTGATGGGAAGGCATTCCACAGGGTGGACGCCACTACCGAGAAGGCCCTCTATCTGGTTACCTGTAACCTCACTTCTTGCAATAAGGGAACCGCCAGAAGGCCCTCGGTGCTGGACCTCAATGTCCAGGCTGAATGATTGGGGTGGAGACGCTCCTTCGGGTATACTGGGCCGAGGCCGTTTAGGGCTTTAAACGTACTGGGAGCCAATGTAGCTCTTTCAAGACTGGTGTTATGTGGTCTCAGCGGCCGCTCCCAGTCACCAGTTTAGCTGCCACATTCTGGATTAGTTGTAGTTTCCAGGTCACTTTCAAAGGTAGCACCACGTAGAGCGTGTTGCAGTAGTCCAAGATAACTAGAACATGCACCACTCTGGCGAGACAGTCCGTGGGCAGGTAGGGTCTCAGCCTGCATACCAGATGGAGTTGGTAGACAGCTGCCCTGGACACAGAATTGACCTGCGCCTCCATGGACAGCTGTGAGTCCAAAATGACTCCCAGGCTGCGCACCTGGTCCTTCAGGGGCACAGTTGCCCCATTCAGGACCAAGGAGTCCCCCACACCCACCTGTCTCCTGTCCCTCCAAAACAGTACTTCTATCTTGTCAGGATTTAACATCAATCCGTTAGCCGCCATCCATCCTCCAACTGCCTCCAGGCACTCACACAGGACATTCACCACCTTCGCTGGTTCCGATTTGAAAGAAAGGTAGAGCTGGGTATATCATCTGCATGCCTTTTCTGCATGCCTGCACACAGAACACATGCTGTGTTTTTACTCTGCTACAAGTCCGGCAAGCTGAGTCACAGTGAAAGCGCACCAGACTGCCACATTACCCCACAGGTTATGGCTTGTTAGCATAACCCCACAGAACAGCCAGCCCAAACCCCCTGATGATCTCTCCCAGCGACTTCATGTAGATGTTAAAAAGCATGGGGGAGAGGACAGAACCTTGAGGCACCCCCACCACCACTTTCTGGACATGGCCCAGGAGGAATGAGTGGAATCACTGTATGACAGTGCCCCCATCTCCCAGCCCCTCTAGATGGTCCAGAAGGATGTTATGGTCGATGGTATCAAAGGACACTGAGAGATTCAGCAGATCTGGATTGGGAATACTGCATTGTCTAACAAGTGTATAAAACTCCTACCATCCCATTATAGTGTCACAATCTGAACTGAACCCCCTGCATGCATGTACATTGGCCTTCAGTGGGAAGGGATGGGGCAGGGAATGTACCAGGAAACATATATGTTTAGATTGGATCCAAAGGTTCCTTCCTCCAAAGGTTCCAGCTGGGTGAAGCTGGGGCTGATGAGAGTGTAGTCCAACAATTTCTGGAGGGCAGCATGTCTGTATTTGAGGACATGTCTGTATTTGAGGACATTCTCATCTGCACAGAAGTTAACAATTTGCCCAAATTTCAGCTACTCTGCATTTACAGTATTATTTCCACATATGAAAAGCAGGTGTAGATAGATAGATATGTATCACAAAACTATATTTATTTTTGGTATGTAACACCCACCAGATTGGCAAAAATGTCTAAAAAAAAGAGAAAGGCATATGTTGGAAGTGTAGTGAAAATGAGGAATCTCTTTTATCACATGTGGTGGTCCTGTAAAATAATTAAGGAATATTGGGAAATTATATGCACTGGTACTTCAGGTTACATAAGCTTCAGGTTACAGACTCCACTAACCCAGAAATAGTGCTTCAGGTTAAGAACTTTGCTTCAGGATGAGAACAGAAATCGTGCTCCGGCGGCGCGGCAGCAGCAGGAGGCCCCATTAGCTAAAGTGGTGCTTCAGATTAAGAACGGTTTCAGGTTAAGAACGGACCTCTGGAACGAATTAAGTACTTAACCCAAGGTACAACTGTATAATGAATTTAAAAAGATACTTAAAAAAGCTTCCCCCCCAAAAAAAACACACACACACCTGAGATTTTCATCTTAGGGATGGTAACAACAGAGGTAAAAAAAAAACCCCAAAAGAATTCATTACTATACACCACCACCGCAGCTAGAATCTTATTGGCACAAAGGTGGAGAACAAGTCTAGTACCCACTAAAGAAGAATGACAGCGTAAAATGTTTGAATATGCTGAACTGGTTGGTCTGACGAACCGGATAAGAGAAAATGAAGATAAGGAATACAAGGAGGAATGGATAATGTTTATTGAATATTTTAAGAACCAGTATAAACAAATACATAGCTTAGCAGGTCTCAAGTAAATCCAGCAGAGTTGAAATAGAGTTTTTAATAGATAACAAATTGGATGATTTAAAAGATATGGATTACGTGGAGTAGTAGAAAAGCAAAGGAACCAGGAAAAGTACCTACGGGACCGCCTCTCCTGGTATGCCCCACAGAGAAACCTACGGTCTTCAAATAAAAACATCTTGAAGGTCCCAGGCCACAGAGAAGTTAGGCTGGCCTCAACTAGAGCCAGGGCTTTTTCGGCTGTGGCTCCGATCTGGTGGAACACTCTGTCACAAGAGACCAGGGCCCTGCGGGACTTGACATCCTTCCGCAGGGCCTGCAAGACAGAGCTGTTCCACCAGGCCTTTGGCCAGGGCACAGCCTGACTCCCTCCCTCGGCAATCTTCGCAGAGCTCTGGCCCAATGGTTGCTAGTGGCTTGAATTAATTAATTTTTATAATGAATGATTTTAGAATGTTGTTTATGTTGTACTTTTGTACTGTTTTATTGCTGTTAGCCGCCCTGAGCCCGGCTTCGGCTGGGGAGGGCGGGATATAAATAAAATTTATTATTATTATTATTATATGGTATACGTATACATGCTGTATTTGGTA
Source organism: Podarcis liolepis (assembly GCF_965112155.1). Taxonomy (NCBI): domain Eukaryota; kingdom Metazoa; phylum Chordata; class Lepidosauria; order Squamata; family Lacertidae; genus Podarcis; species Podarcis liolepis. The sequence continues at coordinate 12,375,602 of NC_139570.1, read as the reverse complement.
CGAAGTTGTAAGTTGGACAGGGGGAGGGGAGGGGGTTAAGCATGCTCTCTGTTCCTGTTTATGAAATGCAAATGAAAAAAATAAATGAAAAAACCCCACTATATTTATTTTTGTCATTGGTTTGTTCATTTGTTTTGTCCCAGCCAGTGTAACTTTTTGGATTTTAAAAAATCCAAATACAACTGTTCCAATGATACAGGTTAAAATGTCCACATGGAGTTTTCTCTTTAACAACCAAGAAGTGCCTGCAACAAAAAGTATTCCAAGGAATATATTGATTTTTGCCATGGGAATGCTTTTTAAATATAAAAAATACCCAGCCAAAGTTAACATATTGGGATAAAACATGTCCTAATACATTTTTCAAACAAAACTGATCCACAGAAGCAGATTTCTTCTAAATCCACGTCCTTCATTTGTTTTAAGGGTTCTAACCAGTCTGAGATACACTGGGATGCAGCTCTGGGTAGAAAAACATCTGCAAAATCTATTTGTGTAAGTAATTAATGGGTCTAGGTGAAGGTAAAAGACACTTTGAGAAAAGGTAATCTGTGCTCAGAGTTTTGTATCCCCTCCCCCTTTTATTGTTAATTAAAAATCAATAAAATACTTTTTTTTAAAGAAAAAAGATGATAGCAGAAGAGCCCTCCCAGCGAAGAAGGTAGCAATCCTAACCTCCCATTATCTCTTCCTGCCCATTTCCATTACCACTTTTTATAAACTGTTTTATAAAAGGTGCTGTTTTAGGTGCTATGTCAGTGACAGAAATGCCACAGTTCCATCCCCGGAGGGAATACCTTCTACTTTACTTAGCAAGTGAGGACTCATTCCAGTCAATATAATCAAGATAGTGGAGAGACAGCCCTTAAAACTTTGCAAGCTTTCTGAAGGAAAACGCCATGCAAATAATTACATCAAAATTGTGTCAAAGGTTCCCCTAAGCAAGTCAGGCTGAAAATGTGACTTTTCAATTAACATGACAATGGTGTCAGTGCTAATAATTTCCAACTGGAACATCCTGGGGCGTTGTGAAAACAAAATGTCTGTCTGCATAATAACTCAAAATGGGCCCAATACAACTGAAATAGAAGGATTTCTCCCACGCATCCAATGCGTAGAACGGATGCCATTGCCCCCAACATCTCCTGGAGTTTTATTTGGAACACTGCTCTTTGAAGGGATTTTTTTCACAATTTTATGGCAGTTGTAAATTGGTTGTCTTCTTAAGACTGAAAACCTATATACCAGAAATGGGGGAAGTTCTTCATCTCAGGGGACATGTTCCCTTCTGGGCAACCTTCTGAAGCGCCATATGCCAGTGGTGGGTGTGGCCAGAGGCAAAAGTGGATGGAACGTTCAATATAATTTTTCATGTTGTATTGCAGGTTAGTTTCTACATGCACTGCTCTCCACCATCCATCGAGGCAAGCAAGAAGCAGTAGCAGTACAAGGACACTTTGCAACCAGGCTGAAACACTCATGGGATATCTGAAGCAAGCATGGTGAGGAGTGTAGCCAGTTAAGCAGAATTCACACTGAAATGGGGAATGCCTGTTGTGTATTGCTGAAAGGGTTTCACTGGAAGATTCCACTGAAGATAAAGAACAGCAATAAGAGCTCTCTAAGCACCTAGATGCATTGATAATTAACTGTTACTGTTCTCTACTCTAACACGTTAGTGTTTAACCTTAGATCAGGTGATTAAGGTATTGAATTGCAAATCACCAATGTATTCCTATGTATAGCACATCCTTGGGGATCCTGCCATCTTCTATTCTGTGGACATGACCAAGCCAGTGTAGATGTCGCTGAGAGGGGAGTGCGAACATGCTGGGAGTGTGGGCCTGTTTGAGGTTCTGTCCTGCCATGTGGTGCCCAAAATCTTCCTGATGCAGCACATGTGGAAAGCAATGAGGCATTGCTCATGGTGGGAAGGAAAATAGGCTTGGCTGCTCCCACAGGGCATGATAAAGCAACAGTGCAAGGTGCATGCCAGATACCAAAGATGGAAGAAGTGAGCAGGAAAAAATGGTGTGGAAATATGGTTGGCTGGTCACCAGGAAGGCTGTCCAGCCACTGTTAAGCCCCATGTGCACATGCTCTTGTGAGGAAAATGCTTGCCAGTGACACATCACACAGTTGAGTTCAAACCCTCAAAGGCCCTGAAGAGGAGCTAGGCTGCTACCACTACTGGAGTTCCCACTCCTCTGCCATTAACTGCCCTCCTCCTGCCCTGCCTCTGCTATCACCATTGTTGCCTCTATGGGCTCTTCTCTGAAGTGTCCCCCCACAGATGCTATGAAGAACCGAAGGCCAGCAGAGGGGTGGAGAAGGCTTAAATATTCCCTTGCTTAGCTCTGTGCTCCAGGTGCTGACATAATGTGCAATAGCATGATACGTGGTTGAAGCCATGCCAGGACTCCTTGCTGGTGTGACCCCAAAGGCTGTCATAGTGCTGCAAACCAATGGCTGAGTGTGACTAAGCTAGTCAGCACACCTGGGGTTATGTAGGAATATTTTGTCCTCTCTTGTGATTGGCTGATAATGTGGATTTTTTTCACCCACACCATACTACAGTGCCAGATAATGGTGGGAGCCAAATAATTACTTTGATTGATTAATAAACTGGTTTATAAAGTGACTCCATACCTTGTGTATTGCCTCTTTATTTTCGGTTTCCTAACACAAGTGCACTTTGCCCTGTTGAGGTAAATATTTCCCCATCATACGTAGAGAGATTTGGGTTGAACTAGGAAATTCTGACATTTATACAGTGGTACCTCTGGTTAAGAACTTAATTCATTCCGGAGGTCCGTTCTTAACCTGAAACTGTTCTTAACCAGAAGCACCAGTTTAGCTAATGGGGCCTCCGGCTGCCGCTGCACCGCCGGAGCACAATTTCTGTTCTCATCCTGAAGGAAAGTTCTTAACCCGAGGTACTATTTCTGGGTTAGCGGAGTCTGTAACCTGAAGCATATGTAACCTGAAGCGTATGTAACCCGAGGTACCACTGTATATTAATGATATACATGTCTACTCAGAAGTAAGCTCCTTTGACTTCAGTACAAGTTAACCCCTATGTGTGTAACATGGCAGTCTTAATTCATAAAGCAAACCAAACAGCACTAGCCTCCCTAATAGGGTTATAAAATAGACAAATGCACACTGATTGTGAGATTATTGTTTGTTGCTACAAGCAAGTGAATGTAAAGCAGCTTGTCGTTGCTTGAGGGATGCATAAAATTTCTTCATTTTTTGTATCACTGTGAAGACTTTTTTAAAAATCAGATAAATACTTTAAACCATTTAGACTGTGCCTGTTTCTTATTCTATGTGACTGTGTGATTGTTAACAAGATCAAAGGAAGGAGTTCTTTCATTTCCCTCCTCCCCTCCCCACTTACTATGGTTATCACGGGGCTGTAAAGGGCTTTTTTCCCCAGTTAGCATGAACACAGTGAGAATCTTCTATCAGAAAGAGAATAAATCCAGGCCTTCTCTTCCGTCTAAGTCTTTGGAAAGTGCTGCATTTAGATCAGGGAGCTTGTGTTTTCAGCCCACAGCTGAGTCTTTCAAAGTCTCTCCATAAAATCCGCATGACTTCACCAAGGAATCCCCTGGAGTTAGTCAAATGCTCGTGGGGGAAGTTGAAATCTTACGGCATGGCTTTTAATATTCAGATCCACCTGTTTCAAGTTTCAAAGGCAAAACTTCTGAAAATGGGACAGTCTTTGCATCGGTTGTGTTCCGTGATGTATATGGACACAACTTCCATTAATATTTCACAAATGAAAACAGGGACATTCTGAAGTTATGTAAAAAAAGATGAGCAGTCGTGATACCCAATTCTGGGGGAGAAAGATCACATCAGGGCAGTATTAGGAGAAGCAAAACTGAAAGAAAACAAGTGTACAAGTTTTCCAAGTTCTCCAGAACCCTTCAGAGAATCATAGAATTGTAAAGTTGGAAGGAGTCCAGAGGGTCATCTAGTCCAACACTTTGCAATGCAGGAATCTCAGCTAAAGCATCCATGACAGATGGCCATCCAACCTCTGGTTGAAAACCTCCAAGGAAGGAGAGTCCACAACCTTCTGTTGAAAAACTCTTACAATCAGAAAGTTCTTCCTGGTGTTTAGTCAGAATCGCCTTTCTTGTAACTTGAAGCCATTGGTTTGGGTCCTAAACTCCAGAGCAGGAGAAAACAAGATTGCTCCAACTTCCATGTTGACAGCCCTTTGAAGATGGCTATCATGTTCTCGAAGCTACCAGCATGAGTTTGACCAAACTGCGGGAGGCAGTGGAAGACAGGAGTGCCTGGCATGCTCTGGTCCATGGGGTCACGAAGAGTCGGACACGACTAGACAACTAAACAACAACAACAATCATATCAGTCTCCTCTTTCCTAGGTTAAACATACCCAACTCTCTCTACTGTTCCTCATAAGGCTTGGTTTCCAGACCCTTGATCATATTTGTCCCCCTCCTCTACGCACATTCCAGCCAGGTGAGAGAGTGGGGCCCATCCAATGGCACAAAGCCACTTCCTTTGTTATACTAAGGACCATGCTTAGGGCCATTAGCTCATCAAGAAGTTAGCCTAGCTAGTTCAACAATTGAATCCTCCTTTAAATTTTAACCCTCCCTGGATCCAGAACCCCAGGAATTACAATGGACTTAGGCATAACACAGGCTGACACTCAAACTCACAAGACTGTTTTCCCCATATCTAGTCATAAGGGAATGCTTTTGCCTCAACTGAGAGTCCTGCAGGTATGAAACACAACCAGATCTATTTCTGAGTGAATATGCATGATAATGGTTTGAAATTTCTGTCAATCTCCAGACTAGTTCAGTGGGTTTGGTGTGAAGTTGGAGCTGTTTTTACTGGTGCTTTTCCAGATATTTCTGCAACCTTTCTGAATGGATGGTGCCTGGGTGTCTTTTCTTCTTTCTTATGAGCTATAGTTTCAACAATAAAAATGTGATGGATTGGTTTGGTTTGCATCATGAAAGCCAGTCCTCAGCCTTCTGCTCTGATCACTTGGTGGTTCTTTTTCTTTTTCAGAAATGGGAAGGGGGGAGCTTGCAATAAAGCAGAGCTATTTTCGCATATAAATTCTGCAGGACTTCCTATTAGCTTCCCATTAGCAGTGTGACATTCAATAATATTGAAAATAACACCAACATCAATATTATTTATAAGGTCAGCCATGTCAAAATGATATTGAGGTTTAAAAGGCCTCACTGTAGTTCTGCTCTAGGCAAACCTGAGGCAGAGTTGCTGCCAGAGGATGATTTGAATATGACTTTACATATAAGACCAGCGCTACACCATATACCTTTCCCTAGTTACTTCTCCTTTAGCAAAGGTGCACCTGATTACCATGGAAAGAAAGATATAGATCGGGGGGGGGGGATTTTTCAAAAAAAAAACAAAAAAACATAGTGACAGAATTAGAGTATATATACAAAATAAACAATAAAAAACTATACAGCATAGGCAATAAAATGAAGCTCATATATATAGATAAAGCAAGATACAGTGGTACCTCGGGTTTCATATGCTTCAGGTTACATACGCCTCAGGTTACAGACTCCCCTAACCCAGAAATAGTACCTTGGGTTAAGAACTTTGCTTCAGGATGAGAACAGAAATTGTGCAGCAGCAGCGCAGCGGCAGCAGGAGGCCCCATTAGCTAAAGTGGTGCTTCGGGCTAAGAACAGTTTCAGGTTAAGAACAGACCTGCAGAACGAATTAAGTACTTAACCCGAGGTACCACTGTATGGACTAGAAATGGGTGGCTCAGTGTTTCCTGGTCTGTCAGATTTGCATGTGTTCATTCATAGATCTGTTTCTGCATCCATCTCTGATTTATTCATTTATTTATTTAAAATTTACATTGCTTTTGAACTTTTTTCACCAAATACACATTTTTGTCTGCATTTTATCTCAAAATGTGTGTCTTTTTTTGCAATTCCAGGTAAGGCTGGGAAAGAGCTATGCCTGAAATAATTATCCACACATACATACATTTTGCCTTGCATTTTCTGGGCATAGGTCTGCATTTTCCTCATCCATGTCCAAGTGCTTTGTTTTTGGTTTTTGGATTTTGATCTGCCACTTTCCCCAAGAAAACACACTCCTTACTGCTGAATTGGAGCTAATTGGAAATGCAGATTTTCCGTGGGTTGCAGCTTGCTCTGATTCAGTGGTAAATAACTGGTTTTTGCAGGAGAAGCTCCCCACCCCCACCCCCTGGGCGGGGGATGCTCAGACCTGGACCTGTGGATGAACCCTCACTGTAGACAACACTGAACTAGATGGACCACCAGTCTGACTTAGAACAGGTAGATATAGGAAAGATGGTAAGGATTTGCTGAGCTAATTGTAAAGTTAAACTGTCAAGATAATTTTTTTAACAAAAATTGAGAAAGATGGAAAGAATTTGCTGAAATAATTAATTAAACTAGAATACAAAAAGGGAGGTGTGAGGAGGTCAATGAAACAAGCAAATGGAAGTTATAGATATGTAATTTGGGATCTATGTTGTTTTCTTTTTTCTTGTGCTTTCCATTTTTCTTTTTAATTTTTTTGTTGTATTGTTGTTTCTTTTTTCTTTTTCTTCCTATGTATTACAGTGTTGTTTTTAATTTTTCTTTTTTCTTTATAACTTTGAAACTACTAATAAATATTATTTTTAAAAAAAATAGAACAGGTAGATATGAAAATTGATATGAAACCAGGGTGAATGGTGATTTAGGTATTACCCTATTGATTTTCCAAAAGTGGCAAACTATAGGCTAGATCCAAAGGAGCTGTGATACCTGTGGGAAACTCACAAGCAGGACCCAACCATGGAGGCAGAACACAGCTTTCATCAGTGGTAGGCTTCAAAAAGCCCCTCTTCCATGTACTTGTCCAATCCTCTTTTAAAGCCACCCAAGTAAGTGGCCCTCACTGCTTCTTTGGGGAGAGAGTTCCATTGTTTACCTTTGATCTGTCCTGAATTTTTGAGTGTTCGGCTTCATTGGATGTCCATGAGTTCTAGACAGGTGGGGATGGAAACATTTCTCAATCTACTCTCTCCCTGCTGTGCATAATTTTACATGCTTCTATTATGTTGCTTAGGGACGCAGGTGGCGCTGTGGATTAAACCACAGAGCCTAGGACTTGCCGATCAGAAGGTCAGCGGTTCAAGTCCCCACGACGGGAGAGCTCCCGTTGCTCGGTCCCAGCTCCTGCCAACCTAGCAGTTCGAAGGCATGTCAAAGTGCAAGTAGATAAATAGGTACCGCTCTGGCGGGAAGGTAAACAGCGTTTCCATGCACTGCTCTGGTTCACCAGAAGTGGCTTAGTCATGCTGGCCACATGACCTGGAAGCTGTACGCCGGCTCCCTCAGCCAGTAAAGCGAGGTGAGTGCCGCAACCCCAGAGTTGGTCACGACTAGACCTAATGGTCAGGGGTTCCTTTATCTTTACCTTTATCATGTTGCTTCTTACTCACCTTTTATCTAAACTTAAAAACTCCCATTGGGCAGTTGCTCCAACTCAATGGGGAGTTGTTCCACCCCCTCAATCATTTTGCTCACTCTTTCCTGAACCTCAAACTGTCCATGGAAATTATGAGTATGGGCAAAGGGAGCATATGCAATAGTGTGTTTGGAAGAGTGATGCATATTTGGTTCCACGAAAAACCATGAACAGGAGCCCTGTCTTAAAATGCCTTCCACCTGACTTCTATATTTATCCAAGTTGACTTTTTGAACACTAGACTGCCTTGCCACTGCTCCCCACACCTTTGCAGCATCTGATTTAATATTTGGGCAAAGTTGCTCTCCAAGATTGGAATTACAGTCTTGAACTAAGGAAGATAAAATCAATACTTGTAACAGTTATTGCTAGCTATGTAGTGTTTATAGATTTAAATATAGAAACAGTTTATTCTGTGGTATTTATCAGTGTCAGAGACGAGAGACTTCCAAGAGCAGGAAAAACAGTGGGTAACTGACAATAAAACTGCAGGTTATCTGATATCGTGTAATTGCTGATGTGGTTGAACAAGCTGTTTAATTCTGGCGGGGAGGGGGGGAGGATGCATATGCCTACCTAATGTTCCTGCTCTTTGTTCCCTAATGGGACATTAAAATATAAATGCTTGGAAGCATCACTTGAGCTGTATGCTCTTGAAGTTGTGTGGAGATGCTGAACATCCAGCTTTTCAGAAAATTCCATCCGTAGCCTCTGATTCATGCAGCCCCATATGCCCTGTACAGTGGTGCCCCACAAGACGAATGCCTCGCAAGACGGAAAACTCGCTAGACGAAAGAGTTTTCCGTTTTGGAGGTGCTTCGCAAGACGATTTTCCTATGGGCTTGCTTCGCAAGACGACAATGCGGGTTTTTTCCCCTCCCCCCCTTTTTCTAAGCCGCTAAGCCGCTTATCAGCTGATCCGATCAGCAGATAAGCCGCTAAAAGCCACTAAAAGCCGCTAATAGTGCTAATCCGCTAATCCGTCAATGGGCTTGCTTCGCAAGACAAAAAAACCGCTAGACGAAGAGAATCACAGAACGGATTCTTTTCGTCTTGCGAGGCACCATTGTACATTTAAAGCATTTAACAGTCATTACTTCCCCAAAAGAATCATAGGAACTGTAGTTTGTTAAGGGTGCTGAGAGTTGCTAGAAGACTCCTATTCCCTTAACAGAGATGAAAATTCCCAGAGTTCCACGTCAAGAAAGATTTATTTTTAAACCACTCTGGGAATTGTAACTCTGCAAGGAGAATTGGGGCCTCCTAACAACTCTCAGCATCCATAACAAACTACAGTTCCCAAGATTCTTTGTCGAAAGCCATAACTGCATAATAGTGCTTTAAATGCTTGGTGCAGGTGTGGTCCTACACAAGTATTTGTTCACATAGCACATAGTTAAGATATGGGATTTGCTCCCACAAGAGGTAGCAATGGCCACCAAGTTGGATGGGTTTAAAAGAGCATTATACAATTTCATGGAGGACAAGGCAAAGGATAACTAGGTTCCACCTCCACTGTCAGAGGAAATGCATCTCTGGATTCAGAAGTGGGGAGAGTGCTTTTGCACTCAAGTCTTGCATGTGGGCTTCCCATAGGCATCTAGTTGGCCACTGTGAGAGTGCTAGAAACTTCTCTATATAGACCAGGGATAGTCAACCTTTTTATACCTACCGCCCACTAATGCATCTTTCTTGATGGTAAAATTTCCTTACCGCCCTCCAGTGCTTGATGGAAGGAGGATTCAGCTTGTGCTGTACAACCCCCTACCACCCACCTAGAATCCTAAAATGCCCTCTAGTGCACCCACTAGGGAGCAGGCTGACAACCCCTGATATAGGCCTTTGGCTAGATGGGCCATTGACTTTCTTAAGTTCTTAAGTAGAGCATGCTTCACTGCCATAGATGGTTTCCCTTCAGTTCGGAAAGGATGACCAGAACAGTGATGTAGTGGCAAGTGCCCTCAGAAGAAGAACATCCTGTTCTCACAGCAGAAAGCCAGATGCTTATGGGAAACCTGCAAGCAGGATCTGAGCACAACGGTGCTCATCCTCCATCAGGTAACATGATGCATTTTCATGGCTCAAAGATACATTCCAGCCAGTAAAAAGTACTGGAGGAAGGGGTATGGCCTAGGGAAGAGTCCCAAGGGCCAGTTAAAAAGATTTGACCCTCCTTTTAAGGTTCCCCACCCTTGCTCCAAGCAGTGCACATAACAAAATTAGTGATAGAACACAGCTAATAAACTATTATATTGGATTGATCTTTATTCCCGTTTGAATAAACTATTATACATAAGATTAAAATACATTTGTACATAAGGTAACTGCCAATAAGACACAGATAAAATGTTCCAAATGCATCATCCTTTCCTCGTAGGGGAATTGCTCCTTTTACATTCTTGTTCTAGAAACTCTTGGTGGAAGGAATTGAACCCTGAATAATCTATAGCATTCCACCCCTCCAAGGGGGGGGGGGGATAAGAACAGTGAAAGGACAGAGAATCAGAACTATCAAAGACGTGTGAGTGTGCAGAATATTGTACTAGAAGGTTAAAAAAGATAAAGGTAAAGGACCCCTGTATGATTAAGTCCGGTCAAAGGCGACTGCGGGGTTGCAGTGCTTATCTGGCTTTCAGGCTGAAGGAGCTGGCGTTTGCCCACAGACAGCTTTCCAAGTGACATGGCCAGCATGACAAAACCACTTCTGGCGCAACGGAACACCATGAGGGAAACCAGAGTGCACGGAAACGCCATTTACCTTCCCACCACAGTGGTACCTATTTATCTACTTGCACTGGCATGCTTTCAAACTGCTAGGTTGGCAGGAGCTGGGACAGAGCAATGAAAGCTCACCACTGTCTAGTGGATTCGAACCACCAACCTTCTGATCGGCAAGCCCAAGACGCTCAGTGGTTTAAACCACAATGCCACCCGCATCCTAGAAATGAAACCTGAAGGCCAAAGTCTTTTAAAGCACCTGCTGCTTGGGCCACCTGATCATTTTGGTCATAGGGAAAGTTTCGTATCCCACAGAACTCCAGGGTACTCACTAGGCCCCAGCATGTCCATTGGGCACAATCTCACTATGTAGCAGGCTTCCAATGAATCCCTCTCTGAGGGAGCCGTGATAAAATGAAGCCATATCAAAGCTGAAGATCAGAATGGGTTCAGATGTCAGTGCACCACAGATAAGGCAAAAGGCAATATCTAAAACAAACTGATAAGTATTCTTTAACCAATACTGGTAAGCGTCTAAGCTGCAAGATCCTAAGCATGGACATAAGCTGTCTGACATCTTGCAGGTCCTGTATCCTTCTGAGGAGACTATAGCCATAGCTATTCTTTTATCTTCCTTTTGACAGTTTTGCCCCAGAGCCATCTTTAAAAAGTTTACAGAATGCTGTTGAACTTTCCAATCTGTGTTAATCCTTTTGAAGGCCATGATGCCTGCATTTGATATTTCTTACTATATTTCTCCTTTAATCACACCGTGAATAATCCCTTTGCCAATATCACCCCCCCTCCCTGGCCAACCATTGTTCTTCTATGTTTGGAATAAGAAGCAGAAATGATGGACTGTTTTAAAATGCAACCCGTCTTATCAGTATATATTACTGCAGTAATAATAACTGACCTTGACTAGTGTATTAAGATTGATGGATGTTGTACGCTGGGCTGCACTACTGTGAAGATAAAATAGTGATGGCAATCTAGCCCCTCTATTTTTCTGATTTGGTTTGTTTTTGAGCCACACTTCAAGGATGCTGAAATAAAGAACAGCTTCGAGAAATTAGGAAGTCTGTCTCAGAGTCTCACAACATATCTACACTACAAACATTCATTGGCTTGATAACACTTCCAGCATCATGGCTTCTTCCAAATAACCCATTTTGATCTGCTGCAGGGACATAGGAATTTTGAGCAGATGAGTGTGCTGTGCTGGAGACCACTGTTTCTTCCAACAGTCCCGTTGTTCCCAGAGGAAATGAGTGTTAAATCAGTTTAACTCTGGTGTGGACCATCACTCAGTGGTAGCACACAAGGGTAGCATGTGGAAGATTCCCCCCTCCCCATGAAAACAGAGTTCCAGATGAACAATTAATGGATGGTGACATTTAGGCATTCTCCTTACACAAGGTATAAGGTGTTCAGACTAAGCTCTGAAGCTAAGGCTTTATAGGCTACATAGGCTCTGGTAAATAGAGAGGCCATAACTCTGTGGCAGAGCACATAAGTTCCATATAGAAAGCCCCAGGTTCAAATCCTGCCATCTTTAGCTAAGGGTGATAAAGGTCCATGTCTAAAAGCCTGGAGAGTAGCTGGCAGTCAGTGCAGACCAGGGCTTGTGTCAAACTATTTGTCTATCCCATTCTACACAGTTGAAACAAGTGTGGGAGTAGCCCTCCAGATGTTGTTGAGTGCAGCTCCCACAATCCCTGCTTGGGGCTGATGGGTGTTCAAAAACATCTGGATGAAAACAAGAAACACACCATGCACAAACATTCACACTTGTGTAAATGATACAAAACTGAATGGACAAGTCATCTGACTCATCCAGCTTCTTATGCTGAGACAGAACTAAGCACATTCCTTAAAATTTGTAAAGTGAAAGGCACTCAAACTTAGAAGTCCGGTTTATTTTTAATTTGTTGCTGTGCTTTTCTCAGTCTTTCTCAAATCCACTATCAGCTATCATCTGTCCTTTGCTTCATGTTTGGCTCAAGACATTTGGCTGCCTGAGGTGAAAGACAAGTTGGTGCCCCTTCTCTATTTCAGGTCAACTGAACTAGCAATTGAATCTTACTTCAACACTGGTGATGGGATACTGTCCACTGCTCCTGAGGCAGCAAACCAGATTAGAAGAGTCAGGAGTGCCAGAAGGGAATGGTTGGATAGATGGTGAGCAATATCTGGTTAATGTTGTTGCTGTCCCCAGAATCTGCCACCTTAGGCAGTAACCCTCAGAGTGGTGGTGGGAGTGTTCCCCACCTCTGCAGTAACCCATGTCTATGTATAAATATCATTTGTCAGGTTTCGGTGATTTCACAGTTTTCTGATAATTTCATTCAAAATAATTTGTATAAGTTCAATAAAACTGAACTGAAGAGAGATGAGGCAGCCAAGGTCTATCAGTGTTGATCTTAAACTCTTCTTTTGTTAACAAACTGTGGGGGCAGGGAGTCCTATGAGCCACTGGGAAGCAACAAACTTCAAGAAGCACGTAGGTTATTAATTTCATTTGGGAGGGATGAGTGGGGAAAGATATTAGGGACAATTAGCAATGAAGATTTTCATCCATATAAATGCACCAAGATTGCCTCTAAAGCTATTTAGTTAATTGAGCTATATATAAAAAAGGGTTGATTCATGATCAGCAGATAGACAAATTAATCTTCATTTGAAGCTTGAAAACAAGTCCGAACAATGAGCTTGGACTACAGAAACACTTATTTAATTTGATAAGCAAGCCCCCTGTCCTGAACAGCTGTGTAAACTTTCTTCTTCTTGACTTTACAAGCACTTTTACTTTGCTTCACGAGTTGGCCCTGCAGGAAGCTGACTCTGGTAGTGGATTAGGCATTGCTTTGGATCCTTAGACTATTGGGTACCCTGTTAAATGGCTCCAGGAAGGTGTGTCTCTGTTTGGAAGCTCACGCAGGGGCCAATGGGCCATAGCACCCCTCCAAACAGCAGTTCTGGTCGGTTACCCCAATTGGATGTATGGCATAGGGGAACCCCCAACCCAGCCAGAGTATCAATCTGTGGGCAGGCTGGTTGATCCCAGATTACACCCAGTGCCCTCACCAAAGCCTACTTACATCTGTAATCAATAAAAGTTGTGGCCTGTTTTCCCCTAACACCAGTGCCCTGTGTCTTTATTTCCTGGTGTTGACCTTGCCTGGCCACGACCATACTGCTCTTGGGACCACAAGCAAGCTGTGTAAACTTTTTCTTCTTCTTGACTTTACAAGCACTTTCACTTTGCTTGAAGAAGCTCAGGATTCTTTTTTTAAAAAATATTACCTCGCTTTTCTAAGTAGTGTGGTGTGAATAGTTAAGAGTGTCAGAAAGGTACTGGGGACAGGCAGTTTTGAATGCTCATTCAGCCGTAAACGGCTGCCTTGCTGCCTGAGGCCATTTCATGTACAAAATTGACCAGACTGGCAGCTGAATTTTCCTTCAACATCTTCCACTTCACCTGAGGCCAGCAGGCTAACTTAGTACAGGACAGGTGAGTAAGGGCAATAAAAGTTGCCATGATAGTAGTGTATAAATAACGGCTAGTGTGGAGATAGTGGATAGGGAAACATTTCCTTCTCTCTCATAGTAGCAGAATCCTTCAAAAATTAAAAACTAAGCATGACTTCCCATCCATCTCTCACATGGATCGTTTGTCCCAACAAACTCAGCTTCCTAAGAAACAGGGTTAGCCGGTGTCTGTATTTAACTCTGTTTTCTGGACACATCACACTGTGACAGAATGCAGAGAATTGACATCCGATGAAGCTGAATTATGGAAGGTTCAGGAACAACAAAAGGAATTGCTTCTTCATGCAGTGCGCAGCCAAACAAGGGAATTCACTCCCATAGCAGGGGAAGTTGGGCACCAGTTTGGATGGCTTTAAGTGAGGACTAGACAAATTAATGGAGGACAAGTCTATCAGCAGCTATGAGACATGCTCTACTGGTGGAGGCATTGTTTGCTGGGAATCACAACTGGGGAGGTTGCCATTGCCCTCAGAACCTGTTTCTGGGCTCCCCATGGACACCTGGTTGGCCACTGTGAGAACAGTATGCTGGACTAGATGGGCAGGGCTCTTCTTATGTTCTAATGCATGAGGCCCACCAACCCGGTTTTTTCCCCTCTGCCCCACCCAGCATCAGCTTCATTCAGCTTCATGACGGTGTCAGCCCTGGGAACAAAGCTCACTGGGTGATCATGGGCCAGTCGTTCTCTTGCAGCATAGCCTACTTCACACAGGTGGGGATAAATTGGGGGAAAGGGCTGTGTTTGCCACCTTGAGCTAAATGGAGAAAGGTAGGAAATAATGGTCACATTCCTATCTTCCCTTTCCTTTTTTCAGTTTCAGTTTTTATTATTGTGCAAATTTAGTTCTTTGAATGCAAATTTTCAGATATCAGTGGTGGGCGGGGCCAGAGACAAAAGTAGCTGAGTCAAAGGATGCAGAATGTCCCATTGTACAGTATGGTAATGTTCACATTGCTGCTCTACAGGAGAACCAGACTTACTTCAAATGGCAGCCTCCAAGGGAAGAACTACACCTTTATCTGGTAAAGAGGGCATACAGAAGAACCACATACACATGGAAACAATTTTGTGTGCTTCCAATTGTCACAGGACCGCAGATGCATGAGTCCTTTTGGACCCAGAAGAGGGCAGAACAGTGGTGGAACAGGGTGGCATGGGGGAAGGGTGGAGCAGAACAGGGATGTAATGGGGTGAAGGCTTATGCATGCACTGCCAACATGTGGGGGGAGGGCAGGAAAGGAACTCTCACACAAAATGGTCACCATTTCTATTCACAGTGTAGACTTTGCAGTGAGGAACTCTCTTCTTGCTTTTCCTCTGCCATCTTCCAGTCCGGTTAACATCTTGAGTGTTTAGACTCCCACTGACATACAGAAGGACCTATTCAGTGTAAGGCACTAGACCAGGCTGTCAGGAGGGTCCCAGACTACGAATACCTAATACTGCTGAAAGACATCAATGCCAGAGTCGGGGACTCTCATCACACATGGGATAACTGCATACGCCACTTTGGTATTGGCAGCATGAATGAGAACATGCATCTTCTCTGCCAAGGCAAAACAGTGAGTGTTCTGGAGACCTCCATAGTCAGGCCATTGGCACCAGCTGGAACTTTATTGTCACCAGGGTATGAGTACTTTACTGTGTTCATGTCGCAAGGAACTACCACCGTGCTAACTGTGACACTCCCTGATGGTAAGCAATATCCTTCTCCAGCCAAAGAGGACCCATAGCACAAAGCAGAAATTGCAACCTCAAATCAACACTATCAGAAAAATTGCCATACCTGAATTTTGTGAATGCTTCTCCAATTCCATCAAGCTAGCACTATTGAACTATTGAGACAGCAGCAACGCAAGGTGGAACTACATCAAAGGCAACCTACAACACAGCTATGTCCTCTTTTGGCAAAAGAGAGCAGCAGGTCCCAAACTGGTTTGAGGTTGGCATTAAGGACATGGGTCCTGTTATTACTGCAAAGTGTGAGGTTCTTGCGAACTACAAGTGTGTGCCCTGAAAAAAGACATTTGCTACACTGAGAAGGGCAAGGAATGGTGCCCAGCAGATTGCCAGACGATGCACCAGTGACTACTGTCTAAAGTTGTGCCTGAGCATCCAACTTGCTGCTGACAGTGGCAACACTTGCATGAAGAAAGACATTCAACTAACAGTCAGGAAAACTACACCACTGAAAACATTATGTGGAGAGATCATCACAGACCACAGCAAGCAGATGAAGTGATGGGCAGAGCACTATCAAAAACCAAACTCGTGGGAGGACATGGTTTCCAGCTGACAGTATCCAGACTCTGTCTGTCTTGGAGAAGCTGGATGTCCCTCCCTCCCTTGGTGACCTGGAGAATGCCATCAGCTCCCAGGCTTGTGGTAAAGCTTTTCTGCTAAAAGAATATTTTGTACTTGTTCAGATGTAAATCATAAATGATGGCTTATCTTTTTAGGGATGAGCCATTCAGTTCCATCCGGTAAAATAAGCCCCTTGCCTGAAGGCATGAGGTCCAATGAGGAAGTCACTTCAGGACAGCAGACTCCAGACAGCTGGGAGGGGCACCACTGCTACATGACTGCCATGTGCCTCCTCTGCATGCCCACCCGCTGCCACCACATGCTTGCCACTCACTTCCCACCCCCATGTGCTTGCATGCCTGCACTGCCACCCACTCCTCTCTGACCTCCTTTTACTCCCAGGGCTGCCTCCAAGTGATGGAAAAGGAGAAGGAACTGGCAGGAAGGGGTGGCATTTTCAGTTTTGCCCAGAGTGGCAAAACATCTGAGGGCCGCCCCTGTTTGCTAGGATCTGGGGTTTCATGTGCACTTATGCATTGAGTTCAATGGAGGGACATGACCCATGCAAAGGAATGCATGTGTAGCTCCACTCCCTCCATGCATACACAGGAACACTGACAGTATCAGCTCCAAGCTTCAGTAGGAGAGAGGGGAACGGGGCCAGGGCCATCTTACCCATAGGCGCTAGGGGTGTGGGGCACCCAGGCTCTGGGCTCTCAGGGGCACCAGGCCCAAGAGTTGAGTCCAGGGAAGAGTCTGCCCATCGCTCAGAGTGCTGCAGCGGGCTCTTCTGCTGCGGGCGGCTCTGCACTGTGAGTTCGGGGGCAACTGAACCAGAAAGACACTGAGGCAGCCAGACAGCTCTGCCCTCCTTTGCGCCTGGGACTGGGCAACCGGGAGGGGGGCACCAGATGGATCTCCCCACACACACACACACCACATATGCTTAACACAGCTCTGAATGGGGCTTGAGCTAAATGCCCTCGGCGAGCCCCTCCTCTAGCTCTCTCTTGCTGCTGTCACCACTACCTATTCACTGCCTTTTAATTTGGTTCCAAACAGGATGAAGAGTGAAAGGTAAACAGGAGCTGCTGCTCCTCATCTTTGCTCCTGTTGCTTGCTTAGAAGGGGCAAGTGAAGTGAAAGGAGGAGGAGAAGAAATGCAAGGAGAAGGGAAAGGAGGACTAGGAGACCCCAAGGGTTGTCAGTGGGCTTGTGCTTTGAAGCTCTTGAGCAGGGAACTCAGACCTGGGCTTCACAGCTTCCCCAGCTGTGTCCCCTATTGGCCTTGCAGCCTCCATGAACATTTTTGACTGAATGGAATGTGTCCTTGAACCTGGATATTGCCTTTTGCCTTACAGAGGGCAGAGAAAGGTGTGTGTGTGTGTGTGTGTGTGTGTGTGTGTGGAAACTAGCCTACTGCACACACATGCATGCAAACACACACACACACACAATTTGCATTCATTGCTCTGCCCTCTGGTTCCAACATGCCCCCCAAAGGTTTTCAAGAAAGGAGTGTGGCATTCGGGGTGCAAAGGGTTCTCCCCTCTCCCCTTACTCTTGTGCCTTTGGAAAACATCACTAGCATTGAGTTAAATTATGGATCTAATGATGGCCCCAAATGTGCTGAAAGGAAACAAGCAACTTCTGGCTCCATCCTAGAAAACAACCTGGGCAGAGCCCAAGAGGTGATCAAAGTGAATGTAGGACATGGCTTTTCTTTGTTCCATCCACAGAAGTGCTTAGAAAGACATTAATGTGAACCTGTAGTGAATGTCTGTTGCTATGCTTTGGCATCACCAAACCTGTATAATGAAAACCAATGCAGCTTAATTAAAGTACTTAGATTTAGCAACACATTGAACAACAATGTGTCCTTTTGCAGCATCTAAATCTATTGGAAAGAGTAAATAATGTTGCCCTTGGCATTCAGATGGCCAGCGATCATTTAGTGTCTAGACGTGCGCAAGCGATATACTGTGTAGCTTATATTGATTAGCTTTTTAAAGCTGCATGTTGTTGGATGGGCATAGACATACCCATTGCTTTTAAAAAAGTTTATTCCAAATATATTTCTTTCTAATTAAGCAAAATAGCAATAAAAAGTTCAGGTTCTAATGTGTTCTATGAAATACCCACAATGTCTCCTGGTCCTTGATACATTTTGCAAGGAGTCTTGTTTTTCACTCGGGCTTCTGGAATTTGCAAAGTGTTTTTGGAAGAACAGCAGCGCCACCTAAGGGTTATCATTCTACATGCTGCTAAAGGAAAAAAAGTTGTTTGTCAAGTTCTGAGCTAGGCAGTTGTGTCTGTGTTGGTTCACTGTTCTTGAGAAGCGCTCTTACCTACATGAACACAGTTGCAAGAAAATATGTTTGCCACTATGACAGGAATGGGAATGGGAAACCTGTGACCCTAAGTGGGTTTGGACTACAGCTTCCATCATACCTGACCATTGATGCCTGGAGTTGATGGCACCTGGAATCCAGCAACAACTAAGGGGACAATGGACCTGCACTAATACATAGTCATATTTGGGGCATGTGTTTAGCCACTCATCATGTTTCTTTCAAACTTTAAGAATGTGCACAGTGATATTTCAAAACTGCATGCAAAGTGTTGACCTACCATTTGCATAGCATATGCAAATGTTGCTATCTGACCTATTTTGTCTGTCTTGTTGTCATTAATTTTGCCAGAGGTTTTCGCTGCAGTCTCAGTATTGATATGTGCTCCTGTTCATGCATAAAACACTCCCCATGGATGAAGCAGAGCCATGCATACATTCCTTTGTAATTGTAGATGAGCTGTGTTTTATCAATCTGCATATGTGTGTCAGTAATGCATGGTGGGAAGACAAATATCAGCTGAAGCAACGGCTTCGGTGAACTGGGTACGCATTGCACTCTGTACAAAATTCAGAAATCATTGTATTTATCTTACCGTATTTATTTTGTAGCATTTCTCTCCAGCCCTTCTTCCATCATGAACCTTAGGTGCTGTGCATTGGGATTCATTATATGTCTTTTCATTTTCAGAAACAATACTTATAATTTTGACCTCAAAAGCTCAAGGAGAAATTAATAAGCTGGGAATTCTGGAAGCAATTGCACTTATTTATCACACTTCTGAAGTAAGGTCCTTAGGTGCTGAGCTTTCAAAGAGTTATTCTTGCATAAGCAAAGTAAAGGCCAGCTCAGCTGCTCTGTTTGGGCCTTGGCATCAACACTCAGCATCTTTAAACTATTGCCAGTTCCCCAGCACGGCACAGATACTTGCCCACGGATCCTTGCAGCAGTTGAGAGTATGAACCTCCATTTTAAGTTTCTGACAATGCTCTGATACCATGAGGAATCTATAGGGAATTTTAAATAGTTGCCACCCCTGTCCCCAAATATGTCTTGCCTCACCAGAGAGCAATTTACTGAATTCCCTAGTACTGCATGAAAGCTTCCTGTAACCAACATGATATGTATTTTCACAACATGCTTGCTACACTGACTCCTGGTGTACTTGATAAACAAGAACATGCACTTGCTTACCTGAGTTTGCTTGGCATTGCTCATGTTTGTCTTGAAAGTGTGTAAAACAGTACATAAGAGCCTACTGATGGCCCATCTCGTCCAGCTTCCTTTTCTCACACTGGCCTATTTGATGTGTGTAGGTAACCTGCAAGCAGCTCACAAGCACAACAGCACTCTGCTCACCTGCAATTTCCAACAACTGGTATGCTGATGCACAATGCCTCTGATAGTGCAGGCAGAACATAGCCTTGATAGCTAGTAGCCACAGATAGGCTTGTTCCCTATGATTTTGTCACTGGGCACCAGCACAGTACTGGTGCACCACAATAGTCATGTACATACAGTCTATCATTGTAGTGAATGGCTTGTCATACTTTCCCCTGACAAAACTAGCAGAGAAAGCTGCCCCACTCCAGTCTAACCAAACTAGCTCCATATTATGTACAGCAGGAATGAGGAAGCAATGTCCTTCCAGTTGTTGGACTACAACTCCCATGAACCCTGGGCATTGGCCAACAAGATCTGTAGGGTCACCACTTCCCAATTTCTGATGTTCATCCTGGTCTACTTGTAGTGGGTCTTTAAGGTTTCTGAAAGGGATCTTGTCCAACTTTACTTGGTGATGCTAAGGATGGAACATGGAAACCTTCACATACTAAGCACATGCTCTACCACAGAGTTATACTCCCTCCCCCAAGTGAGTTGTGTATTCTCTCCTAAGGAGGATTCCAAGCCTGTCTCTGCTGGAATCCTCAGTTCTAATGAGTTTTCCAATTGGCAGAGATGTGCATCATCATCTCTAGCACATGATGCCATTCAGCCATTCACCATTTATCCACATCTAACTGGCCAAAGGTCCTGCAGGTCTGATCTAATTACCAGGGTGGGATGTTTTAGGTTTTAAAATGTGGTATTCTTACTTTCTTAGGCTCCATGATCACTGCAGATGGTGACAGCAGTCACGAAATTAAGAGACGCCTGCTCCTTGGAAGAAAGGCGATGGCAAACCTAGACAGTATCTTAAAAAGCAGAGACATCACCTTGCCAACAAAGGTCCGTATAGTTAAAGCCATGGTTTTCCCAGTAGTGATGTATGGAAGTGAGAGCTGGCCTATAAAGAAGGCTGATCGCTGAAGAATTGATGCTTTTGAATTATGGTGCTGGAGGAGACTCTTGAGAGTCCCATGGACTGCAAGAAGATCAAACCTCTCCATTCTTAAGTAAATCAACCCTGAGTGCTCACTGGAAGGACAGATCCTGAAGCTGAGACTCCAGTACTTTGGCCACCTCATGAGAAGAGAAGACTCCCTGGAAAAGGCCCTGATGTTGGGAAAGATGGAGGGCACAAGGAGAAGGGGACGACAGAGGACGAGATGGTTGGACAGTGTTCTTGAAGCTACAAACATGAGTCTGACCAAACTGCTGGAGGCAGTGGAAGACAGAAGTGCCTGACGTGCTCTGGTCCATGGGGTCACAAAGAGTCGGACACGACTAAACGACTAAACAACAAACAACAAATCCATCCCTTTCTGACCTTTGAGGGATACTTAGGAGAGAGATGGCCTACTGCAGGATTTATTGCCAATTCAAAAGAAGACGCAGCATTCATCATTTTTTATTCCTCAAGATGCCTGGGACCAAAGAATTATAGGAGATTGCAAGGTTGTTGTGGTTGTTTTTTTTAGCCCTGCTTGTTAATTTCACCCAAGCCAAGAAGTGAAGGAATTCGTCATATGAAAGGATCCTTGTTTTGCAACTTTTGATTTATTTTTGATGTGGTTCTTTACTCTATAATAAAATATTCCCATCTGGTAAGAGTGCGCTCTAAAGCATATCAGTTTTCATCCACGCTTTTTAACATTATCTCCTATTGATTTTTTTTATTATTGTTTCCATACTGGATAAAAAAAGACAAAGAAGAAGAAACAATAACAGATTGATGTCAGGCAAATGGATTCAAATAACAAAAAGAGAACTACATCAGTGTGGACTTTAGAAAGATAAGCAAACAAGAGAGTTACTGCTGAGTTAACTTCAGGGCAAACAGCATGGCTAGCCTTTAGGTGTTGGCTGGGACAGAGACAAAATTTTCTGGTCTCACAAGTAGGCCTTTTGCTAAACCTTTGCTTATTTGGGGCCACCCGGAATGCCAGTAAGCCTTTGGTTTTGAAGGTTGTTAGCAGAGAATCCTAGCTAAGAGTTTATGGTTGCAATCCTGTGCACACATACCTAGAAGTAATCCCTTTGAACTCAGTAGAACAC
The DNA here is from genome assembly GCF_965112155.1 of Podarcis liolepis. Taxonomy (NCBI): domain Eukaryota; kingdom Metazoa; phylum Chordata; class Lepidosauria; order Squamata; family Lacertidae; genus Podarcis; species Podarcis liolepis. The sequence continues at coordinate 12,353,709 of NC_139570.1, read as the reverse complement.
AGAATACTTGATGGAAACTCTAGTTTGCAACTTAGGGCCCATCTGCACTATATATTTAAACCAGTATCATGGCACTTAAAAACAGTTGTGGCTTCCGCCAGAGAATCCTGGGAGTTGTAGAACACGGGTGGTCCTGTGGGTTAAACCACAGAGCCTAGGACTTGCCGATCAGAAGGTCGGCGGTTCGAATCCCCGCGACGGGGTGAGCTCCTGTTGCTCGGTCCCTCCTCCTGCCAACCTAGCAGTTCGAAAGCACGCCAAAAATTGCAAGTAGATAAATAGGTACCACTCCAGCGGGAAGGTAAACGGCATTTCTGTGCGCTACTCTGGTTCGCCAGAAGCAGCTTAGTCATGCTGGCCACATGACCCAGAAGCTGTATGCCAGCTCCTTCAGCCAATAAAGCGAGATGAGCGCTGCGACCCCAGAGTCGGTCACGACTGGACCTAACGGTCAGGGGCCTCTTTGCCTTTACCTTTTAAGGATGCTGAGAATTGTTAGGAGACTCCTATTCTCCTCATAGAGTTACAGTTACAGTTCTCAAAGTGGTTTAACAATAAATTCCTCTTCCCAGAGAGCTCTGTGGTGAAGGAAATGGAGGGGGGCACCTCCTAACAGCTCTCAGCTGTTAACAAACTACAACTCTCATGGTTCTTTGAGGAAAACCATGACTGCTTAAAGTAGTGTGGTGGTGCTTTAAGTACAGTTGGGGAACTGATATGTGATATAGTAGCAGTTGCAGCAGCGGTACACATGGTGGTGTCGACGCACCCTCCAAACACCAGCGTCACTGTTCCTTGCTTGGATGGGCCTGCACTGAGGTGGAGGCGAGATTGAGGTTGCATGGGCACACCAGTGGGGCCCCAATTACCAATCTTGTGCTCCAGCTGGTGCATCCAAATGGCCCTAACCTCCTCACCTCACTTCCCCAGCCCTGTCCAGGCAAGAAGAGATCTAGTCTTATAAGGGTGGCCTCATGGCTTCCCACCGCCACATTCATCACTACTGAGCAGTAGGGCAGATCTGTTTTGGAAGCTAGATCATATCATTTCCCTCCACAGTGATGTTCTAGTCCAGGAAAAGTGAAAGTCTGCTAGCTTGAAATCTTCTCGGAGTGTGAGAATGAGGGTACAATTATTTTAAGAGAAGATGACTCTAGTGAGCTTTATGTATGCATACCATGGAACCATCTCAATGCTAACATTGAAATAAAATACATGTAGTTGCATTAACTATTTCACTGTACTTTATAATAGCTTAATTATACTTTCTGCCTTTTCATGGCTCCTTTTAGATTTGGCCATTATTCTGTGCAAAAGTGGAGTAAGAAATAACAAAGGGCTGGGAGCATCCAGTGTCATAGCACTGCTGGAGAAGTAAGCAGGTCCGGACCTAACCAATTGCCTGCATAGGAGACCTCTGAAAGCCCCATATTTTCTATACAGGAAGGACTGGCTTGATATATAATAAATAGATCAACATCATCTTAAAGACGTCAAACTAGCTGTCAACTCTGATGCACATTAATTCCACCTGAAGCTCTTCAGAACAGCAGGGCAGGCAATTTTTCTCAAACTGGTGATTGCCTTGGTAAGTTCTCATAAACAGCAGAGCCGCTCTCCTCATTTAGAAATAGTGATTTAGTTTGAGGAATATGAGCAGTGTCAGTGAGCAATTAAATTTTAATTGAGCATAAAATAAAGTCCACTTGCTAGTGTATATTATCACCAAACTACTTGGAAAGACACCCAAGCCATTGTGTGTGTGTTTTCCTTTCTCTCTTGGAAAGTTACAGAGAGGTCAGAGGCCTCTGAAAGAAAACAGCAGGACATAAAAATATTTCCACATAAGAAAGGTTTATTTCAGAGTGTTATCACTTTATCCCTTGAAATAAACCTTCCTATACAGTCATACCTTGGGTTGAAGTGGCTTCGGGATAAGTATTTTCGGGTTGTGCGCTGCGGTGACCCAGAAGTAATGTGCTCCATTACTTCCGGGTTTCGCTGCTCATGCATGCGCAGACGGTCAAAATGACATCACGCGCATGCGCAGAAGCGGTGAATCGCAACCCGCGCATGTGCAGACGCGCGGATGCGGGTTGTGCTCGCTTCTGGATGTGAATGGGGCTCCGGAACAGATCCCATTCACATCCAGAGGTACCACTATATAGGGAACCTATAGGGTTATTTCATATATCAGGGGTAGCCAGAGTGGTGCCCTCCAAATGTTGTGGACTAAACCTCCCATTGGCCCTAGGCTGCATGGTCAATGGCCAAGCAGGATGAGAGTTGCTGTTGCCTACCCCTGCTGCATACTGTAGACACTAATTTAAAACTGAAACTGGTTGTGTCATTTGACTGGCACTTTGTCAGTACAGCATAATTTAATTTACTTCTGTTTACCTGTGCTTCCAGCCCTTCATGTGTTTTGGAGCCTCATTGGTGATCTGTAAAAAACACACACAGAGCTGTCTTGTCCACGGTCTGACTATTGGTCCATTTAACACAGTACTGTCTGTATCAGTGATAGTTGCCATGGGGAGAATCATAGAACTGTAGAGTTGGAAGAGACCCCAAATTCAACCCTCAGCAATGCAGGAATCTCAGCTAAAACATCCACAACAGCTGGCCACCCAACCTCTGCTTAAGAGCTTCCAAGGAAGGAGAGTCCACAGCCTCCTGAGAGAGACCGTTCCATTGTAAAAGAGCTCTTACTAAGTTTTATTCAGTTCACATTTACTATATTTCTACTTTTGAAAACAATGGGCAAACTGAAATGAAATTTGCACTTGTTAAAGAAACAATCTCTCTCAAGAGGCCTGCAGTCTTGGGTCCTACAGATGTTTCTGGACCATGTCTCATTGTCCCCAGCTGCTTTAGCTCGGTAGTCGGATATGATAGTATCTGATAGGAGTTGTAGTTGAATATTCTGCTGTGGGTGGTGCTTTCCAAATTCCAATGATCAATTGATCCTGAGGGCTTCTGTGCACAGCATTATGTAATTCTCACTGCCCAGCTGATCATGAGTATTTGAAAAGTGCTGTGCGCTGCATCAAGTAAGTTCTATCAACTGCTCTCAGGGAAACCAGGTAGGGCTGGCCCAGACTGTGTGGAAGGACACAAAGTTCAGGGCACATTTACTCCTGCCCCCATTTCCCTCTGCTTTCTTCATCTCCCTTCTCAATGCAATTACAGTATTATTAGTTTTTTTTCTTAATTGACTTAATATAGTCACTTACTAATTAAGGGCATCAGGTTGAGGGAAGGCTGATCTAGACTGGAAGCCACTTGGGACTGGCACAAGTTCCTACAAAGACCCTTCCCATCATCATTGCCATATTATTACTGCTGTTGCTGTTGTTAATTACAATGGCCAGTAACATTATACAAAAGAAAAGAAGAAAATGCATTAAAATGCATTAACAAGAGACAAAAAGGAAAACCAAGGAAAAAAATAAAGCAATGGACAATGCAAAATACATGAAATGTTCCTCCAATAGCATATTGCTAAGGAGAAGTCCTACCTATCCCACTAAAATATGAGCACCACTGGAAGAAACATCTTCGTTACCAAATGCCTGCGTAAAAACAAAAAAAACAAAATTAGTCTGCAACCTAAAGATTCCCTTAGGCTGCAGAATGTAAAGAGAGCATTCACTGATCAGGGGCCACCACTAAAAAGGCCCTTTTTTCATGTGACAACCCTCTGTCTCTCCCTTGGGTGGGGTACATGGAGAAGAGCCTCTAATGGAGGCTGCAGGGTCAGGATTGGTTCAGACACTCCTTGAACCACATAAGATCTTAAAGGTTTTCTGTGTATAGTGGCAGACTGCCTTACTCTCTCATTCACTGATATTTTGTTGTTCATTTTCATTTGTTAAAGCTGAGTTAATGTTTCCTCCTCTTAAGCCACCAAAGTAAATCATCCTCCTCATCAGGGGCCTACCCTGTTGGACAGGCCTTTCCAGACTCTGGCGAATGAACAATGCCCCATAATGACTGTTATACAGCGTATCGATATAAGATTAATCAAGTTTATTTCTCCTGTCAGTGCCCGGTTGTAATAGATGACAGGCTGCAGTAGAGTCAAACCATCCAAGAAATTATTTGCTAGAGGCTTTGTCAGAAATCTGCTGACATTCAGGGTGCTCTTGACTGTGGCTGAGATATGAAATTCCAGCTTTGTGTCATATATGCATGAGTTCTTTCAGGCTTCTTTTGGCTTTCTCCAGCTGTAAAAAGGTCAGAGGTAATCAGATAAGCCAGGAGGATGCTATCTGTCATTATAATTGACTTGAGCTATGGCATGCAGGAAAGGGGGGGTCCAGAACAGTATCAACAGTGACATATAAAGAGATGGTAAAGATGCCCCATTATTGCTCAAGCAGGCACCCCTGGAACTAACAGACAATTTCAGACTATCTCATGGCAATAAAGAAATGCCTTCAGGTGTTACATGTGGTGCTTAAAAAAAAAAAGTCATCTTTAGCTGCACAGAAGCTTTATCCCCTTGAATGGGAAAGATAAGGGACGTTCAATTTTGAGACAGTCATTTAATTCGTTATTGATGAACAAAGCGTGTGCCTTTTTCTGCTGTGTAGTGGAAACATTTGGCCAGAATGAGACCCAGCTTTGACACATCCCTCTCCATGCCTCATTGCTTGGAAGAGGCAGGCTTATCATAGAATTGTAGAGTTGGAAGAGACAACATCAACAAACATTAATCGATAGTAATGCATCATATTAAACATCCCTAAATATATTTAACAAATGTATGGGAATTTAACCAATGAAAGTTGTAACCAATAATTGTACTTGGCTTACCACTTCTGGGTTTTCTGGAGTAAAACAAAACATGAGCTTTGATTCACACAGAACACTAAGCCAAACCAAGTAGCATGGCAACAGCAGGACTGGAGGAGGACCATTTTTACTGTGGATACCAAAACACTCATACTGTGGGTACCCAGACACTCATGCTGGGCCATGATTTGGCTTAGTAGTACATGCAAACTATTTCTAGCATCCGATCTCTTGCAACTGAGCTTTAGGAAAGTGTTCAACAAGTTGTACTTACAGTAAGGATGGGCAAATCTGCTCACATTGGTTTCTCTCAGTTTCTATCTCAGTTTCTAAGTTTTCCACTCTTCAACTCTCCACATTTTTATCCCAGTTTGAGATTTAACCATTTATTTGTTGTTGTTTTTTAAACCCTCATGATCAGAGTTTTAGTGCTGATTTATCTTAATATGCAGATTTTAATGTACAATTTTATCTAATTGACACATTTTTGCAAAACAGATTTTCCAAATATAATGCATTTTTTGTGTTATTTTTTGTAGTATATGCATTTTTAATGCACACACTCTCCTAGTATATGCATTTTTCTGCACATTATTTGGCTGCAGAACTGAATTGCAAAATTCAGAGAAGTACACATTTAAAAGGATGGTTGTGGTTTGATTCTCATATTGTTTCAAAGTATGAACTAGGTAGGTTTCACCATTATATAGAAACTGAATCAATTTCCCCCCATCCCTTGTTAAGAGTACCTGATGGATAGTGGCAAATTGCACTGAACTTAATATAGCATATAGAATCACTTATCAGCCAAATCCTCTTCACCACTAAGACGTATTGACAGTCTTCTGATAATTTGACTCATCTACGCTACAGTGCAAAGTTCATTTTCTCACATTCTGTCCTCTTTTTTAAAAAAGGGGGAAAAAGAAAAAGTGCAGTCTTGTTATCTTTCTTCTACCAGTTTAAGACTCCCTTTCTGTGGGTCTTATTTGAGGTGTGTCTGAAGAGATAATAATGTTCTCTCCAAAAGTATTTGAATGGCATATTCATTGCTGCAAGGTCATTGAAATTCAGAAAGTGTAACCAGTTCTTGAAATAGCAGTTTCTCATGATGAAGCTCCTACTATTGACATGTGAGCATGGCAGGAGTCTAAAAGGAATTCTAGGGTGATGCCCTTTAATAGGGCCACTGAAAAGTCACCAAAGGAGCAAGCAAACTTTTGGTTCCATCAAACCCTTCATCATGCTTGATGTTTTGCGACAGCATAGGAAAAGAATATAAGCCTGCGTGCAGATTTTAATAGTCGGAAACTGGAACGTAAGAGGTATTACTTAATTAGTTTAAGTCTTATTCGGTGTATAAGGAAACCTTGAGTTACACCAAAAGCTGAGGCACACAAGCACATGTCTACTGTCTCTTTAAAAATATAAATGCCAGCAACAAATCAAGGACTAGTGACATGTTGTGTAAAATGTGTAGCTTCAGGCTTTATCTCTGTCCATGCATTTCCCTCCCTTTTAACATTTAAACGGGAAAGGTTGAAACATTGGGGTCTTCTAGTTTCAGTAAAGACATTGAGTGAGTTGTGGAGGACATGATAAAGGTGTATAAAACTGGACAGAGAGATGGTTATCTTGCACGCGTAATCCTAGAACTTAGGGTGATCCACTGAAGTTGAATGATTGGATTGATTCAGGACTGACAAATTAAAGTGGTTTTTCGAGCAGCATATGAATGAAGACAAAATGTGGCGATGAATTCGCAGACAGCTTTGAAAGGGGGTTAGACACACTCACAGAGGGGATAGCTATCAGTGGCTCCTAGTTGTGATGGCTACAATGCATCCAGTATTGTTGGTTGTAAGGTACCATCTGCAGGAATGATGAATGGAAGAATGCTTGAAGAATTTCCATAGGTATCTTCTTGACACTGTGAGATCAACGTGCTAGGACCAGATACGCTTTGATCTGACCCAGAAGGGCCACTATTCATACCAAAATTGCATAAAAATTGGCAGATGTGTCTAGCCCCTAGACATGCTTGAGCTTTCTTTGGGAAATATTTCATCAATTGACATGACACATTTATTGGCTATTAGCCTATCAAATGACAAGGCCAAAGCATTCTCCCAGCTACAGTGGTCATTGGTTCCTTAAATTAAATGGGGTTAAATAAAGCTGTTTAATTACATTGTGTTTGGGGTGGGTGCCTGAGCATGATTAAGTGGAGAAAGGGAAGTAGCATTTCTGAGGATGAGTGGGGGGGGGGAAGAATCGTTGTCTTGTTGCTGTTTTTCTTCCATGCTTTAGCTTATGCCCTCTGTTATACTTTACTTTCTCACTTCTGTGAAATCTTGTGTGTTCAGTTCCATACACACCATAATGCCCTTTCAGCATTGCTTAAAGGTGTTCCCATAACTAACCCATACCCCAAGTAGCATTATAATTGGCAACATCATTTGCATTATCACCAGAGGAACTGAGGATTCAAACAACTGGGGACACACAGCTAATTAATGCAGTCAGAGAGGGTTCCCTCAAAGGGATGCATTGTCTCAGGTGTTGATGTTGGCAGCCCTAGATAAAGAAACTTGGTCCGTAAGCTTCCTAATCTATCCACTTCTACAAACTCCCCACAAACATTTTCAAACTGTTCTCCCCTTAACAAATATTAACTAAAACAGCCATTGCAACTAAAAATGCTCAGGCATTTTCCCCCCTCAAAAAAAACCCCTTTTAATCTTGCTTTTCCCTTTTAACTCCCCACCACCACCACCAAAAAAACCCTTTCCCTATAGAAACTGTTTCCTTTTGGATTGCTCATTTGAGCTTTGCTACCCAGGAGGTTGTGGTTAATTCAAAGCCTGGAGTTGTCAGCAAACTCCATACTGTATAATGCAAGTTTGGAATTAGAGGACAAAATTCAGCATAGTAGACTAAAAAAAAGTTTAGGCTTCTATAATGATGCTGTGTTGGAAAAGTTGCTTATGAAATCATACACAAAGCTCTTAATCCCACAGGGGCCTCCATCCACCAGGTTGGGGTAAATCCAAAAGGACCTTACAGATGCTGTGTTCACACATTATTTTATCCGGCTAAGTCCTAAACCCACTGAAATTAATGGACATAAATTAGCATCATCCACCAATTTGAATGGGTCTGTATTGAGTTGGATTAACATTGGATACAACCCATCATTATCATAATTTCATTTACAAATCATTTCCTATGAAGCATCTTGTAACAATAAAAACAATGGGGGGAGGACTCGTATATGAAAACAGTGAAAACAATTGTATGTATAAAAACAATTAAAACAATTTCATATATAAAAACAATTTCAAGTCCAAAATCGGTATCAGCTTGGATAACATATATCCACTTAGGAGGTCTACCAAAAGAGTACAAAAAGGATAATAGCAATGGCACCTGCCTGATCTGAAGTGGAGGAGTTCCAAAGGGTAGGTGTTGGCATGCTAAAGGCCCTTCAAAGTACTGCTGCACGCCACTCCAATCTGAGCGGTGCAAGATTCCAGGGGTTCCAGGTGCTTGCCCAGGGTTTGTATTTCCTTCAGAACGAGGGACAGTGGAGCCTGTCGTGTCTTTATGATATCTGGTTTATTTACACACATATAGTGGTACCTCTCGTTACGAACTTAGACCCACACCTCCATAGGCTTTGGACAGGGCAACGCCCCCCGGAATCCTTTACCGGAGTACCCTTCGATTTGGGGGAAGGTGATGGCACTTCCTTCCCCCCTCTCATTTGCATAACAATACCCCTACCAATGCCTAACCGCCAATGCCGAGAAAGTTGTGAGGATTTGCTATGAGTTGGCGAAAAACCAAATGGCTGGTGCCAATTTGCCAAGTGGAAAAAAATCCTACCAGGCCCCTTGGTGTCGACCAACCGAAGTCCATAGCAATGTCAGTGAGCCAAACCTAAGGGCGGCCGGGGTGGGAAACCGGAGCAGCTGGAACGGAGAAGAGAGGGATATCCTTGGCCGCGCCAGCCCTAAATAGCCCGGGCCATGCCTCCCTGGCTAGCCGATTGGCTGGACAGGGAGATGACGACCCAAGGATTCCTTGATTCTCGCGGGGGCTGTGAGTCAGCCCCCACGTGCGTGGGGAGGACGTGGGTCCGCAACCCCACCTCCTCTCCAGCTCAGAAGTGGCTTTCCGGAAATCTGAATCATTGCTTAGATTTTAACACATGCTGGATCCAGGAATTAGAAGGGTCTCAGCATACAGCCTACTCCCCCACTCCGGGGGGAAATAGAACCATAGCAGTATATATAAGATTTCAACCTATACCTTTTTACTTGGGAGTAAGTCTCATTGAATTCAGTGGGGCTCACTTCTGAGTAGACATGTCTAGGGTTGCTATGTCAGTCACCTATTTTATTCCATCTTAAATGTCTTGTGAGCAGCCTTCTCCGTCGTTCTTGCCTCATAAACATCAGTAACCATGTTCTCAGGCATGCTGCCTTCTGCTGATTCACAAACAGCTGCTAGATTAGAAAGGGGTTCTTATTCTTAAAACTGGGCCTGAGTTACTACTGAAACTTCCAAAAATCTAATTGTCGCATGTTAGCATTCCGACACATCAGGTGAATTTATTCCCAGCTGTTTCCTGTCTTCTCGACAGACAGCCGAAGCTTCCAAAATAATAAAAGGGGCTACATTATGGTTTCTATAGTGTAGGCAACAAACTGTGATTTCTGTTTGCCGCTACTGTGAGATTCACAGATGTTTGATACACAGGAAAGATTTCCAGTAATCACTAAAAGCTCCTGTAGGTGTTGAGATGGCTTTTATCACAGCCGTGGAATATCCTCTGCTGCTTTGGTAAAAGGTTTTTAAGTACTCTTTAAAAACCAAGAAATCACTCCCTTTCATTATTACACTTTTCAAGATGAAGCTTCAGTCTCCATAAACCTGTTTCTGAACTCCTTATTTAGTCATTGTCATGCTAAATACAGCTTCAAAGTCCATTTGCATTTGGTCCTCTGTATTTTTAGAATACTCTTTCTATTGCATGGGGTTCAGTTTAGGATAACATCACAGGTAAAATGGGTGAGAATAAGGTACCGACCTCCATAGAATCAATTTAAACTGGATTACAGTTGGAATTTTGTAGCATCGTCTTTTGAGTGCGGTGTTAGGAGTGGAACTTGGTGGGCAAAAGCTGGTTTGGGGTCAGATTCCAGAGGAATGTTTTTGGAAGTTTAACCAGGAAAACTGAACTACTGTTATTTTAAAATAAAGTTCTGGCATCCTTTTCTAAAAAGTGAATTTGTGTGATGGATACCTCTGCTTAAATGTTGAAACTGAGATTTAAGGAGCCCCCCCCCCAAAAAAAAAAGCCTTATGGAGTACACAGAAACCTACCACTGAAGACTAGGGGTGGATGTGAAATTTATTCTGTCTGCATTTTAAAGTGAACTGAGTTGATTCTGCTCCCAGGCCTATAAACAGAGTGGTAGAGAGTGCTCATGTATTTTTAGAAACCAAAAAATATTGTGATTTTTATCTGGATAGCGCGATTTTTGAGTTTGGACTCATCACATCCAAGATTGGGTGAAGTCAATCCAAAATCATACTTCAATCTACCATCTTGATTCAAAATGGCAGCTGGTGTCAAAGGGTAGTGAAGGCTGCTGCTGCCACCTCAGGCATCCTCATACCAAGTTTGAAAACAATATCTTAAAGAGGTAGCCAAAATGGTAGAAAACAAGTGGGAAAATGGACAAACCATTGCTCAAAATATGTAGTAGATTAGAATGGAGCTAGGAGTTTGATTACACACTTCTCCAAATTTTGTGATGGAGTTTCTGCTGGAAAAAGTGAGCAAAAAACAGCAAGATATGGGGAGGATGCCTATTTTATGAGGAAGTGCATTTTAAAAAAAATTAAGGGACAAAACAGGTCTGTGATTCAGCACAAGCAAAATTTCCACAGAATGGAAATGGGCTGATTTGACTCTTCCTACCAAAGAGTCTTAGAATCCTAGAATTGTCAAGTTATATGGAACTCCAAGGGGCATCTAGTCCAATTCCTAAAATTGCCAGTTGCCAATACTCCTTTATAGGAGAAGGTGATGAAAGCTTCAGGTATTCTTAGAGACACAGATTCTTTAGATACATTCCAATCTGGGTTCAGGCCTGGCCACAGAACAGAGTCGACCTAAGTATGACTTTGCAGAGAACAGGACTGGTTGAATACAACCTTGCTCCTGCATTGGCATTTGATACCATCAACCATGGCATCCTCCTAGATTTGGTCCAGGAAATGGAATTGGGGGCACTGCATTACAGTGAAACGCCTGGTGAGAAAAGGGGGCCTTACCTTCTCCTGGTTTCTTGGCCTTCTTCTCGTTCTTCTCTCCTGATGTCCCATTCCCTGACAGCCCTGGATGGCTCGGGGGGGGGGCGTCATTCAAGGCAACCTGTGTAGATCTGGGGCTGCCTCAATTCAACACAGACAAGGTCCAGATCCTTCCAATTGGGCTTGTGAGTCAGGCCTTGCCCAAACCCAGTGCACAGCACTACTGTCTAGGCCAGTAATATATCTACCCCAAGTTATGCATGTGCTTTAGAAAAATGATTCAGCAATCATGCTTGTTCTTCTCCCCACCCATAAATATTGATTACAGTCCATATACGTGTATCAACTCTATGATTTATCACTGCAAGCACAGTAAAGTTTTCTCTCCCCTTCCTGCAGTAAAGGTTCTTGTTGCATCTTGTGACGAGGTTAATGAGGGATGTGGCAGGGGACTGTTTGAAAGCAGCAAACCATAAAACTTAACCATTGGATGAGTTTTATTGAAATACTGGATGCTGTCACTCATGACATATCCTAGCAAGCATGTCTCTCTCCTTCACTGTGGAGTGATGTTGCTTTCTGTACCCTCTTAATTTCAGACCAATTTATTTAGTGACACTTCTTAAAATACTTTCTGCAGTGGCTGAGTGCTACAAAAACAGTTTTCTTTTCCTTTTTGTTTCTTTTTTCTACGGAGAAAGCAATTTATTTATTTTTTTATCAATAGCAGCCCTGACATTATCAGATTGAGTGGTTCGCATCGATTTTCTGCCTGTGTATATTTTAATTGTGTTGATTTCAAGGATCTGTACTACAGCGCAAGTATCACAGGCCTTCCGCTCATTTCCACCACCACCACCCCTTCAAAATGTTATTTCGGTGGCAGCAATAGTAGGGGGAAATTACTTCAGTCTTGAAGAATACTTAGAACAGCAAAGCAGATTTTCAATTCCTTATGTGAACAATAGTCACATATTCAAATCTTAACCAGTAGATATAAAAAAGAAAGAGGTTCAGATAACTGGGAAGATAAAAAAAGCCCTGTTGGATCAGTCCAAAGGCCCATGTACAGTAGTCCAACATCTGCTTCCCACAGTGGCTAACCAGGGGTAGCTCAGTACTGTCACTACATACTGTGGCTAGGAACATGATGGGGAAATGCATTGAAAAGTGTGAAATGAATGAGTGACCAACAAGAAGACATATAAGCTCCCAGCAAATCAGGACGGATGCTCATAGTCATTTAATCTCTCCACAAACAAATAAGAATGAATACTTAATAATCCATGTAAGCTTTCTGAAAGCAAATTAATGCTCTATAAATAGGTCATTGGGAGCAGCCCCAGATGCCTATGTACTTAAGCACAACAGCACACTCTCCTCCTATGGTTTCAAGCAACTGATATTCAGAGGCATTACTGCATTTGGCAGTGAAGGTAGAACACAACCGTCATGGCTAGTAGCCATTGATAGTCTTGTCCTTCATCAATTTGCCTCATCCTTTTCCAAAGCCATCCAAGTTGGTAGCCATCACTACCTCTTGTGAAAAAGGTGCTGCAGCCCCTTCTAGATTACAGCATACATTAAAATAGATGCCTGCGCCCAATGGTTTGGTCAAGTGCCTTGCCTATTCGGCTTTGGATCAAGTGTACAATTCCTCTTTGCCCATTTTCTCTCCAAGTTCTCCCCTCTGGCTCTTCCTTCCAGACTTTCTTTCTTATTTATTTATTTATTTATCTATTATTTATTTATTTATTTATTTCATTTTAAATTCAACCCCCTGGGATTTCACTGAGAGTGGGTTACTGGCCCAAGAATATTTAGAGAGCCACTGATATTTAGAGACACTGAGGTCCAGCACTGAGGGCCTTCTGGCGGTTACCTCACTACAAGAAGGCAAGTTACAAGGAACCAGGTAGAGGGCCTTCTCGGTAGTGGCACCCGCCCTGTGGAACGCCCTCCCATCAGATGTCAAAGAGAAAAATAACTACCAAACTTTTAGAAGACATCTGAAGGCAGCCCTGTTTAGGGAAGCTTTTAATGTTTAATAGGTTATTGTATTTTAGTGTTTAGTTAGAAGCTGCCCAGAGTGGCTGGGGAAACCCAACCAAATGGGAGGGGTATAAATAATAAATTATTATTATTATTATTATTATTATTATTATTATTATTATTATTATTATGGTTCATTGGGGGGGTGTAGTAGCTCCTGGGGTGTGGTCTGAAGGCACATGACACCACCAGGTTCCTGAAGCTAAGCTGGTCGAGGTCTGACCATTGTCAATCCAGCAGGTGATTTGGAATTTCCAATTTACCTGAAAGATCATATCACCCATTATATACCCAACTGGTCACTGTGCTGTGCAGGGCTTTCAACAGATACTATCTTACCAGGAGGTCAGTTCTTCACAATGTAGGAATCAGGCATTTAGTGTTGTGGCATCTACCCTTGGCTATTCTCTCCTCTTGAATATTGGACAGCTGGGAGTAGACCCAGTTCTGACCAAGATGGCAGCATAATCCTGCAGCTCCTCTGTCAACCTGGCATAATTATATATAAAACTAAATAATGATAGCAAATAAAAACAGGTGATTGAAACCTTAGCAGGCTATGAAACGTGTACACTTACATTTAAAAGAATGGTGCCTGGATTCTTGCTTTAAAGAGAGGAGTTGCTTTGACAGCTGTCCAGAGAGTAATTCAAACATGACACCCCAAACTCCAAAGTTCTCTAAAGATGGACAGTATCTGCTATTGGACTATTGGACTATCATCTCTGTTGTCTTTTCAAAGTCTACTGAAAATCTTCCTCTTTCAACAACCCTTTTAAGCTAAACCCAGTCTTCATCTGTACTGAAATTCTGAAGAAGAAGAAGAAGAAGAAGATTTTATTGATTTTCACTTGTTACATAAGGAATGATGGAAATGCAGATACTATATGTATTTTTCATTCCATTTATTTATTTAACAAGATTTATATGAAGCTTGATTTATATATGTGTGTGTGTGTGTGTGCGTGTGTGGTCTTACATGGTATAAAATTGTTGTTGTAAAAAACTGCCTACCGCCCTACATCCATAGATATCAGGGCAGTTCACAACATAAAATTATAATACAAAAAATACAAAATGCTTCTATTGATATTATATTGGTATAAAATATTGATTAAAAATAGCAGTCAAAGCAGACTTTAAACCAGGAGACAGAACCATCAAATTATTTTATCTATCGGCAGCTTTAAAAGCAAATATACATGATAAAATTCCATATCTGGGTAGGCTTTCTTTAAAAAAAATGAAAGAAAGGTCTGATCAGAGGTGAAAAACAGTACAGCCAAAGCTCCTGCTTGCTATCTGCAGGAAGGAAGTTCCAGAGTGTAGCTGCTGCCAACCTAAAGGATTGAATTCTTGCAGGTGTGGAACAAACATTATGTGGCACTTGCAGAAATGCCCATTCTTCAGATCGAAGAGGCCAAGTGGGAAAATATGGGATAATGTGATCTTTCAAGTAAACTGGCCCCAAGCTACAGAGGATTTCATATACTAATAGTAACACCCTGTGATTGGCCCAGTTACACATTTATTTCTTTATTTATTTGTTTGTTAACAGTGTCTGTAGATCGTCCTATGACAAGAGTTCTCAGGGACGCTCATGATGAGAATTAAAAACAATTAAACTCTTATAATTTCTTCATAAAAGAAGCACAGTTGGCACAGAGAGCATGGATTGCAGGTCCCAAAGGCAATTCCTCGCCGCCAGCATCCACTGCTTGTCACTAGAAGGGATGGGAGGGGGGTGTAGAAGGCTAATTGGTAATGCATTTGTGAGTTTGCAGATAATTAACATCATGGCTGTTTAGTTCTTTGGAGACTTAATGCTGTCTGTTCCTTTTGCATTTCCTCATGTCCCTCCCAGTACTGGACATCACATTTGCATACGGAGCCGCTCTGCCCTTCAGCTGTTCCAGCAACATTTCCAAAGCAGTATCAAGGGGTGGGGCCTATTTACTTCATGTCATTTTAAAACCTAAGGACCCAGGAAATCTGATTTGCTGGACTCTTTTAATTATTCTCTGTTTCATGTGTGTGTTTAAGGATAGTGATACGATTGGTTCGGTTCTCATTTAAAGGCGAACTTGCCAAATTTGCACTTTCTGGAAAATTACAGATGGCGAAACACAGTCGTCCTTTGACAATTGCACTTCTCTGAATTTTGCAATGCAATTTTCCGGCCAAGTAACGTGTACCAAAGTGCATGTACTTTTCATGTGTTAGTGAAAACAACATACAAAAATGCATTTATTGGGGGAAATGGCTTTGCAAAAATGTGCATATTGCAAAAACTGCACACAGCAATGTGCCTGCTAGGAGAAATGAGCAATAAAATGCTGGTGAATTTCGTAAGCACGCTAAATAAATAATTTTGAAAAATCACAAACTGTTGAGGAAATGTGGAGAACCAAATTTAAGACTTGAAAAATTAGAAGCTAAGAGAAATTGACATATTCATCCTATGTGTCTCTCTGTGTGTGTCCTTCCGACATCCTTTTTACTATGCATTCATGATTATTTGTGATAAATTTGAAGATAGTTGTACACCAGGGGTCAGCAAGGTTTATCTTGCCCGGGCCGGATTGGTTCTGCAGAGATCCCTCTGTGTGCCAGATCACATGCGTGCCCGCAATTTTGGGCGTCTGAGCATGTGCAGATGCGATTTTTGGTGCCACGGAAGCAGGTCCCCGTGCCGCGTTGCTCCGGTTTAGCACAGCACGCGAGCAGGAGGGTCAGTTCAGGGGCGGCTTGTGGACCAGTCAAACGACCTTTGCAGGCCACTTCCAGTCCATGGGTTGCTGACCCCTGTTGTACACAATTCTGCTTTTAGCACTGCTTGCACTCGCAAAAGTTTTGGGGTGAATGTACTTCTTCTTTTCCAATCAGTGCATGTTGCATAACTTCCTGCTGAAATATTGTAGCTATTTATACCACAAATGTTCCAGTTTATTTTTTGCCCCACTTTCATTGAGCTATAGCACAACAGTGCCACTCCAGAAAGCAATAAAGCAGTAACTACAGGAAATTATATGTGGACAGTCAAGTATCATCCACCACTAATGCACTATGATTGCAGAATATACTAGCTAAAACAAAACAAAACAAAACTGCCAAGAGGGCCATGTGTGCGCTTGGTTTTCCAAGTTGAAAAGTCCTCTCTGTTTCCAGGACTTCGCCTTTTATAGCTACTGCAGTTATTACCTTTCAATTTCTATGCCACTTTTCAAAACCAAGTGTCTTTGGCTGAAAGGTTATAAACAGCAACAACAAAAAGGCAACAAAATACTGACGTCAAAACCCCATCACCTACCTATGAATTAGGCATTTAAAGAAATTCAAATAAAGCAGCATTTTTAAAAACACACACAAACAAACACACAGGGACTCTTGGCTGCTTGCTAGGCATGCAAGCTTGATGCAATGTTGCCATCTAGTGAAATTACTAAAATATATGGTTTTGTCAATGAAGCACCGGGTTAAGTGCAGATGCTCTCTTTGATTCATATCAACAGCAGTATGATTGTTACTTCCCAGCCATTGCCCATTAAAACGTCGCCCATTAAAATGCAGCCAAATGTGTAAAATATGGAGCATTTCTAGTACATGTGGGGGGGGGTGTTTTGTTTAGATTTCTAAATCAATTTACAACATAGCAGCACATGTGGAGTCTAACCTTCACTCAAACAGTTGTGAGTATCTGAAAGGCTTGGTTTGGGGGATGAACAGTGTTGAAACAGTTGAAAGGTAAAAATAAAAGAAGAGCCTTAGTCCATCATCCTGTTTCCTACAGTGGCCAATCATGTTTTCTGCTGTGTTAGGTAGGGTGGCTGGCGCCCGTGGGGACTGGTGGGAAGAGTCGAATCCCAATGGTAAGTGGAGCCAGAGCTAATGGCAGGCAGAGCCACTTAATTCTGGTTTTGTCCTTCTTCTCCTGCCTGCTGAGTTCTACAAGGGCAACACTAAGATTAAGGAGGAAGAGGAAGATAACATAAGAAAATACAAAGAGCCTGCTGGATCGGGTCAATAGCCACCTGTTGGACTGGTTGTAAGTAAGAAGGCAGGAAAGGGGGGGCTGACTGAATACAGACTGAGGGAACTAGCCCCTATTGGTTACCTACCATTTGTTTCTTGGAATCTGTGAGCCATTCCCCTCTGGGGCCCTCTGAAACTCCTCACTATGGAAGATGGAAGTGAAACATAACTATGCATAAGTGATAGTTAGTGCATGAAAGGGTTAAGACCAGAGAGGTCTGTTCTTAGACTCAGCTAGGTCACACACCCTTACGTCCATGATGAAGGAAATAAAGCTTCTTCTCTCTCTCTCCAACTATAAAACCAACCAGGATGGACATGTCTGAAATTAATCCAAGTTCAGACTACATATTTGAAACTATATGCTGTATTTTGTACCCAGGAGTAATGTGCCTGTGTGTTCCTTTCTGCTGTGAGGAATAATGCATGAACCAGACCTTTGGACTTAGTAAGTAAAAAAAATTGTGCGGTATGCTCATTGCTAGAGGGGTAAGTGTTTCCAAGCAGACTAAATGGGGTATGCAAAAGGATTTGACAACCTGTATTCCATGCTATGATGCTGCTTAACTCTGATAGTGTTTTTAACTCTGCTGAGGGCTTTCTCCTGCTGGAGAGTGTGCAAAACCCCCATTTTGAATCTAGGTGCCCAGCCTATTCTTCTTCTGAATTCAGAAGACATGATCAGAAATGAGCTGCTTTACTCAAATCTTCCTTATGCACTAATCGCAAGCATCTGTTTGGCCACTGTGAGAGTAAAATGCTGGAATTCAAAGGCTTTTGCTTGATCTGATCCAGCAGAACTGCTCTTAAGTTTTTATGTCAAATAGAGTATAGGATGCTGTCTTAAACCATGGCAGACTAGTTATACATTAAGTCCAATACAGCCTGCTCAGTATATCAGTGGTTCCCAGGATCTCAGGCAGAGATTTTCTTCCCAACACCTCCCCAGCCAGTGGATGAACCTGGGATTTCATAAAGTGCCATTGAGCTGTCATCCTTCCCCATAACAGCTGCCTTATCAGGCCCAACCAGGGTTATAGTTATGCCACAGTTATCTTCTAGGAGAAGAAAGGCACAGCATAAAAGGTTGGTTGCAAAGTTTAACATTTTGAATTCCCATCTTTATTTTTATTTTTAAGAATGTTACTAATTCATAAGAGCTATGAATACATTCTTGAAATTGTGTGGGCAACATCCCACAGAATCACACAATCCCAGAGAGATTTATGGATAGAATTTCCATGGTCCATCCTGCAGAATCAGTGCTTGCTTCTCAACCTCTCACCATGATAAGCAGGAACAGAACAAATCAAGAGCACAGACCCAGAGAACAAGACAGGAATCTGGACCACAGAGCAAGAAGGACTGTAGTTGTGTGGTAGAGCTTTTGCTTTGCATGTTGAAGGTCCCAGGATCAATCCCTGGTAGGGCTGGGGGAGACTCTTGACTGGAACCCTGGAGAGCCACTGTTAGCTAGAGGAGATGGGTAATGAGCATGGCCTGAGAGGGGCATCTCGCAGGAAGGTTCCCAAGGGCCAGTCAGTTGTTGGCCTATCCAGTACTGTTGCCTGCGGTGAGTCGGCAAGAAGGAGCAGAGCGCTTGTGATGTTTCACGTGTCTGAAAAGAGTGTTAATTAATTATTTTATTGATGTGTGTGTTCTGCCCTGGGACCATTTGTCAATAAATAAGCAAGCAAGCAAGCATGACAGCTCTCATAATAACCCATTCAACCCATTCAACTGTTTGGGGAAGAAGAAAAATTATTGACTATGGTGCTATCTGCACTTTTCCATTTGGGACAGTTTCCCCTGCTCCCATGAAATTTAGAATTTCTTTAACACCCATGTTTATGTACAAGCTCAAATATATTTCACTGGCTGCTGACCTCCATTGGTGGAGATATTTTCAATTAAGAAAACATTTAGATAGTAAACTCTCATTCAGTAAAAGTAGTTTTTTAATTAAACAGATGGCGATAACAAAGAAATTAATGAACACATACTTGTTTGCCTGCTCTCCTCATTTGCCTTCCTAAATTATTCAGGTTATGCAGCAATTAAGCTTTAATTGCTTTTAGACAAATGGATATCTCAGGATGAATGACAACGTGTGACAGAATTTTCTACGGAGCTCATGATAACCCAAAGGCCCGCATGGTTTTTTTCTGGTTGCAATCCTCAGAGCATTTCCTCAGAGTAGTCCCACATACCACAGCTTTGCAAGAGAGATCAGAAGTGGGATAATTGGCGTTCATGTTTGGAGTGTTCGCACATTGACTTAGCTTTGGAACAAAGCAAATAATCCCGTAAGGACTATACCTCAGGGATGACCAACAAAGGCTGGAGTAAAAGCCATGCCATTCTGTTACTGGGAAAGATGGGATACAGCCACATAGATGCTTCTGCCCTGTGAACATGGGAAGAGGCTGCTCAGTCAGGCCAAAGGCTTGACCAATCCAGCATCCTGTTATAACAGGGGCCAAATAGATGCCCATGGAAATCCCACAGCACCCTCCCTACCTGCAACTCCAGCAACTGGCATTGAGAAGTACGCCATCTGTAAAAGTGGTGGTAAAACATAGCCATCATGGCTGGTAGCCACTAGTGTCTTTATCTTCCGTGAATTTGTCTAATCCTCTTTTCAAACCATCCAAATTAGTGGCCATGACTGACTCCAGTGGAAACAAACCCCCAAAGTCTAATTATGCATTGCTGGATGAAGAAGTACTTCCTTTGTCCTGAATCAGCTTCGTTGGGTGGCCCTGAGTTCTCATATCCATGTCATCTTGCTTTGGTGACACATACACCAGATTTAAGGACACCCCATTGCTTCTTTGATAACCAAGGAATGTAGAAACCATGTAGAGACAGAGCCCCAGTCTGGTCTCACATTGTAATGTGCTTCATCCTTCATCATTAACTTTACAGGGTAGTTTGAGAAGAAGCAAATGGCAGTGAAGAAACAGCCATCATTGGTTGGATCTGTCCATCATCTGCTTAAGCCATTTCCGAGCCTAGGGAGGAGAGGGTGTTGCGGGCTGGCCCCTCCCACAAGCGCGGGGCTGGTGTTAGCCCCGCGAGAGCCAGGGAATCCCCGGGGGCGTGCCTCCCCGGCTTCCCTGTCCGCCAATCGGCGGACCCTGGAGGCGTGGCCTGGACTATTTAAGGCCAGGCACGCCCCCGGGATCTCCCCTTTCGTTCAGTCACTCCTAGCCAGCGGAGAGGTTTTCCCAGCCCACCCACCCTTAGGTTAGGCTGTCTTGACCTTGCTATGGACTTCGGTTGGTCGCCGCAAGGGGCCTGGTAGGAATTTTTCCAAGTTGGCAACTTTTCTGCCTTTTGGTTTTTTCGCCTACCTCGTAGCAAATCGTCACAACTTTCGTGGTTTTGGCGGTTAGGCATTGGCTGGGGTCTATTGTTATGCAAATGGAGGTGGGGGAAGGACACGCCATCTCCTTCCCCCGAGGAAAGGGTAGTCCGGTAGAGGACTCCGGGGGCGTTTGCCTTGTCCGAGACCTAGTAAGGTGAGGGCCGCCGGCACGCCCACGAGCGGTGACACCCGTGGGGGTCCTAGCTGGCGTACTTCAGCAGGGCACTCACGGTTTGTGTTCAACCCTTCCCGGTTCCCATGCCGGGTAGTGATAGGGTCCAATGCCTAAGGCCAATACCTTCAATTCTGTAATCAATAAAGTTGTGGCCATTTACGCCCATTAACCTTAACTAACGTGTCCTGTGTCTTCATTTCATTGGGGGAGGGAACTTGTCACGCAATAGGTTTCCTAAAAGCATAGCTTTTGTTTCTTTTTCTTTTTTGTGGTGGGGGAAGAGTATTTCTGTACCTCCATGTCATAAAACATCAAGGTGGTGTACAATGTTATTTTAAAAATGCAGGTTATGAAGATGACTGTCTAATCAAAACTGAAAATGAAACAGTTGCAAAGGCCTATTAGCATATAAAGGTATTCAATAGACATCTGAAATTCAAAAGCGAGGGTGCCTACTGAATCATAGAGGGAAGATTGTTCCACAGCACAGGACCAACAACAATAAATGCCTGACTTTTAGCTGAGGCCAGTCAAGTTTCTGTAACATGGGGGGAGGCAAGTTTATTGTGCCTTCCCAGATGATGCCAGTGATCACCCTGGAATATAAGGGTTTGGGGAACCCTTAAGCTTTCCTAGATCCAAGTTGCTCAGGGTTTGTATATTCACACAAGTCCCTTGAACCTTTGCCAGTAGTATATGGGCAGCCAGTGCAGATGTTTTAACAGAGGTGTCACATGCTATCAGATATCTACCCTGGTCAGTAGCCTAGCCACTGCATTCCACACCAAGGGCAGCTGCAAGTAACAGCACATTGCAGCAGTGGTTGGTTGCTGTTGGGAAAGAGGTTGTCAGACAGTTCCATGGTCTGACTCTGAACTACTAGGTCTCGTTTGTATTTAACACTCATCAGTGAGGCACATGGATTTTAGTATGAGAGTGCTTGTAATAATACCTTTATAATTTGCATCTGAAAAGATAGCTGCAAGTTATTGCTAAAACTATGTTGCTTGTCATTTTTATTTGAAGACTTCTCCTTCTTCTCCTTCTTCTCCTCCTTCTTCTTTTTCTAAATTATAGCCTGCTTTCTCCTGCATTCAAATTAAATATTTGTCCATACATGAACTCAAGCATTTGTTACTAGATGGTGGATTAGTTTGCCTCATTGAAATAAATGTGGCTCAGTGTCCAAATTTTTACTGAATTAACAACCTGGAAATAAACACAAAATAAATAACTAGCTCCAGGTTTTCGGTACTTTTAATCAAACTGTCTCATAAATCTTACTGGAAAGATAAATGATTTGCCTAGATAGATAAATAAATAAATAAAAAGTTGTTAGAGCAGTAATGAATTGCCAGGATTAAAATATCCATTATAACGCCAACACATGTTGCCTTTTAATGCAAGTACATGATCTTGAATATTATTAAGGTTTAAACAAATTTTGAATGTGACAAGCACAAGATTTAATGTGGCACATAAATGAGTTTAAAGAGCTAATTAGATTTTGTTGGGCAGTTCTATGTCTAACGGATATGTAACAGCAGTAATACCAATTAGACAGGCATAATCACCAAAACAGGTATTAATTTTATCTTGCATCTTTGGCTCTTTACTTCACGTTTACAGGTGGTCTCTCTGATTTCAGAGTGCCAGGGTCCAACCTGTGTCAGTTCCTGTGTGTGTAGACTAAGGATGAAGGATAATTTCATTAAGATCGCATTTTAAAGTAAATCAGCCCAGACTATAAATTCTCAGATTTATATGCAAATTAGAAAATAGTTAACTATAAGGTTGTGCATCAGTCTGAATTTTGTGGTGCAGTTTTGGTTTTTAAAATGTGTGCTTTGCAAGAAAAGTGCGTACCATAATGCATATTTTGGGGGGAAATGAATTGAAAAGCATGCAAAATGGCCTATGTTGTGAAAGAAACAAGGGGTGTATAGCTCTGCTGTTTTTTCAGCTTTTGATACCATTCTTCTGGTGGCAACAGTCTGAGTTGGTATTCGGGGCACTACATTAGAGTGGTTCCACATCTACTTGGATGCCAGCTCCAGAATAAGCTCTACAGCTTCTGGATTCACTATGCAGCTGAATCCAGACAATACTGAGATGTTGTTAGTAGAAGGTTCCTTTGACCTGCTGAGTGACACGTGTCCTGCTCTAAATGGGATCAAACTCCCTCTGAAGAAGTGGGTTTGTAGTTTGGAGGTTCTTCTGGATCCATTGCTATTACTTGAGAAAGAGACGGCATCAGTGGCACAGAGTACCATCCATCAGCTTGGGCTGGTGGCCCAACTGCAGCCTTATTTGGATAGGGATAACTTGGCTACAGTAGTCTTATGTTCTGGCTAACTCAAGATAGGACTAATACAATGTGCCTTACATGAGGCCACCTTTGAAAATGGTTCAGTGTAGAATGTAGCTGCCAACTGTTGACAGGTTTGAGGTGAACAGATCATGTAGCACCTCTTCTGTTACAACTACGTTGGCTATTTGTATACTTCTCAGCCCAATTCTTTATGGCTCCAGACCCCAATATGTTCTGAAATGTCTCTTCTGATAGGGCCCTACATAGACCCTAGAACCTACCTAGACCTTTCTCCAGGTCCCCCCTCTGAGGGAGTCTCAGAGGATGTTAATAAGGGAGAGGGCCTCATAAAAATATTATTAATTTCAATGGGTCATCTCCATTAACTTATGGGGGGGTGCACACGCGCGCACACACGCAAGTGTGTATTCAATGCTAGTCCTAACCAGAGTAAACTGATGACTGAATTAATTTCCGTGGGTTGACTCTGAGTTGGACTAAGATACATACAACAGCTAAAAAAAAACTCAGAGAAGGGACCATGCAAACCTTGCTGAGTAGAGCATTCCACAGATGTGGAGCCACAGCTAAAAATGCCCTCTCCCTCCATACCCATCTGAGCTGAATCAAAGCACCAAATTGAAATATGACCCAAATCTTGAAATTAGTGTGCATCCCTAGTATTTAATACCTGGCAGCATTTGATAGGTAACATACTACAGTTAAATTTACTTTTGGATTACCAGCAGCATGTGACTTTACAAATCTGACGTTCACCACCACAACCAAGCATTGCAGGAGGACCTGTTTTCAAAAAAGTTGATATTTACAAATTCCTATTCCTAAAGTGAATTTGAAATCCTGAATGTGAGATTGCCAAAATAAAAAAAAAAACCTGATGACTGTCGAGTATTTGCAAATAATCATTGTCATTCTACTCTGCACAAAATATTCAGAATCTGAACTAATGTCTGCTCAAAAATAGAGATAATGTGTGCCAAAACCATTTCTCTGCATTACTTTGTACTACTGCCCCCCACTCCAAAAAAAGCTTTAATGCATTTATGTTTGTCCGCTGCATCTTTGGTCTTCCAAGGATAACAAAAACAACAAAGTCTTATCTATTCCTCAGCAGATTCCCTATTAAGCAACAGAAGTCTCTTCCATCTCAGTTTTCTATCTAAACAGGGTGCAGTATGCTCTAAGTGTATAAATAAATAATTTTTTGTAAGAAAAGAACAACACACACACACAGGAGAACTTGCCTGAGACTAGCAACAGACTTCAATGGTATCTTCTGAGACACACCTGACAGGAGAGCTTTGAAATGTGAATCAAAGCACACTCGACTAGGGAGAAACTTGTCGTACTCAATTAAAGATGATCTGCGGCAAAACACAGCTCAATCAAGGTGAAGTGCTTCCATCCCTTCCCATCGTGCTCTCCAAGGCTCATCAGAGGCTCTGGAGAAAGCTGTGCCGTGTGGGGTTCAATCGCAGGTAGAACCAAAGGAGACTCTCTGGGATGCACCTCCTTAATGTTCTTGGGGGAGAAAATATTTATTTGTAAATGTCCTTGGAAAAACTTTCCAACTTCAGCTACAGAACTTAGTTCTTTTAAGGGCATCAGTGATAACGGCTGACAATATCACAGAGGTTAGTCATAAAAGGGACATCAGAGGTCAACATCTTCAACCCCACAGTCTGAATCTGCAGCTACAGCATCATTAGCAGATGGCCAATCTGCCTCTATTTAAAGAAGGCTATTGGAAGATAATTTCTTTGGGTTTAGTGAAGTGGGCTACTTTCCTTTAGGAAAATGAACTTAACAGGAAGTACCATGGCTTAGCGGTAAAGCGAGTGATTTGCATGCCAAAGGCCACGGGTTCAACCGCAGCTTCTTCAGATAGGACTGGGAAAAAGTAGGAATGGGGGAGGAATTCTATTCCATTTGCATTTATAGGAGAACCTACCTAACCTTCGCTTTCCAGAACAATGCATTATGTTTTATTTATTATTTAATTGTTTAATTTGCATACTGCCCTTCATCCGTAGATCTCAGGGCATGAAACACAATCATTCTTCAAAATTCACGCATCTCCAAATTTTGCATTGTACTTCTCCAGTGCAATAGTGTATACAAAAAAACCCATATGAAAATGCATATATTACTAAAAGTAGT
Organism: Podarcis liolepis; assembly: GCF_965112155.1. Classification (NCBI taxonomy): domain Eukaryota; kingdom Metazoa; phylum Chordata; class Lepidosauria; order Squamata; family Lacertidae; genus Podarcis; species Podarcis liolepis. Next base: position 12,328,461 of record NC_139570.1, on the reverse strand, counting down.
TCACAAAAATGCATTATATAAGGGGAAACTGCTTTAAGAAAATGCATATATTAGCAGAAATCCACTCTAAAATCCTGTGGAATTTTCATGAGTACTTGTTTTTGTTTTTGATTTTTGAAGGAAAATAACGATCACAAACTGGTGGTGAAATGTGGTGAAACAGGGCTTTTTTCAGCCAGAACTTACCAGAGCTCAGTTCCTGCACCTCTCAGGTGGGTGCCGTTGCCATCATAAGAGAGCAATGGAGGCGTTTGTAGTATGTTCCAGCACCTCTTTTCCTAGATAAATAGCACTGTGGAGAACTGAACATAAGAGCAGGAATATGAGAGTGAAATATACTCGGAGTCGAATGTGAATTTCATGCTCTTTATTCAGCTCGTAGTAGCAATGAATGAAACTTTCCCCAAAACGTCTAGCTATATATACATTATTTACACAATGGGCCCTGCATGATTGGCTAATTCCGGGCTGCTCTTGTAGGCCAATCAGGCTGCGGATTCACTTCCTCTAGAAACCTGATTGGCTGCTCCTGCAGGCCAATCAGGTCGCTGATTCACTTCCACCTGGAGCTGGATTGGGTGGCTCATGCGGACCAATCAGACTGCTGCAATCTGGATCCCATTGTTCTAGGATTCAGCTCAGTACATAACAGAGAGCTTCCTGCTATTGTAGCTGCACCAGACAAAGCTCTCATACCCATGTCCCTCTCAGTGGCCAGAAGCAGCCCCAGCACTGGAAAGCCAGTTGAACCACGTTGCTCCACTTCACCCTACTGGATTCGCTGCTACTGAAGAGTCCTGTGTCATTCTGAGCTCCTTGAGGGAAGAGTGGGTGTGGATTTAAGAAATAACAGTGTTATTTATTTATGTTACTACATTATACCCCACTTTTGCTTCAAAGAGCTCAAAGTGGTATACGTAGTCCTTCTTCCCATTTTATCATTACAATGGCCCTGTGAGGTAGCTTAGGCTGAGAGGCAGTAACTGGCCCAAGGTCACCCAGGGAGCTTCATGGCTGCGTGGGGATTTGAGTCCTTTTCTCCCAGGTCCTAGTCTGACATTCTAACTGTAGGAATGGATTTATACACTAGGAGAGGATATATTGTCCTGCTGTATCATCCTTTGCAGCTTAAACTGGGAAACTAAGACAAGGTTGATTTAACCTTCTAGAAACAATAATCCAGGGTGATTTAAGATAGACTTTTCCCAGTATTACTCCTTTTCTGCCCCTTAAAATCAAACATACAGTGGATGCTCGGGTTGCGAACATGATCCATGCAGGAGGCACGTTCACAACCTGCAGTGTCTGCAACCCACAGCGCTGTGTCTGCACATGCGCGGGTTGCGATTGGGCACTTCTGTGCATGCACAAAGCGCGATTTAGTGTTTTTGTGCATGCGCAAGCGCGGAAACCCAGAAGTAACCCGTTCCAGTACTTCCGGGTTTCGGTGCATCCGTATCCCAAAAACACGCAACCTGAAGCGTCTGTAATCCAAAGTATTACTGTACATTGTTTGTGAAGCAATAAAGGTAGTAGTTACTTACATAATCTAGGTACTGAAGCAGTGATTACAGAAGCAAAATTAGGCAGATTTATAGCTACTATAAGTTACAAAAGTACAAAATCTAAGTTCAAAATGGGGTCCGAGCTGCAGAGCTCAGACAGGCATGTGTGGTCAGCTTGGAAGCATGGGGAAGGGCAGATGAAAGTGATGGACTACATGGAACTGGCGGAAATGACTGGTAGAATCCGAGACCAGGGAGAAGAGTCAGTGGAAGAAGATTGGAAGAAATTTAAAGACTATTTACAGAAGTATTGTAAAATTAATGAATGTTAGAATGATGTTTGAATGAAGTTAAGCGGTTTCTAGCTGTAATGATATAAAAGAATATGGAAAATTGGATTTTTAAATAGGTAAAAATTTAATGTTATAATATATTAAGATTAAAGATCAGGATAATAAGGTGGGAAAGAAATTGCTGAATTAAATTAATTGAATTGGAATACAAAAAAAGGAGGTATGAGGAGGTCAAGGAAACAAGGATATGAATGTAAGATATGGAAAGGTTGATCTTTTATTTTTATTTTTTTAATCTGTGTACTTATTCTGTATTTTTCTTGTATTTTTATTTTTGTTTTTTATTCTTGTATGTTATTCTTGTATTTTTTGTTTTTATGCAGTTCCTTTTTTTGAAACTTTAATAAATATATATATATATATTTAAAAAATGGAAGCATGGGGAAGAAAGAGAAGGCTGCCCAGGCAGGAAGGCTGCCCAAGGCAGACAAAGGAAGCGATGTCACAGAATTCTCTCTAACAAGAAAGCTCTGTGAACCTTAACCCTTCATGTGCCTATCTGGCAGAACATGAATTGTTGCTTTGACTGCAATAATATCCCACACTAATCACTACACCACTATAGAGCCATCTGCCCGATAATTGTGTTGTGTGTTTACAAAAATATCACCCCCAGTGAGTTACATGATCTCACCTAAAGAAAATATAGATAATTCAGTGGAATGCTGCCTGTTTTTACCGTAACTGAAACCATACATTCTTGAAATTGCAACCAATCATTCATCTCCTCACCTCTTCAAAACTTAATTATTAGGGTGATCAGCAGAAAAAGAGTTACAGTTACAGTGCAATAAGATGGCCCCAGTTTCCTTTGCATTTGAGATGCTTTATAAGACAATTTGCTGTTATTTGGAAGCTGGCACATTGATCTAAGCAGCGAGCAAACAATTAATTGCTCTTGACGCGGACAGACAGCAGCCCCTTTTGATATATAATTGGGAAACAATTCAGCTAAAAGTTTCAATTTCTTGTGCATCTGGAAGACAATGAAGAGAAAGAGGGCATGAGAACAAATTGAAACAGTATATGGGACAAAAATCCTGTTAGGACTCTTCAGGGAGCATGTCTCATTTGCATAATTGTATTTCTGCTGCAGCCAGACATACTGCTGTGCTAATACTTCTTCCTGGGGAGTCCATTAAAAACCCCTCTAAAGATGGCCTTTCCTGACACTGAGCTGTGAAAAATGACAACTGCAGGTATAAGCGCATTTCTTATCATAAGGGTGGAGAGCCTCCAGCCTGTGGGCCTAAATAGACCTCAGCATGGGTCCCAATTTGGTCTGCAAGGACATTTCCCTCACCTAACCCACATTGTTGTTGTTGTTGTTGTTGTTGTTAAACCACCTCCACACATATGGTTTTGGGCAGGTTACAACAATTAAAACACAAGGTTGAAAACAGGCTTAAGTGACTTACCATTACAGAAATATGGTGGGTCCCCAAAATGGACCTTTGGTTTCCATTTTTTGGGACATCATATTTCAGATGTCAAAGGTTAGAATAAAGAGGTGTATTTTCAGCATTCACTGAAAGCTGTATAATGAAGATGCCAGATACATCTCTGTGGTATGGGAATTCCACAACTTAGGGGAGAATGCTATATAGAATGCCCTCTCCTGACTGCTACCCCTGCCCAAGCCTCTGAGGGTGGTGAGGCAATCAATATGTGATTCAGGTGTGGGGCAGGTAGCAACACAGGAACACCATGACAAAGGACACAGTGACAAAGGAAACATCTGTCTTAAAGTCACTTAGTGGTTTACTTGTTCTACTGAAGAAATGCCTTGTACCAGTGGAATGTTGTTGGGCAAGAGAATGCATTGAACAGGTGGCTGGTAACTTTGTACAATCTGTTGGTCCAGTGGTGCCAGGGTCCTTGTTGGCACTTGTAGGGTAGAGTAGAAGGCAAAGAGAGCAACAGTAGGTGGAGCCAGAGCCAATGAGAGGCAAAGCCAGCTCATTCTAGTTTTGTCCACATCCTCCTCCTTGCTGAGTTCTACAAAGGCAATAATGAGACCAAGCTAACAGGCAGGGCCACCCCCCAACACTGTTGTAAGTATGAATACAGGCAAGTGGGGCAGGATGAGGCTGGTGAGGCACTGCTCCATTTTCCCAAATGGACTAGCATCCATTGGCTTGGCCCTTATTTATAATCTATTTTCTTTGTGAAAGTGAAAGAGGTTGACCACAAACAAGACGATGAGGGTGTAGATGGTTTGGCTTGTAACACAGAAAGGTGCTTTATACCAAGCAGAACACAGAACCATAAAGCTCAGCATCTGGTGCCTTCCAGATGATGTTGGTCATTCCTGACCATTGGCCATGTTGTCTAGGGCTGATTGGAGTTACAGCCTCAGAACATCTGAAAGGAACTGCATTGGCTACCCCAGGTCTACAGTGAGTGCCAGTGGCTTTTCAAGGTTCCAGAGAGGTTTTCCCTCTGAGTCCTACCTGAATTCTATCTGGAGGTTGATCCTGAGACCTTGCAGAAGCGGATGCTCTTTCCACTGAGCAATGGTGCTTTCCACACACTTAATTATTTTATTTGTGTGGGCTCCCGTGTGTGTGCGTACTCAGGTGTAGGAAGTCTGTGCTGCAACCCCTGCAGACCCTATATTTTAGGAATGTAAATGCTCCATTTTGGAATGGTTTGGCCTGTTACATCATAGATCATCACTCTCTGAGCCATACACCTCCCCCCATTTCTTTTTTTCATTTTGCTAGAGCAATCAGCCGGCTCCCTAAATCAAGAGCAAAGAGCTGGGTATCTGGCACATTTTCAATGAGATCTTCGCCTCTAGCCTTCTTCCATCCCGCCTCCCAAGCTGTGGTGCTTTGTATTTTGAAGTGAATGCCGTTTTAATTACCATTTTGACTGTTACGGCGTCTATTTCATCTTTCACTTTTAATTTAAAAATGTATGAATCATTGGTTGCTTTTTAATAAAAAGTGAAATGTATTTTCGTTCAGTGGCAGCTAAACTGCTAATTAAAGCAAAGGCTGTGCCAGGAACTTCAAGCCATGTTTTTATACTGTTTACCCTATTTTGGTTCCTGCAAACTCCAGCAGCAAAATAGGATTTGGTTTTTCAGGTGTCTTCATGCCCAGCATTTAAACAAACCTTCATCTTTTCAACCCTTGGACAGTTTTGCTCTCATGTCTGCATGAACATAAGGACTAGAAATTTGGGGAATGAAAACTAAAAATACTTGGAGAAGGCCCATACGTCAGTGGCAGAGCACATACTTAGAAGTCCCAGACTTGATCCCCAGTAGCTTAATGGGGCTGGAAAATATCTCTGCCTTTGACCTGTAAGAGCCATTGTGTTACATGGAACAATAACCTCATAAGGTATCCCTGCTCTGACCATCAGTGCGGGTACATTGGTACCTCGGGTTAAGAACTTACCAGTAATTCATTCTGGAGGTCCATTCTTAACCTGAAACTGTTCTTAACCTGCAGCACCACTTTAGCTAATGTGGCCTCCCGCTGCCACTGCACCACCGCCGCACGATTTCTGTTCTCATCCTGAAGCAAAGTTCTTAACCCGAGGTACTATTTATGGGTTAGCGGAGTCTGTAACCTGAAGCGTATGTAACCTGAAACATCTGTAACCCGAGGTACCACTGTATATTGAATGAGGAAACTGGAACTGCAGCCACAGGCTCCATTCCCCAACTGGAAGATGTGCTCTATGTTTCCATCAAGCAGATTGGTCTCACTGCTGGGTTGACCTATAAAGCCCTTCACAGACCTCAATGTCTTTTGGAATGCATACAAACCAGCCTGGACCATTAAATCTTCATTTGTGGCCCTTCTCTGGGTCCCTTCACATGTGAAGATTTGTAGAGGGGTTCTGACTCCCCATTTGTGGAAAGCTCTCCCCAGTGAGGGCTACCTGATGCCTCTCCTGAAATCTTTTCAGATCCAGGTAGAAACTGACCTCTTTTACTAGACTTTTGCTGGATTACAGTAACAATGCTTGCTTTATGTAAATAATAATAATAATAATAATAATAATAATAATAATAATAATAATAATAATAATAATAATAATTTATTATTCATACCCCGCCCATCTGGCTGGGCTTCCCCAGCCACTCTGGGTGGCTTCCCAAAAAATATTAAAATACTGTAATACATCAAACATTAAAAGCTTCCCTAAATAGGGCTGCCTTCAGATGTCTTCTAAAAGTCTGGTAGTTGTTCTCTTTGACATCTGGTGGGAGGGCGTTCCACAGGGAGGGCGCCACTACCGAGAAGGCCCTCTGCCTGGTTCCCTGTAACTTGGCTTCTCGCAGCGAGGGAACCGCCAGAAGGCCCTCGGTGCTGGACCTCAGTGTCCGGTTAGAATGATGGGGGTGGAGACGCTCCTTCAGATATACTGGACCGAGGCCGTTTAGGGCTTTAAAGGTCAGCACCAACACTTTGAATTGTGCTCGGAAACGTACTGGGAGCCAATGTAGGTCTTTCAAGACCAATGTTATATGGTCTCGGCAGCCGCTCCCAGTCACCAGTCGAGCTGCCGCGTTCTGGATTAGTTGTAGTTTCCGGGTCACCTTCAAAGGTAGCCCCACATGTGTTTTTTGCTACTTTATTGGAGGTTGCTCTTCGGATTAAAATAAAACCCTGCATGGTTTTATTACAATGTTGTTGAGGGTTTTGTGAGGGTTGTGTATGCTTATCCTCTTAAAACATTAAAGTCACTTAGAGGCCTTTTGCATGTAACAGGTGACTGGTTGAGTGTGTATCTGAAGAAGTGTGCATGCACACGAAAGCTCATACCAAGAACTAATTTAGTTGGTCTTTAAGGTGCTACTGGAAGGAATTTTTTTATTTTGACTATGGCAGACCAACACGGCTACCTATCTGTAACTGGTTGAGCATAGGTGAGGGATGGAACTGCTAATACATTATCCATACACACATGCACATATATTAGTGCTATTGCACATGCTCCATTTCACTTTTAGGGTTCCCAATCACTTGGAGCTGTGTGTACAAAGGTGCCCCTTTCCACACATCCTACAGAATGCACAGCTAGTGGGGCCAGTGGATTGTGTCAATGCTGGGAACAGATTTCTGGACCTGGCCACAGGTTTGGGATATGTATGAATGGAACAACAACATTTGGGAAGTACTAAAAGGGAATGATTCGAAGTAACAAATGTCAATGATACCATTCCATATGGACAGATGTTTCTTTTCACTCTGCCTTCAGAATTCTGAGCCACTTGGCAAGCGACTTGCAAGTTGTAAATTTATTGGCATTTGTGATCTCTGCATTGAGGACTTGCCGTTTGTTTCAGAGTGTTCACCATTCACCGTATGTGAGTAGCAAGAAGTAGTGGGAAGGGCGCCCCTGTGAACCTGACCCCATAGCAGAGTCACTTCTGCTTACCAAGCAGGGGGGAAGAAGGAGGAGGAGGAGGAGTTAGGACTTGATATTCCGCCTTTCACTCCCCTTAAGGAGTCTCAAAGTGGCCAAGAATCTCATTTCCCTTCCTCCCCCACAACAAACACTCTGTGAGGTGAGTGAGGCTGAGAGACTTCAGAGAAGTGTGACTGGCCCAAGGTCACTCAGCAGCTGCATGTGGAGGAGCGGGGAGGCGAACACGGTTTACCATATTATGAGTCCACCGCTCTTAACCACTACACCACACTGGCTCTCAGTGGGAAGCTGTGGGCATGTCAGTGACATGCTTGCAAACAAGTGTAGCCAGTCAAGTGCTCCTATTGATATGCCTGCACACAACCAGTGTCCCCCTACCCCCAATAAGTGGCAGCGACTCTACTGCCATGAGGTTGGGTATGTGGTGTCACCCCTCATCTGCTGTGTTCATTCTTCTCTCCTTAAATCTAATAAAGTTACTGCTATGTAAGAACAGGTATATTTGGATTTGCCACCAGGTTGGAATGGATTGTCCAGTAGTGAATGAATCTTTCTAGGTTGCAGGATAGAGCCAGATAGAGCTGCCAAGCAAATTTGTTATGCAATTTAGAAAGACCTGTCTGATGGATTTTCCTTAGACAGAAATTGAAGCATTACAAAGATTAGATAGACAAATCTCAGGATGAACACAAGTTTGACGTGGCATTCCTGCATTAGAAACATGTGACTGTCCATCATGTCCTGAAGAGGATCCTGTGTACATACATAAGTCCCTGCCTTTGAGAGCTCCTCCATTCCTTTTAACTGGAGTGGATAGTTTTCTGTCTGCACACATTTCTTGGCAGCTACAAATCTCTTGAGCTATGCCTTCAAGGTAGCGAATAGAAGAAGCTCATAATGTTTCAGGACCACCAAATATACTTCAAAACACATGTGGAGCTCTAGCAACTCTTTATTTCTGAAGATGTGGTTGTGCTACTTTTGTCAGGCTGTTTGCTCACCAGGGGATATGCCATGGCAGCTGCAGCTGTTTATACCTGTGTCTCATAAACTTTACAGCATGTTTCCAACATGAAAGATCACAAGAATTGCAGCAAATAAGAAACAGGAGGGCATTATCTTTTAATTTAGGTCATATTTTTAAATATAGGGCTGTGCCTATGCCAGAACTTTGTGAATGTGCAAGAAAATGATAAAATGCGGTACAAGTTCCGAATTTAGCTTTTTTTAATTTTTTAAAAAATGTTTCAGGTCTGCATGAAATTATGCATGCTTCTTTTCTCAAAGACTAGAGGATTTGGCTGAATAAGACAGTGCCCTGCTCCTTCCCTCTCGCAATCATTAAATTATGCAGAATAAGCTGGGCAAAATGACAGAATAAATTATGCAGCATAAGAGAAATTATACAGAGCCACTCAGTTTGTACTGTTTATACAAGTTGCATAATTTTTGAGAAGGGTAAAAATATTGTTCCTACCCTGAACCATTGGGCTACAGCAGAAGGCAAATAGAAGTTAATGAATTAGTTGAACTTTCCCTGTCTAATTAAATGCTTATTTTAGTGCAAGGTTTCTTCCCACAACAAATTCAGATACTTTTATTTAATTTAGGGCTAATTCAAATTCATAAACTCTTCAAGTAAACAGTCTCTCTCTCTCTCTCTCTCTCTCTCTCTCTCTCTCTCTCTCTCTCTGTGTGTGTGTGTGTGTGTGTGTGTGTGTGAAGGAAAAAAAAGCTCTCTGGATTTCCCCTTTAATTTTCCCTGACTGCTGATGTACTGCAGTGCTGCTCACTTTATAACTCTTAGGCCCATGAGCATAATAAATGGATTCCAATTAAGTATGGTCAGAAGTAATTTCAGTGGATTTATCAAAATTTGGCAGTCACAGGCTGCTCCAGTAGCACCAAACCGCATTGGGATGCAAGATTGGGTCCCTTGTGCATCTAGCGCACATGGCTTCATGCCTTCCTGTTCATTGCACACAACAGCAGAGTGCAGCAGAATGGTTGTTTTGTTTTAAAAAACAAAACAGATGATAAGCAGTGCCAGCTCTAAGGTCAGCTTACACAGAACTGCCTTGCTAGAGGGTCAAAGCACACATCACGTAGATCCCGCCCACTGAGTCAGAGGAATGGTGATGGTTGCAGTCAATCTCATTTCCGGGACTGTCTTTAGCATATGCGCTGCCAGGGTGCAAAGATCCGCCCAGAGTCCCCAAATTTAGTTTATCCCCCAAATCAACTTTTATTATGCTTATGTCAGACACCACGCTTATGCCTTATCTCTTGTTTACGAAAGAAGGGAGGAAAAAGAAACAAACTTTTTTATTTGCTCATTTATTTACAATACACTTATACTTAAGTATACAACACCACCACACTTAAACTTATAAGTATTGTTTAGGCACCTACTCAGGAGAAACATCACTTGTGTCAAAGGTGCCGCTGACCCTGCTGCCGCATAGCAGCTCAATACAATATGTAGCATAATATTTTGATGTAAGAGTTAATTTTGTGTGCATGGCGCCATTGTGAATGACAAGGTCCGTCGTTGAGTCTGACAAGCGCCACCATTGTGAATGACAAGTGCCACGGCTGGCGTGGCGCGTCTTTGGTAAATGAGCGCACAAAGTCAAAAATCCTTTAGTGAAACAGTAGGTATAGATTTCAGTAATACAGTGGTACCTCGGGTTACATACGCTTCGGGTTACTGACTCCGCTAACCCAGAAATATTACCTCGGGTTAAGAACTTTGCTTCAGGATGAGAACAGAAATCGTGCTCTGGCGGAGCGGCAGCAGCGGGAGGGCCCCATTAGCTAAAGTGGTGCTTCAGGTTAAGAACAGTTTCAGGGTAAGAACGGACCTCCGGAACGAATTAAGTACTTAACCTGAGGCACCACTGTATCTAGGTATGTATGTATGTATTTTGTTTTTCTAGCTTGATGAAAATTATTTATTATTTCATAACAGGTAGATAGTTAAGAGCTTAGGTGGCTTCAGTGGCGGATGCCTGGTGCCGCCCAGGTGGCCCTGCTCCTTTCAACCCTTTAGGTGCCATATACCACAAGGCAGAGGCTGAGAAGGTACTTTTGAGACATGCTGGATTACAAGTATAAATTGGCTAGAATGGGTGTGGGATGAATCATTAACATATGTGCTGATTCCTGCTTAATTGAACTTAGATTAAAGCAGTAATTTTTAAATGTTCAGATGACTTGCTTTATTGTTAAAGTTGTTAAATACGCACATACACACAAACAACAACCCTCAACTTACAGAGCAATATTAGAAAGGTAAGCCCCACTGAGTGTTAGGATAACTCATTTTATTTAACGGTAACTCCCAATTTATGACTGTACAACTGATGTGCAACCGTGCATGCTCACATCACTCTGAAGCCGGAAGTGACTTTTAAAATGGTAAAAACAGTCCTAAAAGAACCCAGAAAGGGCAAAAAGGTGTGAAAACAGTACCTAGCGATCCCACGAGCCTTTGCAAGTGCAATCCCAAGAGCCCTTGCACCAACCATTGAGGCCTGTGATGAGTTGGAGTGTGAGAAAGGTTTGGAGGGAGTGATTGTGATGGAGTTTGGCACCATTCTTGCCAGTCTGGTAAGTGCTGCTGGTTTTTAAAAGGGGTTTTGCAAGGGCTTCCAGAGGTTTAGAGGGTGTGTGCAGACTTTTCCCAATGGCGTTTCAAATAGGGACAGCTTCACTGACACGTGTGGTGCTTCAGAACATAACCCCCATGTAAATTGGGAGTTGCCTGTATATATTTTACATTTGTTTATACTGTTGCATGCCACCCCAATCTCCAAGCAATGCAAGATTCCAGGGGTTCCAGGCACTTGCCCAGGGCCTGGGAATAAGGGACGGTGGAGACTGTAGTGTCTTTATGATATGATATGCATACCAGGATGGATTCTGGATTCTGCCAGCTTCTAGCCAACCTCTCTCACACTCCACTCGGGCTATTGTCACTCTCACCAGCAGCCAGGTGAGGGAGGAGTCCCACCTATTTGCCCTCTGTCACAGAGCAACCTCCTTTTTTATACTAACAGCCTTGCTTTAACCCATTAACTGACTACCCAAAAGCTCTGACTACTTTAATCAAATGGATCCTCCATTAGATTTTAACCCTTGCTGGATCCAAGAACATTAAAGGGACTCAGGCATCATGCAAGCTAACCCCCCAGACTCATAAGAATGTGTACACATGGGGTGGGTGGGTGGGTGTGAGAGAGAGAACCAGCAGCACTCCTCCCCACTTGTTGTTTGCTGGCACCCATGGCACTTTTATAAAGATATGCATACCAGTACCTTGGGTTTTACTCCCACCCAAAAAATGGAAATGCATATATGCCTGCCAAGGAATTCTAGATGCTTTATGTTTTATAATAATAGCTGACAATCTAGGAGACAGGATACAAAAGAAAGGGAACAAATGGAGAGGGAACGGGGAAAATAAGTAAATCTGCGTACCAGCTCTTTTTATCCATTTGCATAATGAACTTAGATAGCAACCTGGTAGAAAAGCTGTTGACAGAGGGAGCTCTGGGAGGGGAGAGGCATCTGTTTGCATATGCCTACCATGGGAAACAAGAAGCACTAGCTGCTAACACAAGCATTTCAGTATTTGTATTGGGTATAAGCAACCTTACATGTCTGCAACCAGCAGAGGGAAGGTTTGAGACTAACAGATAGTCAAGGAAAATACACATTGTTGTTTCCCGCTATACCCTAAGCTCTGTCCCTTCCTCTTGCTCTCATTCTTCTCCCTCTTTTTTGCAGGAGAATGCTAATTAAACAAGCACCGGTCAGGTAGTTAAGAATTCAGATTGTTGGTTCCCAGTATGCAGCCACTGGTCTTCCCAGAAAATGGGCTGCAGGGGAATTTCAAGACAAATGCAGCCCTCCAAGCCTCTCTGACTGGTCCTCAGGAACCTGCCCAACACACAGTGCCAGAAGCGGCTTAGTCATGCTGGCCACATGACCCAGAAGCTGTCTGCAGACAAATGCCGGCTCCCTCGGCCAGGAAAGTAAGATAATAAATAACAACAACAACAACAATTTATTATTTGTACCCCGCCCATCTGGCTGGGTTTCCCCAGCCACTCTGGGCGGTTTCCACAGAGACCTAAAATGTCACACATTAAAAACTTCCCTGAACAGGGCTGCCTTAAGATGTCTTCTGAATGTCAGGTAGTTGTTTATCGCTTTGACATCTGATGGGAGGGCATTCCACAGGGCAGGCGCCACTACTGAGAAGGCCCTCTGCCTGGTTCCCTGTAGCTTTGCTTCTCGCAGTGAGGGAACAGCCAGAAGGCCCTCGGCGCTGGACCTCAATGTCTGGGCAGAACGATGGGGGTGGAGACGCTTCTTCAGGTATACTGAGATGAGCGCTGCAACCCCAGAGTCATCCACGACTGGACTTAACTGTCAGGGGTCCTTTACCTTTACCTTTACCAACACACCCTCTCCAGACCAGTCCCTTCACCAGCCCTGCTTTGCAATTTCCTTGGGTGTTTCTTCCTGCCGAGACAGTGCCTGTCCTTGTACTCTGATAATGCCTGGATGGAGGATATTAAAAATGCCAACTGTACAAAGATAACATTTGCTCCAGTTCCACCCACCACTGGGATGTGGCCCCCAAATGGCTGCCTGGCAGAAAAAGTAGCCCTCAGGCTGGAAAAAAAGGGTTCTCCATCCCTGCAATTGACCATGGCTGTGCTCAGCTTAATTCCTTTCTTTGCCTCCCAGAAAATGGGAGAGAACAGTTCATTGACCAGAAATTAATTGCTTGTTTCCAGGGCGGGGGAGGCTTTGTCCTGAGTAGTGATAAATTTGCACAGCACCTAGGTGTTTCAGGAGATCTAATTGTCTTCACCTACTTCTAATGATGAGAGAAGCAGGAGGTGCAATGTGGATAGGTTAAAGATGGGATCAAGATATTAATTAGAGACCTGTTCTCTTGATACATCCATGGCCTGAGCACGTCTCATTAATGTTAATGGAAATTACCCTTGCATGTCACAGAAGGATAAATAGATCCCTCACGTAGTTTTAAAAAATGTATATAGGTTGTTCCGGGAAAAGAGAGACAGCAGACTCTTAAAGTCAATGAGGCTGCTGTGAGATAGGAAAATAATTCCATAATAATGACCTTATCTATAGAATGTACAGCTAACAAAGGCCTTCCAAATATATTGACGGTCCTGATGTTTAGCTCATGAGATTCCAGTTGTTAGCAATGCTTGGAATGAATTAGTTCAGTTTAATGAACTTCACTGAATTAGTTAGAAAATTTCTGAACTACACCTGAAGGGAAATCCCGTAACTGCCAGGTGAACATGAGTTAAATTGGTTTTGGAATAGAACTTTGAATGTCTTCTAGTCCGTCTTCAAGTTCATTCTCTTGCATTACTTTTTAGCCACTTTGGGTCTTTAATAACATAATTGTTGGAGGGAAGTAAATTAAATGACTCACATTCAGAGCTTTGCAAATGCTGACAGTTAGCTCAATGTTGGTGCTTGCATTGTGCAGTGCATGAAGCTATACAAGCCCTGACAATCAAATAATAATCACATTTTTGTAGGGCGTGAAGCTTGGGCATTAGGAGAGGCTGAAAAGGTGGTATTCCAAGGCAGATCTGCAGAAGACTATGGAGTCAAAAGAACCATAGTGTCTGGGCAGTATTTTCAGAAATCAGTTAAAATGTTCATGAAAATCTGGGCGTATGGCTCAACGACTTTGTCCCAAACAAAATATAACAACAACAAAAAGAGCTCAACAACCTTTGTGTCCAGATTTTCACTTTTTGAAATATGGCAACCCTAGATTGGTGGGGTGGGGGAGCAAGTGTTGATATTCCTGGAGGCTGGACAAGATGACCCTCAGAGTCCCTTCCAACTTTGCAATTCTATTATTCCAATTTCCGGACATGCCACCAAAACCAGGGAGACAACTGCAAAAGCCCCAGAGCTGATGTAGGACATTTCCTTCCCATTATTCTCAATGGGAGCGGTGTTGCTGAATTGTGACAGAGGACCAGAAAATTATGGAATAGCACAATCATGCCTCTTCACTCACACTTCCTCCCTGCTGCCACAAGTCTCACAGGGTGTTGGAAATGACAGTTCATCTGATTTCATTCCTCCTCCCCCCTCCACTTCTCACCCTTTCCAGACTGCAACCTAAATTGTTGATTCTGTTGAATGGATTTTTGTGTGTGCGCGCGCAGCTAATTAGAACAATAACAACACTGTAACAACACTGTACAATGTGTTTAGGGTTATCTTAACCTTTAAAAAGAACTTGTGATAAATAGGCAGCTTTAAAGAGGAAGTTCCCATTGAAATCATGCTACTTCATTTGAGTGTGTGTGGTGCTGAAGAAATGAGGACTCAAAGAGGTTACAAATCCAATCATGTAATGACCTACTTATATTGATGCTCGCTCCCTGTGATTAATTGTTGATCAGGGTGCTGTCTTTTTTTAATTAGATGATGAGTTGGCAATATATCAGTGCTGAGCTTGATTAAACAAAGAAACTAGCAATTTGCATGGATTCTTGAAAAATAGTTTATCTCCAATAACACTTTCTAAAACCACACACTTACAAACACATGCTTACATCCTTCTCATGTACTCTCCCCTGGAGCTATATAGACACTTGAAGAAAATGACAAGTAGATTTGGCCTCAACAGAAATTCTGCCTTTGGTCTATAAGTTAATTGCAGTGTGTAAACACACAACTTGGCCACATCCACGCCATTCATTTAAAGCACTCTTATACCACTTTAAAGTAATGGTTCCTCCCAAAGAAACTTGGAAACTGTTAAGGGTGCTGATAGTTGTTAGAAGACCCCCTTGCAGAGCTACAAATCCTAGCTCTACAGTTCTCATGATTCCTTTAGGGAAGCAAAGTGCTTTGGTGTAAGAGTGCTTTAAATATATGGTGTGGATGTGACCAGTAACCATAATCATGAGTTATATGTACTCAGGACACCCAGTGCTGTCCTCTAATTCCCATCAGCCTTAGCCAACACATCCATGCTCAGCTAAATATATTGAGGTAGCTCAGAGACTCAACCCACTGGGAACTTCCTAACTCCAAAGCACAATGAAATGAGTGGCAAATTGGCAGAAGCACATGCATACTCGGATGCGAGACCCATTAATTCATGCAGGAGTGACTGTCAAGGGGAGTAGGAAAGAGCCATTCTTGGCCTCAAACTCTAGAGTAAAAGGTAAAGGGACCCCTGACCATTAGGTCTAGTCGTGGCCGACTCTGGGGTTGTGACGCTCATCTCACTTTATTGGCCGAGGGAGCCGGCGTACAGCTTCTGGGTCATGTGCCCAGTATGACTAAGCCGCTTCTGGTGAACCAGAGCAGCGCACAGAAACGCCGTTTACCTTCCCACCAGAGCGGTACCTATTTATCTACTTGCACTTTGATGTGCTTTCAAACTGCTAGGTTGGCAAACTCTAGAGACCTGAATTCAAATCCTGATCAGCCATGAAACTTGCTAGTTGGTCTTGCTGGGCAAGTCAGCTCTCTCTCAGTCTAATCTAAGAGGGGGCATGGGAACAGGACAGTGGGGCTTGAGCTAATTAGATAAAGGTTGGGATACAAATGTGATATATAATAAAAATCATTTCACTCTCCTTTTGCCCTTTCTATTTCTCTAAATATAATTTTTTTAAGGGACACATTTCCAATCTGAGAAATCTGTTAACTTTCCTGGTCATGGAAAGTTTTTAAGCCAGGGGCATTTAGTTAAACAAATCTCAGATCATTTTGATATGCATCAAGCCAATCATGTAAGTGGTTCACAATTAGAAACTGGTTGGAATGAATATTCATAATGCACTTGTTTCCAAAACAAACAGTGGTATTAACAGCCCTTATAAATAACTTATTGCAGAGCCGGAGGGAAACTTTTGAAACCTATTGAACCACAAGGCTGGATTCTTGATCCCTCTTCAGGCATCTAACATTATTTCCTGGTTTTCTCTCACTGCAAATCTATATGTTTGCAGGGATGCATGTTTCAAGTTTTTCCTTCTTAGCACTGAATATTTATCTGGTCCAGAAGGATGGTGCAAAGGTAACAACTGTTGTGAGAGCCACCTACATTTTTATGCTGTTTTCACTTACATGCATTTTTCTGTACACTTTACCCCAGTGTTTGCATTTTTGTAAATGCTAGGTAATTAGGCAACTGTATTGCAAAATTCAGAAAAGTGCAAATTTTGAGGAAAGGCTGCATTTCTGTTTACATGTCACTTCAGGAAAGGCAAATTAGATAGATTCACTTTTAGATCTTAATGGAATTTCATTTACACCACATCCCTACCCCAGCATGGCATTTTATCTGACCAGTATTAGCGCCGATTTAACACATCAGACCTTGCTTTCAGAATCCAGTAGCTCAAACATATCATTCCTTCTATTTCCAGTGTTCATAGTATGAGTGCCATTGCATACTTACCTAAAATGGAAAGACAGGAGGGGGCTATCAGAAGGCTTGGGAGGGAGGAGCCCTAAGAAGTACAACAAATATTTAGGGGAAAAATGAGGGAGGCAAGCCCCAAAGTAGACCAATGAAGGCTGAGCTCAGTGGCCACAGAATGTGGATCATTCTTGGAGGATAAGGAATGAAAAACTGAAGGAATGCCTGTGTGGCAAAGCAACCATACTTTAGTGCAGGCTTCCTCAGCCTCAGCCCTCCAAATGTTTTTGGTCTACAACTCCCATGATCCCTAGCTAGCAGGACCAGTGGTCAGGGATGATGGGAATTGTAGTCTCAGAACATCTGGAGGGCTGAGGCTGAGGAAGCCTGTTTAGTGAGTGAAAAGCTAATAATTGTAGGAAGAGATTATCTGCCTTCCAGAGGCAGCATGGGAAAATAATTCCTCGTGCTTATTACCACCTCCACCCCCACCATCATTGTTGGTATTGTTAAGACAGCTGACTTCAAAAGCTCAAGACTGTGCTTTATATTTAAAATAAACAGTTACACCTAACTTTTTAGAAAGTAATTTAAACTGTCTTTCCATCTTCCTGGGTCCCATCTGCATGATACACTTAAAGTAGTCTCAGACCACTTTTAACAGACATGGTTCCCCACCCCTCCCCAAAGAATTCTGGGAAATGTGGTTTGTTAAGGTTACTAAGAGTTATTAGGAGGCGCATATCCCCTTCACAGAGCTACAGTTCCCAAAGTTTCCTCAAAGTTAATAATTTCAAGCTTGGCGGGAAAATTATATTTCAGACATCAGTTGCCTGAATGAACAGAAATGCTTTTTAATCCCTCCTGAATGTTAATAATGAGAAAGACAGGTACACTTCACCATAAAGAACATTACACAAATTAGGAGTCACCACTGGCATGGCTCTGCCATGGATCATTGCTGGCTAGGCAACAGACAGCAGCAGAACTACAAACAAGGCCTCACATGCTGGTTGTAGGGTACAAGGTGTTTGATACAGGAGACTTGCTAGTTTTGATACTTGGCTCCCAAGCTGTTTAGGGGTTTATACACAGTAATAGGACATTTAATTGGGCCCAGTAGCTCACTGGCAGACAGTGCAGCACTATAAGAACCAGCGACACATAATGGCCACCACCCCCTAATTAAGATAGCAGTCACATTCCACACAAGATGAAGCTTCCTGTCCAAGGACAGACCTACATAGATTGCATTTGAGTAGTCTGGACAGGATGGAGAACCTGGGAATAAGTTGCATTGAATTCAATATAACTTATGAGCAGACCACCAGACTGTACAAATAAGCTTCATATAATTGCTAATTTTGTTATTATGCCCCTTGTGTTCTATTAAATCTTGGCTGTCTTCTTTAATGCAGTGCTTCCTTCATAACTATATATATATATATATATATATATATATAGTTGGTCATAATGTTCTATTATGTGTTCTGAAGTTCTGTCTGTATCAATCACTAAGTGTGTTAACTGATTTCCATTTAAAATGTGTCAGAAAACTAGGTGAAGACTATTCAATAATTTCATTTTGGGGGTAAGTGGGGGAGAAACATTCTGGCATTTCAGTCATCTCATTTTGTCTGACAGCTTCCCTTTGGTAAGCAATGCAAATAAAAAGGAAGATTAAAAAGCTGGCGGCATATCTTTAGTGTCAGATGCTAATAATATTGTTCAGGCACCAAGACAATATTCACTTTATGCTTTTCAACATGTTGTTCCATGCTCCTGTCACTTCAGACTGTCTTACAACAATTTCCTTCTTACACTTGTAGCTACTAAAATATATTCTAACAGAATATATTAGCAATGTGAGTCAGGGGCAAGGAAGCTGTGGAGTTCTGGAAATTGCTAGGCTGCAACTCCTACCATCCTTGACCACTGGCCATGCTGGTTGCGGTTGATACCATCTGGAGTCCAACAACAATTGGGGTGCCACAGGTTCCCCATCCCTGATTTCCGTCATTGCAGCCGCTCCCTCCCAAAATAATGACCCAATTCAGATTAGCCAAACCATCACTTTAATTATTATGAAAGACTTTACATGCCTGAGGATCCTGTACTCCCCTCCCCATCCTCTTCCTTTGCTTTGGTTTCACTTTTGAGCAAACCACAGTTCCCTATTATGAACTCAGGGAACTGTGTTTGTTCTAACCATGGCTTATTAACTAACTGAAGTTAGAACAAAGCAGTTCTGTAAGTTTGTTCTAAACTGAAAGTGTGAAGGTACAGGAGAGTGGAGCATGTAAGCCTGAAGCTTTTGCGGGATCATTTGTGATCACTGCAACCATGGTTTAGATCAGCATTTCAGGTGTTGTTGGGTTATAACTCCTATAATCACTGATTATCTAGGGGGCACAAAAATACTGGCTTAGATGATCAACTGAACAGGGTTGTTATCTTTGGCAGTTGATACCAGTGCATGTTAGAAACTAGGAAATTCCTAATTTTAAATTCCTCCCTCTCTCCTTCCATGCTGTCTTACCATTTCACAGGTGTAAAAGAGACACCCACTGTTAATGCCGCCATTGCCATCATTGTCCAAAAAAACCCCACTCCCCTTCTTACCCATGGAGAAAAGTTCATCTCTGCTTGCTGTCTTCATTTACAATAGACCGTCTTTAAATTTAAAAAAATGTTAAGAGGCTTTAAAGAAAGAAAGAACAAGTAAGACATGTCAAAAGCTTCACCTTTTCTCAACCAGTGAGGTCTAACCATGACCCTCAAAACTGTGATTCTCAATCCACCACCTGCAAGTGAGATGACAGCTTGTGTGCAGTTACTTTTGACCCATTCTTAGCTACAATTAGTGTGGGGTGAGTAGTTCTGTCTCCTACAGGGGACCTGGTTATGGAGGCTAGCATGGATACCCAGTGGCCATGTACTCCTGGCACCACTGACTCAACTACACCTGATGGATTGTTGCTGCCCCCTTGCGAGGAGAGGCAGGTGTGAAGTAGTTTGTTCATATTGCTGCTTAGAGGTTTTATATATAAATTTTTATATATTGCTAGTAGCAATATCATACCTTCACAGATGCTGGGCAGATCCCAGCTTTTGAGCCTCCCCATCCCTGAGTTTTCTACATTGCTTTACCTTAGCTGAGATGGTCTTCACAGACACTTCTTCCACTTTTTCGGTATTTCTCACGTTCACAAATGACCTTGCTGCCAAATCTATGACAGAAAGAAGAAAATAAGCAATGCATCTGGTGGAACCATACTTGCATACCACTGGAAGGAGCACATTCATACATCTGTCTCTCACACTGATTGGAGATGCAGTCACTTGTCCTCAGTTGGTGTGGTCCTGCCTCTGTATTTAGAAACGACACAGTTGTGCATATGATGTCATCTGTCCCAGCAAACATGTTTTGGCATTTGAGGGCATGTGAGCAAGCAGGAAACACGTTGTGAGTTTTTTAGTATGTTGAGGATCATTAACTTGATTGTGTCAATTTGCTAAAGTGCCAAGTAATGATTTTACAGGTAATTAGACTTTAACAGGCAGAAACAAATTTATGTCCTCCTTGTTTTTATGACACATGTAATGATAGATGTACCATCATGCAAGCTGTTGTTTCTAGGTACACAACATCTCTTAATGTCTTCAAACCAATGAAATATTACATGTCAGGAACTGATCAGTGACTGTATAAAACACATTAGTGGCTTTTTCTTCTTTTAGCTGCTGTTAATCGAAGCTCATTCGTCATGTCATAGGAAGATGGAATGTTTCAGGTTATTTTTTTGCTGTATGGAGAAATGGCTATGAACCTTTAAGGTCAAAAGGATAAGACAATAGTTTCAGGTTATTACAATTGCTTTCCCCCTCCCCACAATAGTTCAGGCCCATGTTGCCTTAATGGGTTTTGTGTTCATTTTTTCCCTTCTGTGTGTAAGTACTCATACTGACAGCAAGGGTAAAAGCCCCTGCTGAGTTTTCAGAGGATTGGTATGGTACGATGTTCAGTTGCAGGGAACCGTGTTATAATACTTGATCAAACAGGAAACTCTTTGAGTGACTTTGTCACTACCCTGGTAAACAACTTTTATTCAGCCTCCCCCAAACTGGTGACCTCCAAATGGTGCCAGATTCCAGTTTCCATATGCTCCAGCTCCATGAGCAGGACTGATGGGGGTTTGCAGTTCTGCAATATGTGGAGGGCACTAGGATGGGGAAGGCTGATATTATCCAAAGGTTAACACTAAATGTGGTCTGTTGCATTATCCCTGGTTAAGATTCCAAAACATAAAATGAACTATCCCAGGAGTTCCCAATCTGTGGTTCATGAACCACCACTGGTTTGTGTTCTGTTTCAAGTGGCCCATGGCATGCCCAGTTGAAATAGTCATTGTATTTTTATTGCTTCTTTTAGTTCTTATATTGTATTTTATTGTTTTAAATTTTGAATTGTATGGAATGGAGATTGTATTTAATTTCCCACATGTTTTTTTTCTTAATATAATATTCTTAGGCACATTTTCCTATAATGTATGCATTTTTTGTACTCATTCTTTTGTTGGAGAATGAACCACATAAGAAAATTCAGAGAGGTGAGAATTTTGAAGGATAGCTGTATTAGGTAGTTTCTCATTAAAATGCAAAAAATAAAAATAAAAAATGAATTTCTTAGCAATCTCTAGTTCTAGGTTACATGGAGAGGCAGCGGTATTCCATCACTTCCTTTTGCTCTTGTTTGGGCTCTAGCCATCAGATGAATATGACCCACTCTCCTGCCTCCGCTAGTGACAATTCAGACACAGGGGTTAATTAAAGATAGCACGATGGGCCTGCCTCGCTTAATTGCCCTTGTTAACCATTTTATCCTGGAGGGCAGAGAAAGAGGAAGGAGAAAGGAAAATCCATACATCTATGTGCTTAAAAGCCATTTGTCTCTGTGTTGTTCCCTCTTTCTCTGCCGTAGAGTGGCTTGTTGTCAGTCAGTCCTGTTGTCAGCCTATTGCCTTGTGCTGAAATGTCAGCACTGCAACATACTTTTGTGAAGGCTGATGCTTGCACAAATGAAGTGTTTACTTCAATAGATTCTTACCTGTAATTATAATGTCACAACTCACAAAAGTGGAGTTAAACCTCTGTCACTATTTTTTATTATTATTGAAAGTGTTGTTTTTCTTGCCACAACCTCAAGGGTTTATAACTTTGGGGAAATGTTATTAAAGGATAAAAAAAAAGTTTAGCATGCAAACTGCTCTTCTATAAGCCACCAGAGCAAGTCAGGAAATGTGTTGGCATGCAGTTTCAAAGGCAGAAGAACTGCCCATGAAAACCCAGCAAAGCTGCTTGGGGTGGAAGTATATGGTATATGGGGTGCCAAGGGAGCAGGGCGTGGTTGGAAAAGTGTGCACACACCTGTAGGAAGAGAGGCTGATTGTTTAAACCACTCAGAAGTGTAGCACTGTGGAGAGAATAAGGGTATCCTAACAAGTCTCAGCATCCTTAGGGAACTTACAGTTCCCAGGATTCTTGGGGAAACCATGAATGTTTCACATTGTTGCTTGCTACCCCAATCTCTGAGAGGCGCAAGATTCCAGGGGCTCCTTCAGAATGAGTGACAATGGAAACTGTGGTGTCTTTATGATATTTGGTTTATTTAACACATATACAACCTGAGCCTACGATGGAGGGGTTCACAGCATTGACACCTCAAGAGAGCCTTGCTTCTCCAATGGCCATAGTATTATATTCAAACAGAAATCAAGCATTACTCTGAATTTCTCACTCCCTAGCTTGTTGCTTCCAGCTTCTAGCTCACATCATTCAACTCTCAACTCTGGCTTTTGTATTTCTAACCAGCAGGCAGTTGAGGGAGTGATCCCACCCATTTGTCATCTAGAACAGAGCCACTTTCTTTGTTCCCTTAATGGCCTGTTATCTAGGCTCAGCTCACCAAGAAGCTATTCTGGCTTTTTCAGGAATTAAAGGGCACCCAGGCAAACAACCTACCCCACACAAAATTCATAATAATATGGTAAGAAACTGCTTTAAATGTATAGTGCAAATGGAGCTTGGGTCTCACCATCATCTCTACTCAAACACTTTGGATAGTTCTTTGAAGTACTTAAAAAAAAAGCCCACAAGAAAACCTTTTTATTCAGTTTTTGACAATCTTTCATTATTGATTGTGCAGATATTGATTGTGTCATTTTTGTGGGAAATGATTATTTTGGATTATATAGGTAACTAGTTCTGTTTTTCTGTTTGTAAATATATTTGTGCATTATATGTAATGATATATATATAGATATAGATAATGATTGTGTGTGTGTGTAGATATAGATATGGGAAAAGGTGCCTGAGAAATAATAATAATAGGTTGTATCCAGCACTAGTCCTCCTCAGAGCAGAACCATTGAAATGAATGGGCATTACTAACTTACATTCATTTCAATGGATCTACTCTATAGACTTACTTGGATAAAACATGATGATGATGATTTATTTAGGGTGGGGGCTTGGAATTCAAATGGAAAAACCCATTTTCCCCACTCCTTTAATTTACAGTTAATTGGTAGTATCATAGTTGCTAGCTAGTTTACAAACTGTTTAGCAGAGAAGCTGAGTAATTACTTCCCATTAATATCAGAGTTCGAAATTTGTATAGCTGTCATTAAGACAACACTATGAGGGGCTTTTTCCTCTCTCTCACTTTGGGCAAAGCCTAAGGGTAAATGAATGCTAATTAGCCACACAAATGTCAGTTCCTTTTTGCAAGTGTCAGCCCTCAGCATGTCTACCTGGGGATGTAACCAGACTGGAAAAAATGTTATGCCATTGCTTTCTATGATCGCGGTGTGAAGATGATAACTGCTGTACACCGTTGGGAGCATTGCACCATTCTAATGACTAGTGAAATCCCTGAACTGTAATATAAATAAGCAGTGAACAACTTCTAGTCTCTGTGGTACTCCCACCCCCACCCACAGGCTTCCATTTAATTGTCAGGAATTCTTGCCAATAGATCTCCAACTCTAACCATTATGTATAGTGCAGAAACAAGCAAACAAAGCGAGACAAAAGTGCAACTGACATTGCATTTTCCCTTCTGCCAATATCATCTTTGTTGCGTGAAAGGCAATATCTATCAAGCCAAATCATAGAATCATAGAGTTGGAATAGACCACAAGGGTCATCGAGTCCAACCCCCTGCCAAGCAGGAAACACCATCAGAGCACTCCTGACATATGGTTGTCAAGCCTCTGCTTAAAGACCTCCAAAGGAGGAGACTCCACCACACTCCTTGGCAGCAAATTCCACTGTCAAACAGCTCTTACTGTCAGGAAGTTCTTCCTAATGTTTAGGTGGAATCTTCTTTCTTGTAGTTTGGATCCATTGCTCCGTGTCCGCTTCTCTGGAGCAGCAGAAAACAACCTTTCTCCCTCCTCTATATGACATCCTTTTATATATTTGAACATGACTATCATATCACCCCTTAACCTCTTCTCCAGGCTAAACATGCCCAGCTCCCTTAGCCGTTCCTCATAAGGCATCGTTTCCAGACCTTTGACCATTTTGGTTGCCCTCCTCTGGACATGTTCCAGTTTGTCAGTGTCCTTCTTGAACTGTGATGCCCAGAGCTGGACACAGTACTCCAGGTGAGGTCTGACCAGAGCAGAATACAGTGGCACTATTACTTCCCTTGATCTAGATGCTATACTCCTATTGATGCAGCCCAGAATTGCATTGGCTTTTTCAGCTGCCGTGTCACACTGTTGGCTCACGTCAAGTTTGTGGTCAACCAAGACTCCTACATCCTTTTCACATGTACTGCTCTCAAGCCAGGTGTCACCCATCTTGTATTTGTGCCTCTCATTTTTTTTGCCCAAGTGCAAAAAAGTTCATCTTGTTTGTTTTGGCCCAGTTCTCTAATCTGTCAAGGTCGTTTTGAAGTGTGATCCTGTCCTCTGGGGTGTTAGCCACCCCTCCCAGTTTGGTGTCATCTGCAAATTTGATCAGGATGCCCTTGAGTCCATCATCCAAGTCGTTGATAAAGATGTTGAATAAGACCGGGCCCAAGACAGAACCCTGTGGCACCCCACTAGTCACTCTTCTCCAAGATGAAGAGGAACCATTGATGAGCACCCTTTGGGTTCGGTCAGTCAGCCAGTTACAAATCCACTGAGTGGTAGCATAGTCAAGACCGCATTTTACCAGCTTGTTTACAAGAATATCATGGGGCACCTTGTCGAATGCCTTGCTGAAATCAAGGTAGGCTACATCCACTGCGTTCCCTTCATCTACCAGGCTTGTAATTCTGTCAAAAAACAAGGTCAGGTTAGTCTGACATGACTTATTTTTCAGAAATCCATGCTGACTATTGGTGATCACAGCATTCCTTTCTAGGTGCTCACAGACTGTTTGCTTAATGATCTGCTCCAGAATCTTCCCTGGTATTGATGTCAGACTGACTGGGCGATAATTATTTGGGTCCTCTCTTTCCCCCTTTTTGAAAATAGGGACAACATTTGCCCTCCTCCAGTCTGCCGGGACTTCGCCTGTTCTCCAGGAATTCTCAAAGATGACTGCCAGTGGTTCTGAGATCACATCTGCCAGTTCTTTTAATACTCTTGGATGCAGTTCATCTGGCCCTGGAGACTTGAATACATCTAAACTAGCCAAGTATTCTTGTACTATCTCCTTAGTTATTCTGGGCTGTGTTTCCTCTGCTGAATCATTTGCTCCAAATTCTTCAGGTCGGGCATAGTTTTCTTTATCAGAGAAGACTGAGGCAAAGAAGGCATTGAGGAGTCCAGCCCTTTCTGTGTCCCCTGTTTGCATTTCACCATCTTCTCCCCTGAGTGACCCCACTCTTTCTTTGTTCTTCCTTTTGCTACGGACATACCCATAAAAGCCTTTTTTGTTGCTTTTAACCTCTCTAGCAAGCCTGAGTTCATTCTGTGCTTTAGCTTTTCTGACTTTGTGTCTACATGTGCTGGCTATTTGTTTGAATTCCTCTTTGGTGGTTTCCCCCCTTTTCCATTTTTTATACACATCCTTTTTTAATCTTAACTCAGTTAAAAGTTCTTTAGATAGCCACCCTGGCTTCTTTAGGCACCTTCCATGTTTCCGTCTCATTGGTATTGCCTGAAGTTGTGCTTTTACTATCTCCCTCTTAACAAACTCCCAGCCATCATGAACTCTCTTTCCTTTTAGTATTACTGTCCATGGGATCTCACCCAGCACTTCCCTAAGTTTTATGAAGTCGGCTTTCTTAAAGTCAAGAAATTGAGTCCTAGTATGCTTGGCTGCTCCTTTCCGCTGTATAGTAAACTTCAGAAGAGCATGATCACTCGCGCCTAATGATCCTTCCACTTCTACCCCACTAACCAGGTCATCAACATTGGTTAGGACCAGATCTAACTTGGCTTTCTCAGAATGAGTTAGCCCATGGTGTTAACACTGAGGTTTTATGCTGAAAAGATCTTGACCGACATTAAGCAACAGAATGATTTCCAGAACTTGAATTTCACACTGAGGCCTTTATTTTTAATTGAAAGGTGATATTGTATTTATTTAGTACATTTATGACTGCATTCACACGGCAGTTTATTCTGTTTCCCTAACTGTAAATTTCCACATTATATTTGAGCTTTCACAGAACATAAAAGCCAGTTCTGGAAATCTAGCAGAATCTAGTGGAAGCTTAGTCCTCATTTCCATGTTTATTGCTTCCGGGGGTGGGGTGGGGATAACACTTAACCCAGAAAATTGAGAGAGCTAAGTGATGAAATGTGGTTGTAGTGAATAGTGAAGACTGGAATCTGCAAGTCCCTCACCCCTTTCAGTGCTGCGGCATTGCAGGACCCCAGAGGCTTTACCCTGACGAGGGAACTGGAACAGTGGTGCCCTTCCTGATAGGCGGTGGGGGCCTAACCCCCCTCTGCCTATCAGGAACTGGATCCTAGCCTGCACCAGGCTAATGGGGATGCAGGATGGGGCTTGGGCTGCATTAGGGGGTGGAGCCGACGGAGCAGGTAGGCTTCCCTCAGATCCACCCCTTGCCGGAAGTATTTTGATTGTCCCATGCCCAAGCCAAACCTCTTTCATCTGTATTCAACAAAGTTGTGGCCTGCTTAGATCCAAATACCAGCCTCATTGGTCTCTTATTTGCATGGGTTGGGGTATGGGAACCCAATACCTGGTACTACAAGCAGTGCAGGGTGTATTCACAGCAGTGCAGGCTAAACGCAACATACTCGTGCTTTGCTGGGAGTTGTACTCAGTTTTTGTTTTGTTTTTGTGGTGGTACTCACCAGTACTGAATACTGACACCCAGGGCCTGCCCATTCAAAAGGCCAGGTGAGGAGACCACCTCAGGCTGCAGGATCCATAGGGGCAGCAGATCCCAGTGTACCTCTTTATTCTCCCTTTGCTCCTGATGTAGATCTCCACTCATTCAGTACCTGATGGATTGCCTCAGGTGCCAAAATGTCTTGGGCCAGCCCTGCTGACACCCAAGGCAGTGCTATTTTGTGCTGGCAGCTGCAGCACTTTTATCGAGTTATGATTACAGGCACCTCATGTAAAACAAACAAACAAAAAAGCACTGGGATTAAACCTTTAGCATGGCAGGCCCAGCCCTGTAGAATTCCTTGCCACTAGTACTTTGGCAGGGGTCATCCTCACTTTCTTTCTGCTTTGAAAACTGCACTGTTCAGACTGGTGAGTGTGATTATTTATTTATTTACCAAGCAGCTTATCAATGCCTTTTTTAAAAAAACTGATCTTACAATTATATAATTAGATTTCTGTGTTGTATGCTGCCTTATGCTGCCTCTCTTTGAAAATATGCTTTATAAATTTTTAATTTTTTTAAAGATTGCTTAACTAGAAAAAAGCGTACAATAACAACCAATTACAACATACACAACTAATAAAAACCCATAGAAAGCAATTACAGGGCCTGGGTTAGTTCCTATAGGAAGAGGCGGTCCTTGAGGTACTTATGCTGAGTCAACCATTTACCCATCCAGCCCAATATTGTCTCCCATGACAAGAGCTAGCTAAAGCTTTGTGAGAGGTCCTCTTTCTGCCTTTCACCCATCACCTGTTCCTTTTAGCTGGAGCTACACAAGCGCTAAACCTTCTAGGGGCTCTCAGGGAATGCCAAGAAGGTGCTCTTCCACTGAACTATGGGGCCCATCCCTAATCCCTTGGATTTGGCAGGTGTGATGGGCTTGACAGCAAGTCCTGCTTGTGAGACACAATTTCTCTTATCACTGTTGTCATCCCTTATTTTTCAGAAAACACAGACTTCTATAGCAAACTGTATTGAATAATGTAGCTGGCTAGACCAAGGCAGCCCTGAAGGAATAGAGATTCATCCAATAGACTGGAAGATGGAAGTGCAGTCACTCATGAATACAAAGTGTGATTGGGAGAGCTGGGTTGTAAAATGGTGGTTCCTTTTTTATTTTGTTGCATATTTTTGCTTCAGAGAAGCTCCTTATGAAAAACTCAATTTTATCGTCTCAGAATGTTCTGCCACAAGGGGGCATCTTTTTGTGTTGTTGTTGTTGTTGTTTTTAAAAGGCTGTCCCCAGTGAGAGCTGCCATTTTCTTTCCAAAAAAACCCCATTGGATTAACATTATATCATGATATAGCATCACTCCAAGGGCATGGTGGGGGAGATAAAATAGCAGCCACCAGTGGCTCCACCGTTTCTACTGTTGGTAGAGATGGTGAAATTTTGATTCAGTTCACATTTAATGGCAACCTACATAATTCACATTTTAAAAGCCCACCAACTGATGGACACCCATCCTTCAAAATTTGCACCTCTCCTAATTTTGCAATGGAGTTCCCTCTTACAATACATCCCAGTTGCATCTGCAGCCTCTCTGCTCTCACTTGCTGGTTGGGGTTCCTTACTGCACTACTGTGAAATTCTGTGTGTCCATAAGAACCCTACTCATTGGTTGCATTTCCAAACAGACAGTGAGGCCTGAAGATGCAGACTTCCTTCAGCATAGCTGAATCTTGGGAGAAGGTGGGATGTACTGAACAAAAAAATCAATCTGCTCATTGTGCCGTTAATCTCATATTAACTCACTGTTGTTGTTTGAACAAATGGCATTATCCACACATAACTTAGGAATAGGTTTGTACTGTGGGAAGGCTCCTATTCAGACATCCAAATTGGAGTCCCAGAACTTGAGACAGAACTTAATATAAGAAGACCATCCCTTAGATACTGAACCTGACCTAGATGCTGACCCAAGGGCTAAATTATTACCAGATTTTTCTAATGTTCTGACCTCCAAACTAATTGGGAACCAGATCCAGAACAAGGCAGGTGGTTTTAAGGTTGGCCCAGTGTAAGTCAGCCTCACTGAGTAGGGGCACTGTGCACTCACCTAGCTTACATTTTAATGTTTGTGCAACCACCTAGAGGTCTGTTGTCCATTAAGCAGTACACAAATTCATTAGTAACAATAATCCCCAGATCCCCAGATATTGTTGTGATGGAGAAGAACTGTATATAACATTTTGAGTTCTTTAGAAGAATGGTGAGACTGGTGTGGGGATACCATTATGGTCTTCATAACCTGTAGTTCAGCTCTAGTTTTCTGAATCTTCATAGGACTGATGGGATGTAAATTACTCAGCTGCATATTAATAATAATACTATCTATTCAATGTACAATACACCTGCTACCTTGCGCACATTTTGAAGGGGGTTAAACTGTTTCCTTTGGAAGAGGGGGAAATGTGTACTCAAATTAGCAGCTTTTGACGGCTTGAAGTTAATTCATCTAGGAAAATTGGATTGCACTTTTCTTATCAACTGCTGCTACCTTGATGTGGTTGTGAAAAATCCATTCCAGTTTGATAATTTCAAGTGACACTTTGAAAGTTTGCTAGTCATTGGCTCTTAATCATGGAGAGCTTTGATAACCATCAGCTGTGCGACAGGAATGTCATGGCCCATTTCTTTCAGCAATAAAAAACAAAAAGGTAGCAAGCTCTTGCTGAATTTTGCTGTTCCTGTTTTTAAGGAAAAATAGAGCAGGTCTTTACTGACTTTTGCTATTGCTATAGAAATCTCCTTGGGGTGACTCTCTACATAACAGAGAGTAGCACAGTAAGTTGGGATCAGTGCACGCTAAGAACTGGTGCAGATGCAGTAAAGCAACTGTATCTAAATGATGGTTTACAAATTACAGGATCACACTCCCCAGAGATATCCCACTATGGTCATATTCACACCATATATTTAAAGCACTGTGATATGACTTCAAACAGCCATGCTTCCCCAAAAAGAATTCTGGAAGCTGTAGTTTGTTAAGTGTGCTGAGAGTTGTGAGGAGACCCCTGTTCCTCTCAGAGAGTTACAATTCACAGATGGTTTAACAGTCAATCTCTTTTCACTGGAAACTCTGGGAATTGTAGCTTTGTAAGGGGAATAGGAGTCTCCAACAACTCTCAGCACGTTAACAAACTACAGCTCCCAGGATTATTATTTTTTTTTGGGGGGGGGAGCCATGGCTGTTTAAAGTCACATCATAATAGTGCTTTAAGGCATGTGGCCTTTCTGAAGTAAAGTGGGTGACTTTCTGGTTGTGATGCTCCACTTGCAGAATTCTCTGCTGAGGAAAGTTCAACTTTTAATAGAAATGTTTTCATTGCAGTTCATTTGCACACTCTTTCCATTCAACCCCAGCTGGCATGACCATTACGTTACCAGATCAGATTCAAGGTTCTTGTATTAATTTTCAAGGTCCTTAACAAGTTAGGTCCACGATATCTTACAGACAGTATGATCCCTGAGATCTTTGGAGGAGTCTGTTGGTGGTTCCCCATGGCTGCAATGCAATGTACTCAGTGCTGAAAAACTAATCCTGTGGTTGTTTTTGTTGTTGTTGTTGTTTAATCGTGTCCGACTCTTCATGACCCCATGGACCAGAGCACGCCAGACACTCCTGTCTTCCACTGCCTCCTGCAGTTTGGTCAAACTCATGTTGGTAGCTTTGAGAACACTGTCCAACCATCTCGCCCTCTGTCGTCCCCTTCTCCTTGTGCCCTCAATCTTTCCCAACATCAGGGTCTTTTCCAGGGAGTCTTCTCTTCTCATGAGGTGGGCAAAGTATTGGAGCCTCAGCTTCAGGATCTGTCCTTCTGATGAGCACAATTTCCCTAAGAATGGATAGCTTTGATTTTCTTGCAGTCCATAGGACTCTCAAGAATCTCCTCCAGCACCATAATTCAAAAGCATCAATTCTTCAGCAATCAGTCTTCTTTATGGTCCAGCTCTCACTTCCATACATCACTACTGGGAAAACCATAGCTTTAACAATACTCTCTCCTGATTAAGATTATGCAGGTACCCTGCTTGCTGAACTTCAGGTGTATGACAAAGACTTTCTTATTCCAAAAGGCATTTTAAGGCAGTGTTCGGTTTTATGATAACTCTATGTATGGTTTGATTTTACATAACCACTTGGAAATGTCTTAAATAAATAAATGTTAACAAACATTGCATCTGTTAATCACTTTATAAAAATGTTTTGTCTCAGTGTGACTTAACAACATGTCCACCTTACTGAGAGTTCAATGTACACAAGGGAGCAGACAGGTGCAACTACCCCTAAAAAAATTAAATGAAAAACTAAACAGGTTTGAAGGGAATCTAATCAGTTCCTCCAATGTTCTCCCAAAAGTTATCTGTCTAAGCTCAAGCGGCATGGAGGCAAATTATGTTTTTGGTGGGTTTTCTTCTTTCCTGATCATGGCCTTTTAATTGAATTGGCTGCTGTCCATCTCTCTGCTAATTTGGTGGCAGCCTTTGCTGAAAACTGCACAAAGTTCCTAATACTGGGCTATATTTGGAGGAATGAAGTTATCAAGTTTAAACCTCATTTTCTTGCTTGTCTTTATGAGCAGTAGCTAATGGCAGCACCACTGAGCCCTGAACATGACAAAATATTAATTATAAGTATCTACATAATGGAAAATCCTTTTCTAAATTTTAATCTCACAACAATTCCCCATAGGGCTTCCTAATCCCAGAAGCCTTTCTAAGTCAGCAGAGAAAAGATGATGGGGAACATATGCCTTAGTGGTTTTCATTTAATTAAACAAAATTCAAAACTGGGAGTTTTTAAAATAGGAGAGATTAGTTCATTAGTGGGCCTTAAGCATGTCACAGCAGTGAAATATATTGCCCCTCTAGTGATGCTTTTTTGTAGGAATGTTATAGATGATGTCAGGATTTTTGCTGGCCCAGAAATTATTCTGATACGTTGTAGTAAGGGTGAGGGAGAATTTTGTACATTTTAATACAAATCTGCTTTTTTCACACTTTCAAACACCATGGCAAAGTAAAACAAAGCTATCCTTTGAAATTCACTCTTCTCTGAATTGTTGTGGTCCAGTTCTCCAGCCTAAAAATGCATACAAAAATTGTGTTAATGAAGTGGAAGCATGCAGTAAGTTAACATAAAATGCGATAAGAAGTTGCTTGCAAAAATGCTTTATATTAGGCAAAAATGTGCACAAATAATGTGTGTATTAGGGGAAAGGCACATGAAAATGCATACAAGTTTCTGAGGAGGAAATGGGGCAAACTGATCTTAAGATTTTGAAACTAAGAAGCTGAGATAGACCAAAATGGATGGATTCTTCCATGCCTACATGGTAAGCTGCTACCAGTCCTGACCAATGTGCTGATGTTTGCAAAGTGATGAGATCAAGAGCATCTTAGAGAGCAACAACTTCTTCCTTCCTAGGGTCAGTTTCAACCAGAGATGTCATAGATTAATTTTGGATCTTTTGAATATAGTGCATGTGCTTCACCCCTGTGTTGCAGCTCATTCGTGTTAGTTCCCATCTATGAGCTAAGGAGTGATGAGTGGATTGGTCAGTGTTGGTTTCTCTCAGTTTTTCTTTCTTCTCCACATTTCCATCTAAGCATCCACTTTTTAAAAAGTCCTCATGAGAAATCATCAGTATCTTGGTGTCAGTTTTCTCCTAATACATACATTTCTATGAACTTTTGCATGATACATTTTTTACAAAGCTAGTTACCAGAAATAATGCATTTTTATATTATGTTCACTGATGCGTGCACTTTTATGTACATTTTATCTCTGTATGTGAATTGTTCAACATATTACTCGGCTGGAGAACTACATTGCAAAATTCAGAAATGTATGAATTTCAAAGGATGGCCGTGTTTCAGTATTCATGTTGTTTTGGGATGCGTGAATTAGTTAGGCTTACCTTTAAATGCAAACTGAATCAAATTTCTCCCCCTTCTCGAGTGCATGAGGCATGTAATTCTGCCACAAGAAATGAAATCACATAATTAAAGCCTTCTCTGGGTGCAACCTACCCCTCCACATCAGAGTCCATTTTTACGGAAGATTCACTGCTCTATCCTTCCCCTCTGTTCAGTTAGATTCCAGTTGGATGGGTAATGCTGATTCCTCTTTGTATTGGACAAATTATTACTGTTCTATTGCTCTTTCCTTGCAAAGATGTAGATTTGCAAGCCCATACCTGAGGTCCCTGTTCTCCTTTCCACAAGTCAATTATTTAGGCTCGCCACACTCCAGTCAGGAGGCACATCAAAATTTGTGACTTGTGCCCAGATCCTAGGAATATATTTATCTTACTCTTGCATGCTTTAAAATAAAGTGGGGGTACAGTGTAAGAGTATTTATTTACTTACTTACTTTTAAAAAAATTGTATATTGCTGTGTCATAAAAACAGAATACAATACAATAAAACAAAAAATAGACATCAGTTGACTATTATGGAAGGGTGTATGCTTTATTGCCTGCATAGGCCCAGTGGAATAAAAAAGCTTTCAGCTGGCATTTTAAGTCGGCACAGAAGTTTTCAAAGTTAGTTGATGCAACACCTAACTACCCTCCAACTATCAGAAGCCTTTGGAACTAGGATACTAAGATATTTGCTGAAGTGGGTCAAGAAATGTACAAAGTCAAAGGCTTATGCGAGAGTCTTTACTTATACTATCCACCACCAGTCAATCTTTTATCATTTGTACTTTTAAAAAATCTGTGGGTACACAGAATTTCATCTGACTGTTTTGGAAAGTTTGCCTGATTCATTCTTGCGTCTTCTTTTTTTGGCTGCTCCCTTTGGTTGCTGTGTTGAGTGTAAGGTTATTACCCTATAGCCAGCTTTCAATTGAACTAAACCACTACCATCTTCTAAAAAGAGTCAAGTCATGAAAAAGCTCCTTCCTTCCACTGATGGAACAGAAGAGCAGACCCCTCTATACAAAATCTCATAATATAAAATAATGGTTCCAGCAACAAATAGGCTTCTAAGACATGGGTTGGTTTCCATGTCACAGTTAGGGCTGGATGGATTAGCCTATTTTTTATCAATCACAAGTCTGTATGACCATCCCAATTTTAATTATTTATTTTTTTGCTCTCCCATCTCAGGGTTCTTTACCTTTATTTTTTTTAAAGATATTTATTGAGATTTTGTATAATAAAACAATCTTCACAAAAGAAACAGAAAAGAAAAGAAACAGTAAGCATTATCACAATCAAACAAAAACAAGAGAATACACTAAAAAGCATAAAAAGATAGAAAAAGAGAATAAAAAAAAACAGAAAAATCCAGTTTTTTACTTATTGTTTTTATAACCTTCCTTCCTGACTTCCTCACATCTCCCTTTTCTGTATTCCCCTTTACACAATCATGTTCAGCAGTTCCTTACCCTCTTTCAAATCTTGTTCTATATTATACATTTCAGCCTATTATGTCTCCAATTTTCCTTTCCTTTTAAATCCATTTTTACCTGATTCTTTATAACTTAATCCTTTTGTATCATTTTGTTTAAATTTGACATAATATTGTTCTGGTTTGTTTTTTTCACCCTTATTCTTTTGAAACATTTCTTACATATTCCTTTTAACTATGTCACTAATGCCATATTGTCTTTATATCCTGCATCAATTTAACATTCAAACATTTTACAATGTTTTTGCAAATAGTCTTTAAACTTCTTCCAGTCCTCTTCCACAAACTCTTCTCCCAGGTCTCGGATTCTGCCAGTCATTTCTGCCAATTCCATGTAGTCTATCACTTGCGTCTGCCATTCTTCCAGGGTGGGCAAATCTTGTGTCTTCCAGTACCCAATTTATTTATTTTTTAATGCAGATGGTTTCTTCAGTTGGTATATGCACAGACCTCTACAAAATACCATAGTGTTGTGCAACAATAAAGCAATAAAAGAAAACAAGTGGAAACAGATAAAACTGTTTGGATTTATTTAATTATTTTAAAATGCCTGCTGCCCCCAGCTTCTGGGAAAACTTGTAAATAGGGAGGGGAGTGTTTGAAAAGGTAAAGGTAAAGGACCCCTGACAGTTAAGTCTAGTCGCGAACGACACTGGGGTTGCGTCACTCATCTCACTTTACTGGCCAAGGGAGCCGGCGTTTGTCCGCAGACAGTTTTTCCAGGTCATGTGGCCAGCATGACTAAGCCACTTCTGGCGAAACCAGAAATGCCGTTTACCTTCCCGCTGCAGCGGTACCTATTTATCTATGTGCACTGGCATGCCTTCGAACTGCTAGGTTGGCAGGAGCTGGGACCGAGCAACGGGAGCTCAACCTGTCATGAGGATTCGAACCGCCAACCTTCCGATCGGCAAGCCCTAGGCTCAGTGGTTTACACCACAGTGCCACCCGTGTTTAGCATCCAACAAATTGTAGACGGTGTTGGAGCTTGACTAACTACAATGGGCAGTACCTTCCTCAAGGCAGTTGCTGCTGCACTGAAGGATCTAGCCTGAGCTGCCAAGGAACGTGAGACACCGCAAGGAAGGCCACCTGCAGATAACTGCAGTAAATGGGCAGGTGTGGAGGAGCATGTCCATTTGGTTTAAACTGGTCTACAGTACTTAGAGCAGGACTTGGACGCAATGATTTGAGTAGAATTTGGTAGCTGTGTAGAAACAGGGAGCAAAGCTTTCGGCAGGAGTCACAAGATCTAACCGTGGTGGGTTGGGGGTTTTTTTATGAATGAGATAATGAGATAGTAGGCAAAAAACATTCTGTAAAGCATTAAGGTCCATTTGTCATGCTAGGGCTTCTTTCCCCCTCCAGTGCCCAAAAAACAATCAGTCTTTCCTATCTGAGTAATACATTAAACTAAAGCACGTTAAAACTATTAAACTCCATAGTCACTGGAAAGCCCTCAAAATTAGTTTAAAAATTGAATAATTAGGCTCATGCTGTGATGACATTCAGTCTGCTGGTATTGCTTTCAGCTCCTACATAGGATCATTGTGCTGCCTTCATTAGCTGCTCCTTGGAAATTGGTTGCTAAAGAATGCCCTGTGTTTTCCATTAGATTTTTAATGGGAGAAAATGAATTATGGCCCATCCAAAAATCACAGACGTACAACCAAATTCACAACCCAGGTGAGACGAATTATGTTGGTTTAAACTGATGTTCTCTTAGTTAACTCTTCTCCTGCCCACCCAGGTTTCTCCTGGATGTTTATATGTTCTCAGTTTAGAAGTAAAGGTTTACACTCCGGCAAATGACTATAGGATCAAACCCGCCTCATTTGCTTCATTTATGATGATGAGAAAAAGTATTATGATGAAGCTAGGGATAGAGAAATCAATCTATTTCCGACTGTGTAATTTTCATATTTATTCATTCATAAATACATATTGTCCTGGTTCCTGTTTTAGAAAAAAACTGTATTAAATTTGCCTTTAAATATGCATTTAAATTCATCTTTTATCTCACTGTACTCATTTCTGGACATATGTTTTGTCACGCATTGCGGCAACTATTATTATTAGTCGTAGTAGTATTGTCAGGGCTTTTTTTCAGCTGGAACTCTCCAGAACTCAGTTCTGGCACCTCTCAGATGGGCGCCATTGCCATTATAAGAGAACAAGGGAAGTGTTTGTGGTGAGTTCCGGCCCCTTTTCTTCTAGAAAAATAGCACTTTTTGTTGTTGTTAGGTGGAGATCTGTATCACAAATTAAGGGGAAGTTTGAAGGGGAAAATCTGAAGTATAAATCTATTCTGATCTGCACATTAATTTGGGAGAGGCAGACCAAGTCAATTCCCAACAAAATTCACAGAAAACAATTTCTCATTCATCCCTTACTGGAAGCCCGCATTGCTTTACATTGCATGTCACCTCAAGCTTAAGCACTCCTACAAACAAGAAATCTAATGGGCGCCCAGGCCCTGTGACCCACAGTTCCCTAGTGATTACTAAACACATGGGCACGAGTATTTTGGTTTATGGGTTCAAATAGGCCACAACTTTATTGGTTACAGATGTGAGCAGTTTGGCTTAGGCATTGGGTGAAGCGAGGCTATATCTCGACTCCCGCTTGTCTTCTGGGGATCCATCTAAGGATAAACCACAAATAGGGGGAGCCCTATGACTTACATCAAATAGGGGCACCCTGAGGTGTCCCTACTGGGGTTGTGGCATGGTCCTAGACCACGTCCGGGCATCAGACAGGATCCACACCCCCAGATCCCTTTTACATGATACTCTTAATGAGGAGGGGCAGGCGGAGGCTACAAGTCTGCTCCACTTCACTGTGGGGAGGAGTTGCAGTGGACCGTGTGGCCACCCACTCTCCTCCGGGGGCGGGAAACAAAGTCCCGCATTGCTCGGGGGGTCCTGGCCATGTCAGCCAATCCGCTGGCTGGTGGGGACATGGTCGGGACCGGCAGGTGGAGGCTACAACCTCCTCTCCATCCAAACGAAGGCTTACCCAATGCCTAACTGCCACTTGAGCCCAAACGGCTCACCGCCAACACCCTCACACTTGCAACCAATCCCTGATGCTCTCTGTAATGTCATTCAACCAGATATCATTGCCCACATCAGAAAGGTGTACCCTGTCATTACAGTAAAGGCCTCCTGGTTGAAGGTGATGGCAGGGTGATGTATCACACAGCTTTTAAAGTACCTTTTGCACAACTGTGTGGTTTGCTTTCTTTCTAGCTCTATTATTGGCAACCAGGTCAGGACAATCATGCCAGCAAGGCTTCTCCAGCAGCTGGGACCAAATTATGGTTCAGCCGGGTACAGGGCAGCAAGCTTATCAAAGTCCTCTTTAATGTTCCAGGTTAGGTCAATGCCCTTCCTTAGAACTAAGTCGTTTTCACCAAGCTGAATGACCAATTAATCATAAAGGCCATTCAATGCATTTCGCATTGTCATGATGGACATGAATTTGTGCTATTTCATGAACATGTCTTGTCAGCCAAGGGACCCCAGGCTGCATCCTTTGCCGGTAGCAATGGCATGCATGCGGGCCCAATGTGTCTGACAATCCAGATATTGTGGGTTCTTGTGGATGTATCTTCTATATGCATTATAACTTCAACAGCCCATATCTTTAATCCTGTCTGTAGGAAGACCCCAATGTGTGGCCACCATGGCGGCCCCAGTTCTAAAGGAATGAGCTGTGAAGTCCACAGCCGGGAGGCCATAGGTCCATATTTCTTTGTGGGAATGATCTTAGGGGGGTCGAGCCAGGAGACCTGAGGTATAGATATCTTCTGGTGTCTTTTACTGGACAAGGGCCCTTGTATTTTGAAGCTAGGAACCTGATTAGCATGCCTTTACCTGACTGGTCTGTTTTAGGGTGACGGATGTGGGTTACCAATGCAGAGGGGCTAAGGTTTATGCCCTTTTGTAATAGCCCTCTGGAGAAGACACCAGGCTCACCCTAACTGACACATTCTCTCACCCTGATGGCCCCAAAGAATGCAGTGGCATAGGCTGCAGAGAACAGATGGCAATCTGAATCTTCCCCATCCACCTACTAACAATCCAGCGAGGCGTCGCTATCATACTCCAAACTGGATGTACCTGATTCCTCGTCAGTGTCATCCTTATGACTCTTCTTCCCTTTTGGGGGGGGGGACGTTGCCTTTTCTGTTTCTTCGCTGGTGATTTAGACCCACTATTCTGAGGTTGCCCGTCCTCCTCCGAGCTGGAGGTGTCAGAGCCTTGCCCCTCTTTTCGGCTCCAGTACCCCCCACCCCAGTGCTACCCACCACCTGCGGCAGACTGGTGGAAAGGTGTGTGTCAGTCTGTGCACCCTGCAAGACAATGGAAGAAGTTGTTGCCGACTGATGAGGCAAAGGGCGGGGAGGGGGCAGGTTGTAATTATGTGAACTTTGGGGGCTGGGGTGAGAAGGGCCTGCAAGCTCAGGTGATATGTGCATTCCTGACGGGGCCTGAGGTGAAGATGGGTGCAAGTGAAGGTGAACGGGAAAAGCTGGTGCCGAACCAAGAGTCCCAAAAAGTATATGATTTTCAACTGGTGGAATTGAGAGTCGCTAAAGACAACAGCTGATGTACTAGGGAACTCAGGTGACAAGTGAACGGAATTTATCCTCTTCAACCCCAGGAGAAGCAGCACACACAATTCAATCACTCACGTGGCTGACAAAACGACACCACACCAGCCCACGCCAAGTTTGCTGATCACTCTCACAGCAGAACCTTGGCTGCCCACTCCTCCCTGTGGAGGCTGGAATCAATGCAGAAACATCCTCCACCAAGCAGTTGTTTTTAGTTCCCTTCCCGAGCACGCTGCCTCACAATCAAAAGGTTGGGAGCTAAAAGCAGTAGAGAGATTGGCAAGGCTATGCAGGCAAGGAACTTCCCAGCCACCAGGCTGCTCGATCCAAGGCAAAACCAAAAGGCTCAATCCAAAGACTGCAAAAGAGGATCACCACAGTGTCCAATGATGAAAGGCAAGATCTGGTGAGAGGGCGTGAGAAAAGGACCCCCAGGCCACGCAGCAGTTAAATTTCCCATGACCATGCCCCCTACTGGCACTGATTGGCCAGTGGGGCCCCGCCCTGCACTGATGACATGACCGGGTTGGCATGAGGGGGTCATCAATTCCCCACCACCATGCTGGATCACTGCAGGGGCTCAGATGCCTGGCTGCCCACTGAAAAAGGTGGGGAGACCTTCCTCCCATCCAATCCCCAGAAAGGCACCTTCCGTCCTGAACACACCCAGACCAATGAGGACAAGTGGCTGGACTTTGAGTTTTTTATTGGCAAAGCACTCAGTTAAATGAGCTCCTACTGTGCAAGTGATGTACAACAACACTCTCCGCTACGCAGCTGGTCTAGGCAACGTACAGCTGTAGAACCCATGCTCCATTTCGGGCAATTGGAACAATAGTGTAGCCCCGCTCCTGCCGTGTTGCTTTCTTAAACCTCCTTGTTTGACAGACTGCTCAAGCACCTGAGAGCTACTCCTTAAGCAGCTCTATTTGTTCCCATCACTTCAAGCCCCTCCTTGAGTATAGAGACAATGGCGGGGGAGAGGGGATTCCAAAGACACGACTCTCTCTGGGAGGGCCACAGCCCCCCCCCCAAGTTCTGATGGGTCTGATAACAACAAGTTGTCTTAAAGTGGGCCCTCCAAATCCAGTCCTCCAATCATCAATATCTGGGCATTGGGATTCTCCCTGTACCATTCACCCCTCTCCCCCCCCCCACTTCTTTGCATCATCCTTGAAAGATTTTGCCTGGCTGGAACATGTCGTTCACCTCTGACAATACCACTTGCATGTCTGGATGGAGGATTAGAGAGGGATTTACATTGTTGCTCTCCCCACTTTTACTTTCGGACCCACCTCCACTGGCACGTGACCCCTGGGAAGTTGCCCAGGAGGGAATTTGGCCCCTAGGCTCAAAAGGAATCCCTTTAATTAGCTACCAGTAAATAATATGTCAGATACAGAGATGCTGAGAAAGAATAAATGAAAAATGTGAATTTACCTGGCTTGCTAATTTTCTGGATACATGCGTCCAAATGAAGAAGTTGAATTCTTCAGCCCTAGTTGGATGTTCATTATGAACTTGGATGCCATCCCCACTAATAAATGAATATAATGGAGCACTTTTTAATCTTGGCAACAGCGTGAGCTAGAGTCAGTTATCCGAAGCAAGAACAATTATAGAGATGCATTCTAGAGAGTTCATTTGTTCTGGAGACTTGAAACATTTATGTGAAGCTTCATATTGAATATTTAACCAGTGGAAATGTGGGATATTGAAAAAGAAAAGAAAACCTTTGGCAGGGACCCTGAAGATGCTTCACTAAACTTTGTGTCTTGTTGCTGGAATTGCCAAGTATTTGCATGCACTTCGTGCCAAAATTGTGAGTATCCAAATTTGTTATTGTGCTTCCATACTGGATCACTTGGGTCTGTGAAATATCATGACAAATAGATGTTTGTTTTTATTTTATACATGTTAGGTCTCTACCCATTTGTGCTTAAGTTGATCTATTCAGTCTTCTTGCAGAATCCAGCCTATGCAATCATCACTCGTACCAAGCACGTATCACTTGAAAAAACATCCTATGAAAATGATCTAACCTTAAGAAATTGGAGCAGTGAAGCAAACCCTTTTTAAATTATCATTATTATTTATGATGTTGCTTTAAATTTTGCTAAGCACTGTGAAAAGAATAGAATAAACAGGTCCCTGCAAGTGAAAAAGGGGGAAAGGAAGTTTGAGCTGAATGCAGCACAAAATGAAAGAAGGTTCAGGAAATTTCTCTGCTTCCCAGGTACAGTGGTACCTTGGTTGTCGAACGGCTTGGCTCCCAAACAAATCAGTTCCCAAACGCCTCAAACCCAGAAGTAAGTGTTCTGGTTTGCGAAAGTTTTTGAGAAGCTGAACTTCCGAGGCGGTTTCTGTGGTTTCCGACTGAGTACAGGAAGCTCCTACAACCAATCGGAAGCTGCACCTTTGTTTTTGAATGGTTCCTAGAGTCAAACGGAGTCCCAGAACAGATTACGTTCGACAACCAAGGTACCACTGTACATTCATTTTCAGTATGAGAACCAGGTGAACTTGCCACTGTAGTAGGTGAAATGGCTATCTGGTAGTGGATGTTGCGGGGGGGGGATGCCTCCTGTGGCCTTGGAGAAATGTTGCCAGTGCCAGGGAACTAGCCAGCAATAAATCACACCGGGTAAGTGGAGCTGACTGTTTATTACTCTTCTCAGTAAATCTTGTAAATAGATTTATTTGGTCACTTTGGGCAATTTCTTTGGGCACTTTGGGAAAGCGGAATGGAGGTTTCAGCTAGGTGCACCCCATAGGCCCCTTTCAAGATAAGAGAAATGCCCAAAGCTGGCTTTTTGGACAGTGGTCCCTGGGGCTGGATAGAGACTGCCTCTGATGCCAACCTGCCTCAGCCACCTAGAGCTCTGGGGCCCCAACCAGGGGTGATATGGGGAAATCCTACCTACTCACCTTCAGGGTGAGGCCTGAGGCCTGTTAGGCAGTACTTCAGTATCCCCACTTTCCACAGGTTGGGGTTGGTTGTCCTATTGGCTGCAGGCTTTGCCTGATATTTCGAGCTAATTCTGCTAGTTGGTTGGTTCAGAGTCAATAAAGTGACCCTAGTTCATCCCAATCTGATGTGCCTGATACTTTATTTAGTCATCAGGTCGTAAGTGGGAGGAGTAAGAATGAAATCAAGCAACCATGGTTTGCCCAAAGCTCAAGATTTCACTTGGGTTGCCAGCTATGGGTAGTATAAGCCATGGTTTGGCCTATGCTGAGTTCATTACTGTTATGCAGCACCCCAATCTCCAAGTGGTAAGACACTCAAAGGGTTATTGTGTTTGGTTTCCTTGGAATGAAGGTTCATGGAGACTGTGGTGTCTTTAGGATGTATGGTTTTATTTACACATATATACAACCTGGGGATAGGATGGAGGGGCTCACAGCTTTAACACCTCAACACATCTTACTTCCCTATTAGGTTCCCATGGGAGCCCCAAATTCCAGCACAGAATGAACATCCCTCTGACTCCACAGCTACAACAGGCTATCTGTTGCAGGCATTCACACATGCCCCCCAACACATGGTACCTTAACACTTCATTGTGACATCTGAGGAGGGCTGATGTATTAAATCAGTGTGTTTTTTAAAGAAAAAAATTGGTTCTCAGTGTTATCATACACTGAATTACAGAAATGCAATGATGTATTATTATTTCTTTATTGAATTTACACCCTGCCATTCTTCCCAAAGGAGCCCAAGGCAGCAAACAGGTCCACAGATTATAAAACAACCAGAAAATGAAGACAAACTCTATATTCAAGCAAGTCCTGTAAATTTGGGATAGGAGATTTCGAATTTCTACGTAAAGATGTGCATGGTAACAATTTTTACAATGTATTGGTTTACTGTAAGTAAATATGTTCTTATTTCTAGTCAGAATGTCATGTGAAATATTTTTATTTTGTTTGGGATTTTCCCCCTTCTTTTTGGGTGACTTGGAAGTCACCCAAATTGTGTGTTGTTTTTAAATGAAGGAAGAAAAATGGAAACGAGAGTTGAAAACCAGTTTATTAGTATGTTTGCTTGTAAACAATGTATTTTCCAGTCTGGTTTAGACAGTTCTGACATAATACTGCGGTTACATATAGAAATGTACACAGAATGGCATTATGTTTCTGTAATAACCAGATTGCACCAGAAGTAAGGTGGGGCTAGCTTTGAATTTCTCTTTGTATTAGCTTATGCTGCCATCTAATGGATAAATGAACAAGCTATAATATTTGTTCATCTGACTTTGAATATTGTGGGTTTCCTATGTCTGTGAGAAGATTAAATCTAGGATTGCCATATGTCCAGAATTTCCCGGACATATCCGGAATACCGCAGTCAGAAGCAGTGTCTGGGCAGAAATTGGATTTGGGAGCTCAGTCATCATCATCATCATAATTTTTATTTATACCCCACCCTCCCTGGCCAAAACCAGTCTCAGAGCGGCTAACATCAAATGTATAACACATTAACATAAGATCAGGCAATCAATTAACATACATCCTAAAATCAGATCAGGATCAGAATAAAACCCAATCAGATGGCAACCCGCAGATTAGGGTTGGGGACCTTAAATGCTCAACTGTTTGTGCTGAACTTAAATGAGTCTGTGAGAAAAATTAGGAGGCCACTTTCATGCAAGTTCTTATGAAAGGGGAGGGGGAGTCAGGCTGAACCCTGACCAAAGGCCTGGCAGAACAGCTCCATCTTGCAGGCCCTGCGGAAAGATGTCAAATCCCGCAGGGCCCTGGTCTCTTGTGACAGAGCGTTTCCACCAGGCCAGGGCCACGGCCGAAAAGGCCTTGGCCCTGGTCGAGGCCAGTCTAATCTCCTTGAGGCTCGGGACCTCCAAGATGTTGTTATTTGCAGACCATAAGGTCCTCCATGGGGCATACCATAGAACACATGCTCTTGGTTAAAGAACACAGAGCAGAAAGTTGAAAGTTCTCACAATGGAAGGATGTAAGAAGTTGGATCTCCCAAGGATCTGCAGTTGGACCAGTGCTTTTGGGCTTGTTCATAAATGA
Organism: Podarcis liolepis; assembly: GCF_965112155.1. Taxonomy (NCBI): domain Eukaryota; kingdom Metazoa; phylum Chordata; class Lepidosauria; order Squamata; family Lacertidae; genus Podarcis; species Podarcis liolepis. The sequence continues at coordinate 12,284,293 of NC_139570.1, read as the reverse complement.
TCCTGAGTTAGGGGTGAATAATGACATGTCTAAATTTGCTAATGATACATGGGTGGCTACAGCAAAAAGGTATTATGAGGAGCTGTAGAAAGATTTGAGCTCCAAATTGGGTGAACGAGTGCTGAAATGGCAGTTGCAGTTCAGTGTAAGCAAATTTAAAGTGGGGCATCTTGGAAGTATACAGTATTATGCATGGTGTGCCGGAAATGGATTGGAGAACCCTGCGTCATCCAATAATTTGTAAAAATAAAAATAGTTTTAGTGTGGCAGCATCCACACTTTGTAACTCCCTGTGTATTGGCACCAGGCAAGTCTCTTCATTTAGTCTTTTCGGTGTCTGCTAAAAACATTTTTTTCTTTGGGCAAGCCTATTCATGCATGTAGAATGTTGAATATATGTTCTAACCTGGTTTTATAGCTTGTATGTTTTTCAACAGCTGTTTTTGACTCATGACTTCATAGTTGTTGATGTTTTATAAACAGCAGCTTTAGGGTTGTTGTTTTCCACAGTCAAGCAGTATATAAATTTTATGGGGGGAAATGTTGGAAGATTCAGGACAGGCGAATGAAAGCGCTTCTTTAACACAGTGCATAGCTAAACTGTAATAATTTGCTACCATGAGATGTCACAATTGGTACTAAGATACCTTTAAAAGTGTATTAATGGAGGATAAGTCATGACGGCTTTGGCTACCTCCATCAGAGGTATGCTTCTGAGTACCAGTTGCTGGAAATATGTGAGGAGAGGACTGCTGTGTTCATGTCCTACTTGTGGTATTCCCATAGGCATCTGGTCGACAACTATGAGAACAGAATGCTGGACTAGATTACCTGCAGTCTGATATATTAGGCTTTTCTTACATTCTCCATGGTTCAATTCCAAGCATCCTCAATTTAAAATATTTCAAGGAACATCCTGAAGAGCTATTGTCCATCAAAGTGAACATTACCGAGGATGATGAATTAATGCAGGATAGGAAACCTGTGTGGTCCCCTCACTGCCCACCCAGAGTTGCTGGACTTAAACTCCCACCATCCTTGACCATTGTCTTTGTTGTGTGATGGGAACTAAAGTCCAAAAACATATGGAAGACCACAGGTTCCCCATCTCTGGAGCAATGGATTAAATAAAGAGTGTTATAGAAGGTCCAACCTGTATCATTTTTCTCGTCTTTCAAAAAAATTATCACAACGGTTTGATTCCAATATCTACAAACATTTGAAGACAACCAGAACATTTCTTTCTGCCAAGTTGTCTATTGGGTTTAGGTCATTTTCAATTTGGGGGCCTATCCTCTAAATTCCTTCAGCTTTGTAGCCTCTGATGCTTTCCTTTAGGTCACCAGCACTTGGCAATGTTTACAAATCGTTCTATTCTATTCTATTTTAAAATACAGGAGATGAGCCATCCAAAAGTCTTTTCATAGAGCCTCTGCTTCTATTTCAGCTGTATCACTTAAGGTCCCCAAAGTCCATTGAAAGAAATTCAGCAGCTCATTAGAAGAAACAGAGCCCTTTTTATTATATTCTCTAATCTCTTTATTGCCAGAATCACAAATGAGAATATAAGGTATGCACCAATAGCCTATTAGCCCCTCTGGATTCTCTGTTCTACTCTCTGCCTTAGTGGTTTCCATAATAATAGCTCTGCCCAGGCCTCTCATCACTGCTGCAGCCTCCCATAACAGTTGCTACAGCGATAGCTTCAGGGGACTCCTAGGCAAGCACAGTGGTAATGGACACAGCCAATTAATTTTCTCTCTACCTTTTCCCCATGCATAGTTTTGCTCAACACTGGCACTGAATGTCAAGTTTAAAATTTCATTGTTTCCTCATCCCCAAACCATCCCTTCAAACCTCCCTAATAAATGTAATCAATGCATTTAGAGCTATGGATGCTTAATCATGTCAAACACAGTAGTTTTCCATAGACACCTCACCTTGCAGCAGCAGCGCTACAGTACACAGAGAAATCAGCAGGGTCAGAATTCCAGGCCAGGAGCTGTGAGGGCCTGACCCCCTTAAGGATTTATCTGGTTCTTCTGAGGCCTCATTGGGTTGTCAGGTGGAAAAAAATAACATGGCCCAAGCAGGTCCAAAGGCTAAGGACAGAGAAAGGAGATGAGAGCAGAAGGAACCAGGGGGGACCCTGTTAAAATGTGCAGTTCAAGGCAAAGCAAGATACCCAAAGTCTGTGTCCAGTTTGGTGGGAACTGGGAACTCGCAGGGAAAGCAGGAAGCATCTGCCAAGCAGCCACCACATTGGACCTTGGACAGAACTATTATCTACAGAGAGCTAGAACTCGCTGGTGCCTTATGTGAGCTGATGAGCCCTGGAGTGTGGTAGGCTCCAGCTCCTTGTAACAAACATTGTCTTATTTTGTAGTCTTTGGTTTCTGCAAGGCTGGAGAGGTGGAGGCACTGCAAGGGAGTCATCCTCTGAGCCACAGGATGACAGCAGAGCTGTGTGAATGAGAAACTCTCTGTTCTCCCTCGAAAGAAGCAGTCTTATCCTCATCAAACAACTCTGCCATGCAAGACAAGATCCCTGACTCATGACATTCTGCAGCGGCTACTCATAAGAAAGAGTTTTCTCAGACAGATGGGCAAGCCCAGGACTTTGTATGCCTAGGTGAGTTGTGGGGTTGGCTGACACTGATGGAAAAGTCCCTAGTGGGGCCAATCCCAGTGGAGTACCCTGTCAGTTCCTGGCTGCTCCTTTGGAGCCATATCCTTACCTGGACTCAAATCATTGTGCTGCTGGCCAACCAGATGCCTACAGGAAAGACACAAGCAGGTCTTGAGCTCAGCAGCATTCTCCCCTCCAGTGGTCACCACAACTGGAATTCAGAAGTATACATTGTTTTGACATCAGGTGAAGAAGATGCACCATTTTCACAGGGTGGGGGGAGGTGAAGATGAGATTGGAACACCCCTCCCACTTGTAGTGCTGTTGCTTTTTCTGACTTCTGTCAGCTTAATTTATGGTCTCATAATCTAATAAATGGTTGACCTGTTACATTGAGCAGTATTTAGTTCACTCTGGGACTACATGATGAAGTGTGGTCTATGAATGCCTATGGAAAAAATATGCCATGCATAGCTTCTGGAGTATTAACATTTGTCCTTGTTTCTGTCAACTGCAAACCAGTTCGTCCTTTGGAATGTCACTGTGCCCTTGAAGAAGTCTGCTACAAGCAGAGGACCACCCAGCTGTGTAAGCATCTTAAGCCAGTACAGTCAGAAGTTGGAGCCATATTGTTGGAGCCACACCAAACATTGAAATCACATTTAAACCAGTCATGACTTCCCCCAAAGAATGCTGGGGATGGTATTTGTCAAGGGTGCTGAGAATTGTGATTCTGCAGCGGGTCTCTTAACAGCTCTCAGCACCCTTAACAGACAACAGTTCCCAGGCTTCTTTGGGGGAAGCCATGACTGTTAAAGTATCGCAAGAGCTCTTTAAACGCATGTGACTAGAGACACAAAGAGAGGATTTTGCCATTGCTTTTCATTGAATGTGTGAATGGTGTTGTTTCTGATCACATGCACACACATACACACTTCAGGCAATAGGATTTCCATAATTAAGGGGCAACAGAATTGCAGCAGATTGCTCTCAGAGGGAAGGAAGATTTAGCTTTCATTATGGAGTGAAGGTCATATTCTGAGTGGAGAAAGCTGAATGAGTGAAACTTGAATGATCAAAAACATTTTTTAAATCCTCCTTAAACATATAGTATGATGCATGTCAGAACTGGGCATAAATTCTGTTGACATGAAATTATAGTGTTTAATGAAAACAAGCCACAGATGGATGGAGGGCTTCACCTGAATGCTTTGTCAACCCATTGCCATTCCGAGGATACTTGGTGACAATAAATATGGAGGAAAAAGTAAAGCTCTTTCGACTCAATTTTACACGCCATTTACTTGCCCGCATTGATTCCTCTGTTAGACGAACATTTTCCAATGTCACATGCAGCACTGAGGAAGAAAAGTGATTTTATATATTATCACAATTGCTTAGTGGGAAGTGTGTTGGTCAGGATTAGGCATGGATGACTATGTTCATTTCTGTTTCTCTTGTTTTCTTACTTTTCCAGTCTCAGGTGAAGTTTTCCACATCATTTTGCAATGTAAAAAAAATGCTCATGAAAATTTACCAGCGTTTTAGTGCAAATTTTCCCTAATGTACACATTTCTCTATGCAATTTTTCCTAATATACACATTTTTGCAAAGCAGTTTTCCCTAATATTATGAAGTTTTTCATTTTATTCTCACTAATAAATATGCATCTATATGAACACTAGTACCCTAGTATAGTGGTACCTTGGTCGTCGAATGGAATCCGTTCCGGGAGTCTGTTTGACTTCCAAAACGTTTGCAAACCAAGGTGCGGCTTCTGATTGGCTGATTGGCCCCAGAAACAATGCCAACAGCCGAAAAGGACATTTGGCTTCCCAAAAAAATGTTTGCAAACCGGAACACCTACTTCCGTGTTTGCGGTCTTCAGGAGCCAAAACGTCTGAGTACCAAGGCGTTCGACAACCAAGGTATGACTGTATATGCATTTTTGTACACATTATTTGGCTAGAGAACTAGCTTGAAAAAATCATAAATTGGCTATGTGGCTGGCTGGTGATCATGGAAGTAGCATTCCCAAACATCTGAAGGGTACCAGTTTGCAGTGTCGGTTTTAGGGTAGCATGAGTGATGCAGCTATACTAGACATCAAGCTGCAAGGGCACCACAATGATGTTGTAGAACAGAGCACGAGAGGTGGGGATGCCAAATTTTACTGTCACACGGGGTCACCGAAATTTGAGAGCCCAAAGTCTACTAATGCAGTTTGGAGGAAGCTAGTCTATATTGGCTGTAGGCAGGTATGCAGGATTTCAGGCTGTGATCTTTTTCAACTTTATCTGGATATATTGGGGATTGAACCCAAACTTCTACATGCAAAGCATGTGCTCTTCCACTGAACTTTCCCCCTTCCCCTGCCCTATATTCTAACATTCAAACTTGTTTGATCATCAAGTCATGGAATTGTAGAGATGGAAGGGACCACTGGGGTCATCTAGCCCAAACTCCCTGAAATGCAGAAATCTTTTTGCCCAATGTAGGGATTGAACCCATGACCCAGAGATTAGGAGTCTCATGACCAACTGAGCTATTTCTTAGTAGATCCTGGGGTACAGCTCCACAGATGGGCTGAGAAACAAATTCAAAAGCCTGATGGTTTCTATGACTTTACCAAACCCAGCTACGTTGGCTAAGAAAGCTTTAGCTGAGCTTATTCAGTTTGGGTTACACTGTAATTTATGCCAATAGAAAGTCTGCATTAGCTTCGGTGAGCTATCACTAAGTGCTAAGGTCAGCTGTGCATTTCATACTTCAGCTGTACGGGAAGCATTTTATGGCTTTTCAGAGTCATGCTGCAGCAAAAAGGGTTCTTTATGATGCCACAGACAATTAATTGAGGCACATTACCTAAAAACTAAAAAGGTCACACATGGAACATAATCGACACCTTGTATCCCTTGTTGCTGAGTGCTGAAATGCAAATGAGTGCATTTTGACTTCCTTGGAGTAGCATAACTCTTTGGCGGTCTTGAATTATGCTTCCATTTGCTTACACTTTAAAATACTAAGTTTACCTCCCTTTTTAAAATAATAACATTGGTCAGAGTTGGAAACAGTTACAGACCATTTTTAATTTTTATTTATTTTGAGGAGAGAAAGCGCATTAAGCTGCAATTATAGCTGTGTCTGGCACAAATGGGAAAAGGAGTGTGGGAATCTGCATAAAAGACACTTTCAAATGCCTCAGCAAATCCTCTTAAGGCTGCAATAATAATATTGTGTCTGTGCTGTAAGAAAGATAAAAAAGGACAGCTCAGAAGGGTAAATTGGAATGGAAAGACATCAGAGTGTAAGGTCAAGAAGAGAGGAGTTGGGGGACATGTCCTATATTCAAAAATACAGCACACTCAGGACTGGAAATGGTAGAATATTCTGGGCCTCTGAACATTATGGACATTATTCACATCTGTGAATAGTAAAAGTCATTTTGTCACAAGGATCTGACCATGAATGAAAATCTATGTTTTGAGCATGGAAAAGCCAAACTGTGTGTGATGTAGTGTGTCCTTTTGGTTCTTCCATTAGGAGACTGATAGGCTGTGTTGCTCACAGCAAGAGGAGATCAACCTGGCCCTATCCAGCCAGAGAAGGAGCAGTTGAAGGGAGTTTGCCTCTCCCCGCTCAGGCAGAAGAACATTTGCCTCCAACTACCAATTGCCTTGGGATCCAGAACTGAAGGGGAGCACCCTCTGGCTTCGCGCGTGAGCCAGGGACTAAAAATTACTGGGTTGGGATGGGTGAACCTCTCAATTTGGGTTTCTCTCTGTTTCTCATTTTTACAGCCTTAAGTTTAGTTCTCTATATTTCTCCATCAGTTTATGGGTTTTAAAAATAAGACTTCATGAAAGCATTCTGGTGTGAACTTCTCCCAATATGCAAGTGCTGTTGTTTTTTTTAAAAAATCAATTTCCTCAATGCACCCCTTTGCAAAGCAATTTTACTTAATGTGATGCAATTTTTCTTGCCCCTGCCCCCATCATTAATAAACTTAAAAGGGGGATAGCATTTGGTTCCCATGCATTTGGTTCTTGGGTTCAGTCCCCAACATCTCCTTGAAGGCCTTGGAGAACCACTACCTGGCAGAGTAGTCAATAAATACTGGGCTTGATAGGCTCATAAACCAGCACTTTAAGGAAGCTTTGAGTTCTCGCCTCTGTATCATTGACTTCCTTCACAGTCATTCATATAGGAAGACTATCAACCTACTAGCTTTACCATGCTTCTCTTATTCAGCAAGGGCAGAAAGTTTTCAATAAAATTATAGGAGAAAAATCTGATGTCTTATCAATGGGAGGCAGCTTTATATATTCATACACTCCTTCCCATGGACTCCTGCCATGCGGTTGGGCTATTCTGGCATTGTGTTTGTGGTAGAAGAGGGAGAAGTGCAACAAAAATTCCCACACTGCAAAGATAATGCCAGAACAAGGCCCTCAATGGAGAATGTTGTTTAAGATTAGGTTGGAGACAGCCAGGGCTTTTTTTAGTGGGAACCTGCCAGAACTCAGTTCCAGCACCTCTCAGGTGGGTGCCATTGCCATTATGGGAGAACAAGGGAAGCATTCATGGTGAGTTCCAACACCTCTTTTTCTAGCAATGGAGACAGCCAACACTACACCCCGCTGTAGTTATTGGGTCCAGCTATGAAAATTGGTTATGCTGGAAGGAGCTGGTGGGAGTTGGAGTTGTAAAGGCACCATGCTGGCTGTTCCTGAGGAGGTAGAAGGACCCGTTGGGTGGTTAGTTCTGTCTCCTCTAGAGCATAGGCCAGTGCCTTACACTGAGGCCATTCACTGGCTCAGTGTTGTCTACACCAGAGCTAGTCAATGTGCTGCACTCCAGATGTTATGAGCTATAACTCCCATCAGCCCCAGCTAGCATGGCCAAAGGCCATGGATGGTGGAAGTTGTAATCTACAATGTCTGGAGGATATTGTGTTGACCAGCCATCATTTATACTGTTGGACAGGGTTTTCCCCACCCAACCTGGAGATGTTTTGATATGATCCGGATACCTTTTTCATGCAAAACATGTGCTTGACCTATAGACCACTTTCTGTTCTGATTCTGATCTGATGCTAGTCAAAGCATGCCATGCCCATCTTGACAACAGAATGAAATTCCCAAACTAGTTTAATGTGTAGGAAGAGAGAGGGAGGAGGAGACCTCCCAGGCTCATATAGAGACACAATTTAGTTATCATGCAACAAACAGAAAGCCACTGTCTTTTAAAAGGCCAGAATATAGTCATGATGTCTAATAAGAAGGAGAAGGAGGAAGAGGGGGGGAAGAAAACCCAGCCAGGATCATATGCAGACACAGGTTAGTTAGGATGCAGCACACCACTGCCTTGGTACATTTTCTTTTCTCCCAGAAAAATGCTTTTATAGCTCAGTGGAGGAGGAAAGATTTAAATAAAGTTATGAGAGAGAATTTGATTTGATCATCAGTTTAAAGAATGCTGGAGTGGTAATTGGAAAATTGAATCCTTACTAGGATTCACTGTAAGGAGAGTAAAATTTGGCATGCATGAAATGAGATGTTACCGGCCAGGTGATTTATCACCCAAAGTGAGTTTGCCACAGCTCATTTGCTTTTACTACGCAAGTCCCTCCCCTTTCTCCTCTCGCTCACCCTGATCTTAGGGTTGAGCACATGGATATTTGTTTTCCCTTTTTCTGTTTTCCTGTCAAGCCTGCTGCTTATTCCCAAGAGTTTATGTGCTTTTTTTTTTGCTTTTTTTTGCTGGTGTTGGCCACAATAGTGTTGAATGGGTGTGGGGGTCCATCTGTTTGCATTTTAATAAAAGGCTACTTAATTTGGACTTCTTCAGCCAATGACATGATATTGATATTTCTCCAAAACATGGAGAAATAGGTTTAAGTTTAGCAAAATGAGAAACTGAACCAAAATTGGCAGATCCTTTCCTCCCAGTTGTAAGTGCAGCTGCACTTCCTGGAACTGGGTCTCAGAACTTTATGATCAATTGGGTGTTTGCTCATTTCTCTCTCTCTCTCTCTCTCTCTCTCTCTCTCTCACACACACACACACACACACACGTCACCAGCGCTGATATCAGCAGGCAGCTACCCCATGCACCTGCCAAGGCCCATTAACTGAAGCAGAGCCCTTTGCTGCCCTCACACCTGCCTGTTATCATAAGAAAATAAGGAGAGCTGAATCAGGACAATGGCTTATCATGTACACCATTCAGTTCTTACAGTAGCTAATGAGATGTCTAAAGGGAGCCTGCAAGCAGTGCCTGAGTGCAACACCAACTCAGTAGTGATTCCTAACTACTGGCATTCAGAAGCATTGCCACCTACGAAAGAGCAGGCACATTGCCCCTCCAGTCACAAACTTATCTGGCAGTAGTTGCTGAGCCTGAGAAGCTGCCCATCATCGAAAATGTTCCACAGTAACTGTCTCCACATTGGGATGTGGTTATTTGAACCCCCGTTTGAAGGCTTCCATCAACCATGATTAATTATGCTGGTGCAAACCTTTGAATGGGGACCCTTGAAACACAAACATTTACTTGAGTCCGGCCCCATTTGAACTCAAAGTAGGTTTAGTCTTGATGTCCCTTTTCACATTTCTTCTGTTGGGCTGAGGAAAACTACAGTTGTGGACACCATTCCTAACCATGTTCTCTGCAGGTGAATCCACTTAAAAGCAATTGTTTTTCAAATAATGTTTAGCATCATGATGGATCATTGTGAAATGTTACATTTCTAAATACAAAAGTAGTACCAAGCCAGTTGTTCCATCAGCACAAGGATTTACAGATGTGCAACAAATATTTCCCCTCTCCACCCCCCGATACCCACTTAAATCTGTTTTAGGGGCTCTCCCAACCCTAGGGTTGCCATATTTGAAGGTTTGGGTTGTTGTTGGTTTTTTTGCAAAATCTCCAAAATATCCAGTTGTCAGCCACAGTGGGGGGTCATCAAAAAACAGCTCAGCAGCTCAGTGAACTTACAAAAGAAACTCAACAACTGCTTTTGCAATTTCCCAAATTTCTTAATTTTGGGTTCCCAAAAATAGGGGTTGTCTTATACATGGGGTTGTGTTATGCATGAAAAATTACAGTAAGTTTTTGATGCATCTTTTAGGGAATTCACACACACACACAAAAAAAACTTACAGTATGGGCAGCCCTAGGTTCGGATTTTCCTGGAAATTTTTACTGATTTCTGAAAATTCCGCCCGGACGCTATTTTCTGTGGACGAATCCCATATATGTCCAGGAATTTCCATACATAAGGCAGCCCTACCCAACCCTCTAGAGCAGATTAGGGAATAATATAAGTGAGGAGAGAGGCAAAGTTCTATTCTGCAAGCATAAATCCTTGCACTAACAGAATGAGGGCATTGGAGACATACAACCCTTGGTTTTACTTTAGAATTGAACATTTTGAAACTGACCAACTACTTCTTTAAAAATGTCCCCAAAAGGAAATTCTCTTATAATCTAAGCTTTTCTGCTTTCCCTTAGCAGACTTGCAAATCTTAGCAGAAAAAAAACCTTTTCCATCCTGGGGAATATGATATATTTTGCACCACCACAATTCTTCAAAGGATGCATAATTAATGATTCACATTCTTCTGTTTTCATCTGGGCCCTGATCAAAAATTGATGATTATCTTCATAGGTCATCCAATTATAATTCAAAGTAAGTATATCTAATAAAAGATTAACACAAATTTCCATTTATCCAAAAGACAAAAGCTATGTTAAGATTAAGTTAAGGGTTAGAGGTCACAACAGTAATTTAAAGCTCAGTGTATCACAGGCAAATTGTAGTCCTCTTCAAAGCTAAAAATTAAGGTCGGGGGAGGAATCCTGAGAAATTCTGAATTAATCTTAGCTGAAAAGAAATCGTGCCGCCTGATGCATGGATTGGCTTAACTTGTAGTTTTCCTGTGTAATGACTTGTGTTTCAATGGCTAAAGTAAGTTCCTGCACTTCAGAGGCGGAGCAGTATCAGCAAAGTAGTTCTTGTGGTGACCATGACAACTCATGTCATGCTGTGATCTGAAAGCTACAGATTATCTTCACCAACAGGGATTGGCTTAAGCGCTTCTTTTCCTGGTAAAGCATGCCCATTTTGAAAACTAAGGCAGAGACAAAAGATCTGTGACTGTCCCAATGTTGTTGGACTCCAACTCCCATCAGCCCCACAAGCATTCCCCATGGTCACAGATTTTTAGACCTGGAGTGCAATAACATCTGAAGGTCCACAGCTTCTCCATCCCTGATTTAAATGTATAAACAACAAGCTGCTCCCATGCCTAAATAACTAGAGTTTCCTGACTGGAGTGTTGGGAGCAAAGAAACAATGTTTGCAATAAGTTACCTGAACCAGTAGAAAGTACAGTGGTACCTTGGCTGTCGAACTCCTGGAATGGTTCGGAAACCAAGGCACGGCTCTCGATTGACTGCAGGAGCTTCCTTCACTCAACCAGAAGCTGCTGAAGCTGCATCTGACATTTGGCTTCCAAAAAGCCTTCACAAACCGGAACACTCACTTCCAGGTTTGCAGCATTCAGGAGCAAAAACATCCCAGTACCAAGGCATTCACCAACCAAGGTACAACTGTAATGGAAAGGCTACCTGTCCTTCCCTCACAGATTCCTTCTTGAACAACTTCCTGTAGATTGCTTTTCTTCAGCCTTTACTTCCTTCCTGCTTCTTCTCCAAATCAGTTAGTGTTAGTCTTAGCCTCTTGATTCTAGGTTGGCCACAAGTAACCCTGTACCCTGAATAGCTTTGTTTGCCATGAGTAAAAAACAACCTTAAGCTTCTATATTATTTTAACCAGCAGCCTTTCCAGACTATTAACTTCCGCAGTCGATTCCAATATATATACCAGACTCCAAAAGGGAGTAGTGTTATCTGAAAACCAAAGCACATTTCCTAGCTATGACCTTCCTGTAGGTATTTGCTTCGCCATTGTTGGGACAGGGATGATGCACTAGATGGTCTTGAGGTCGGATATAGTCAGACTCTTCTTCTGCTTTTACAATATAAGGCAAGGGGGGGTCTGTGGGCCTCCAGATGTTGCTGACCTCCAACTCCCATCAGCCCCAGCCAGCAAGGCCAATGGCTAGGAATGGTGGGTGTTGTAGCCCAGCAACATCTGAGAGCCACAGGTCCCACAACGCTGATTGAATAGGGTGGGCACTCCACATGGAAAAATGTCCACATGAAGAATAGATCTTGGCATTCACAGAGAGGGGGACGCTCATGCTTATTAGAGTTACATGCCAGTGGGACTAACCATTAGGTACCCAATGGACACATTAACTTAGGTGTATTCAGGTTCAGGCAGAGACTCTTGAGGGAACAGTGACATACCATCACATGTTCTATATCTACTGTATTTCTTAGAAAGAAGGTTGTTTCTCTGTCCATTTGTTCTCTCTGGGTTTGGACACATGTTCAGTTATTGCCAAACTCAGCATAAGGGTGCCTAAGGTTGGGGTTGGGGGTCTACATTGACAATGTGCTGCTGGATGCCATTTTGAATCAAGACAGTCAACTGAAACAATCACTTTGACATAACTTCATCTATTTGGGGGCATGGGGTTGGCCACCTCTTGAGATATCATCACCAAACCTCTGCATGAAGGTTCCCAAGCTGGAGGCAGCAGTCTTTGTTGATGTTTGGATGACAGACACCACTTTGAATCAAAATGGCAGGCTGAAACATGGCTTTGGTGTGACTTCACCCAGTGGCGGAGCTTCATGCTCCGGCACCAGGTGGTGGAGAGCAGGCGGAGGCATGGCTGGCACGCGTCCCGGGGACGTGGCATGCCACCTGGGGGCATGGCACCCAGCACAGGCAGGGGGCAGCCTCAATGGCACCCTACCAGGATCGCGCTGCCGGGGGCGGTGCACTCCCCCCGCACTCCTCTTCCTCCACCACTGACTTCACCCAATTTGGTGTGGCAGCCCCAAACTGCACCAATGTGCACCAACTCCTCTGCAGATTGTTGCCTGGTTTGCCCAGTTCAGTGTCATGGTCTAAACTGTGCAGATTTTGTGGACTCTGAAGGTACAGTCACCAAATTTGTCGTGACAGGTCACAACTGTGCTGATTTGGATGCCTCTCAGGACATTGTTATTCAACTTGTCAGAAGAGTTCCTGAGGTAACTTGTCAAAAGGGTTCCTGCCGATCTTTGGACACTGGACACCATTTTGAATCAATATGGTGGACTGAAAGGTGACTTTGGTGTGACTTTGCCCTTATGGGTTTGACTGTTAAAAACAAGAGTTCCTAAGGTGGAGGAAGAAGAAGAAGAGTTTGGATTTGATATCCCGCCTTTCACTCCCCTTAAGGAGTCTCAAGGCGGCTAACATTCTCCTTTCCCTTCCTCCCCCACAATACTCCGTGAGGTGAGTGGGGCTGAGAGACTTCAAAGAAGTGTGACTAGCCCAAGGTCACCCAGCAGCTGCATGTGGAGGAGCGGAGACACGAACCCGGTTCCCCAGATTACGAGACTACCGCTCTTAACCACTACACCACACTGGCTACATTTGGATGATATTAGATGCAATGAACAATGCATCTCTCTCTCTCTCTCTCTCTCTCTCTCTCTCTCTCTCTCTCTCTCTCTCTCTCTGTGTGTGTGTGTGTGTGTGTTTGTTTGCAGTCCCGAACCCATTTAAAAATCACTTTGCGACGGGTTTTTTTTTCAGAATCCAGGGAAGCACTGGGTACTCCCCACTAGTTACTGGGTTACTGGCTTTGATTCAACAGCTTCCATGTATTCTCCAGTTGTGCCTCCAAATGTTCTTGGTGGTGGTGGTTGTTTCCCCCCCCCCTCGGAAATGGAGTAGATCCCGTATCTGTCTACTAATCTTTCATAATTGGAGTAAACATTACTGTAAATAGAAGATGCTCAACTTATCTCTGACAGAATGTTAATAGGATTAGCAGGCAATATGGAATCTCATTGCCAGTGAGTGCTGTAATCCTCCTAATTAGAGTGGTATATCATGGCATAAACCCAGTGTTGTGATTTTAATGAGCAAAAACATACTTAGGGGGAAAATATGGGGGAAATCTAAATATTTTCATGTCGTCTTTGCTTCTTCAGCAAAAGAAGGGGGGGTCCTCTGTTTTAATCAAGGATGCAAATTCTTTTGGCGCTAACACCTGCCTTACTCTCTTTGAGTAAGCAACCCTGATGCATCTTGCTGTACCTGAGAAGCAGCTCCGTCACAGATGTGTTTGGTCTTTACCGACTTTATCAGCTTCTTCCCATAGAAAAGTGCTATTTGTTGGTTACAAAGGCAGGAAATAGGTATACAAGATCCAGGTTTGGGGAAAGTACTCTTTGGTGAGAGAACCCCAGCAGAAGTTTTAGATCACAAAATATGCAGCAAAGTAAATATAGGCTGTTAGACCTTTAAAACATGCCCTTCTATGTTCCTTCAAAAGTTTCCCCCTTCTCCTAGCATAGAAAAAGGCTACATGTTTTGTAAGAATGGTTTAAGTTAAAGTTTTAAAAGGTAACTTGCAACTTTTGTTCATTTAACTTGTGCACATTTTTCTTTAGGCACTTGGCTTTTTTTTTTAAGAGGGTGGAAAGCAAAAAAAAAAAAAAAAAAAGGCTTTGCCAATCCCACCTGCCACTGAGCCCAATGTCTTTTGACTATACTCGATTTTGGATTTACACTATTGCACACATCATTTTCTGATTGTGGCTTCCCAAGGGCACCTGGTTGGCCACTCTGAGAACAAGATGCAGGATTAGATAGGCCTTTGGTCTGATCCAGTGGAGCTCTTCTATATTCTTATATGTTGTGTCCCTGTAAGAAACTGATTTGTTTTCAATAAATGCATTAGCATTTTCAACTTTCCCCACCATGAAGCTGCAGGGATGGGGCAACTGGCCCTGTTGAATTACTGCCTGTAAAGCAACTAGGAAGCTACCTTTACTGAATTGGACCATTGCTCCAACCAGCTCAGCCTTGTCTACAATGACCAGCACTGGCTCTCCCACATCTCAGGCAGCAATGTCTTCTCCCAGCTTAACCCAGAGTTGCCAGGGATTGATCTTGAGGCTTTCTGCATGCAAAGCAAATATTCTGCCACTAAGTTATGGCCTTTCTCTGTTCTGTTAGAGGCATGGGACATACTATTATGAAAGGGTTTGGCAACCTGCCCCCTTTATATTGTACAAATGTTGTGTATTTCCATCCTAATCTTGAAAACTGAGCAATGGGGTTTCATTTACACAGAGAACATAACTCAGCCTGTTGGACTCAGAGGCATTTCACTATAACAAACTCTGTGCATTTCCAAGCATGTTTCCAAGCGTGCATTTCCAAAGTGTTGGTGCTGACCTTTAAAGCCCTAAACGGCCTCGGTCCAGTATACCTGAAGGAGCGTCTCCATCCCCATCGTTCAGCCCGGACACTGAGGTCCAGCTCCAAGGGCCTTCTAGAAGTTCCCTCGCTGCGAGAAGCAAAGTTACAGGGAACCAGGCAGAGGGCCTTCTTGGGAGTGGCACCCACCCTGTGGAATGCCCTCCCATCAGATGTCAAAGAGAAAAATAACCACCAAACTTTTAGAAGACATCTAAAGGCAGCCCTGTTTAGGGAAGCTTTTAATGTTTAATAGATTATTGTATTTTAGTGTTTTGTTGGAAACCGCCCAGAGTGGCTGGCTATAAATAAATTATTATTATTATTATTATTATTATTATTATTATTATTAGTGCACTCATGCACTGCTTGTGGCTTCCCATAAGCATCTGGTTGGCTACTATGGGAAGAGAATACTGGACTAGATCGCTCTGGTGGAGCTCTTCTTAGTTTCTTATATGCCACATTCCTGAATGAAACCTCACTGTTTTTGGAAGGTCAAGAGGAGCATCTGTGTTTTCTGCTTCCCTCACCATGGACCTGCAGTGGTGGAAAAACTGAACCTGTTGAACTACTGCATGTAAAGCCCACTCTTAGAGGTGTGGAAGTTACTGCCAGGAGAGGGCATGTCCCTTATGCCCTTTATGGTATGTCAGCCTCTTGCTTCCACATTCCCATCCTAATCTCTAATGTAGAAAAGTCCTAAATAAATTGAACGGAAGAAGGGAGTCGATTTACCATCCATGCAACAAGTCCATACAGCAAGGGAACTCAGGGACAACCTCCTGGCGGCGGTTTCACAATTCAAGCTCAGATACATTTCAGCATAACAAGCTGTGTGGTGGATTGCAAATTCATTGAATAAACTTCATTTTGAGAATTGCTTTCCTCTCTTTGGGAGACATAGGGAGATAAGCAAGGACTTCTCATCATCTCGGGATGATGAGTGCCTGGACCCACAAACCACTTCTTTCATCCCTTGACCTTAGAGTTTCCCATTCCTCTTCCTTTTGAAATGGTCCAGAATCCGAGTTTTAGAGGGTGAAGGGAAGACTTCATTATCACTGTGTACCTCGGGCTTCATTGTGAATAAATCCAATTATATCCTAGTAATGAGACTACTGGATTTTAAAGTCATGTTTAATGAATGGTAAAGTGTACTCAAAAACAAGCTGAACAACTCTGCTTGCCCCAGAGGTCCTCAGAGATCAATGCGCTTAATTGGTTATGGCATAGCATAGAAGCAGATGTGCAAGGATGTATTGATCTAACTAGTTCCTCTGAATTAAAACTGGTGCTCATACGAGAGGACCCAGGTGAACAGTAATTTCTTGCTATATGCCAGCTTTTTTTCTGGATGCAACCAGTGAATACTCAAGATGCAATCTGTAGACATGTGCACACTTATGTATCAGTGGTAATTTTAAAGCGTTTTACAATGCACTTTTCATCTATCATCATCATTATTTCATAATCTGATATCCATAAATGGATGCAAAAATGTTTAATTAAATATTCAGACAATACCGTTGCAGAAGCACTTCATGGGTGATATCCAACTAGCTTCTGCTGGTGCAAGGATTTTGGCTGTGCAAGAGAACATTCCTCTCGTCTCCTCTCCTCTCCTCTCCTCTCCTTTCCCCATGTACCACATAAATCTGTTCTGGTGGTGGTCCTCTTCAGAGCAGATTTAGGTTCGGTGTGTGGAATGCATGGAAAGAAGAGAGAGGAGGGAAATCCCACTGCAAAAGCAGAAATCCTTTCATTAGCAGAAGCGCTCCACTGGGTGCTACCTTATGTCTTTATCTGAGTGCTTATATCCCAAGCTCTATTACTGATATCTTTGGCAGGTGTGTCATTGGTTGTTCCTTGAGTTGGCAAGACTCAGTTGACCTCAACATGAAATAGAACTGTCAGTGTCATTGGCCCAGTCCTGTGGAATACTCTGCCAGCGTAGATTCAGCAGGTGTCCTCCATTTCAACCTTTAAACACCTGCTGAAAACACAACTGTTCCATCAGGCTTATGCAAGATATTAAGAATAAAAACTAAGAAGGCACCCAGATGCCAACTGTAAGAAGCAGGAAACTGGAGCTGTATATATGCCTTTGGTTTGATCAAGTGGGGATTTTCATTTGAATCCTCAGCACCTTGCCAAAAAAATACCCACAGAGGCAAGCCATGAGTGCTATAAAGTGATGCAAGATTTATTTATTGTGTTTATATCTCTTCCAAGGAGATTAATATGGTGTATATAGTTCTCACACACACACATACACCATTTTCTCTGAACAACAGCCCTGTGAGGTAGTTTAGGCTGAGATGTAGGGGTGTGGGAGAAAATCAATTCAGTTTCACATTTAAAGCTGAATCTATGTAATTTGCACGTTCTGAAATGATATGCAAAATGAAGCACAGCTCTCCTCTGAAGTCTGCACTGCTCCGAATTTGCAATGCTTCCCAGTCAAGTACTGTGCACCAAAATGCAGAGAGCAGTGTGCGTTCAAATGCATATATTTGTGAAAACAGCATATAAAACCACATTTTGGTAGGGGAAATTGCTTTGCAGAAATATATAAATTGGGCCAAATGGCATGCAAAATGTGTATATTAGGAGAAATTTGCACTAAAATGGGGGTGGATTTTCAAGAGGACTTAAAAAGCACACACACCATCAATTAACATGGAGAACTTAAAACAGGAAAAATGAAAAACTAAGAGAAACCAAAATGATCAGATCCTAATTGAGAATGTGTATGGCCCAAGGTCAACTTCATGACTGGGTGGGGATTTGAACCTTCATCTCCCAGGTCCTAGTTTGGCACTCTAACCACTATTCTACACACTGTCTCTCAGATCAGATAAGACTATGTAGTATAGTTAATGCCAAAGTCCAACTTGTTGCTTCCATTCAGTCCACTGTTCTTGCATTCACTTCCACCCTCCAGCACATGTTCTCTGCAGTGTTTAGTCCCCTGGTGGCTCTAAATAAATGCTAAATAGTGCTTGCAGGGAAAGATGATTAAATGAAATCACCGTCAAGTCAGTTTAGATTCTAATCACACGGTTCAGTCTGTTTTATATTCTATTTACACTGTTGTCGCATTTCTTTAATCCAGCAAGCTAGCCTGGTGAATAGAAGGAATCAGACTCAAACACCAGCTGGAGAATGCTGGATGCGTTATGCACACCACCTATGCTCAGAATTGGCAATGGCTGCAAGCAGGCTTAAGAAGGAACTTGGAGCTGGCAGAAGCAAGAGCCGAGTGTAAAGGAACTGTGTGCATTTGTGTGCCTAACAATATGAGCTGTTACATATGGACAGGCACATCACAGCAACAAAATGCATGAACCCCAAATAAAGTTGCAAAAGAATATAGACTTGCAGCTAATCAAACTATTACACTAACATCTTCTATTCAACAAGTGTATTTTCCCTTAAAGGCGATCATACAGTGCCATCTTCTGATCAGAATTTTTATTGCAAGAAGTATACTTGAGGCTTGGTACGGTGCAATATTCAGTATTCGCCTGCTTCATACGTACGGCATTAGAAGCAAAGGATTGTGGGACTTTCACCCAGGGTTTCCTCCTGATGTTACCAGGTCCATCTTCCCTGATCATTGGCCATGCGGCTTCTGAGACTTTTTCCCCAGATGCATTTAGTCTCAGGGCTACAAGTTTTAGTTCATTGATCAGTTATATCCATCCATAATCATTGTTAATGAACTAAAACGAGGCTTCTACTTAAGCAAAACAAAGATTAAAATAATCCATTTTAATCAGAGCAGGCATGGTGTCATATCCAACATTCTCTGTTCGCTAGCACAAGAGTCCTTGCATGAGCAGATGGCAGAGATTAAAAGGGGCACAAATGAATCCCGTGCAACAGGTATCCTAGCAGAAGCTTGCTTTGATCCTTATTTATTCATTCATCAGCTCACTGAGTTTCTATGCTACCATTCCTCCCTAGCAGCTGATTCTTGTTGTGCAATCCACCAAGCTTTGTGTACAGTAGTACCTTGGTACTCAAACAGCTTGGCTTCCAAATGCTGCAAACTCGGAAGTGAGTCTTCTGGTTTCCAAACGTTCTTTGGAAGCTGAATGTCCAAAGCTGTGGCTTCCACAGCTTCCAATAGAGTGCCCGAAGCTCCTGCAGCCAATCGGAAGCCACACCATGATTTTTGAACCATTTCGGGAGTCGAACAAACTTCCAGAATAGATTAAGTTCAAGAACCAAAGTACCACTGTGTTTACTTAATTGTGGTAATTTAGAAAGCCCTAAATAATTGGGCCCGCACCACATTAAGGAAGTTCTGGTTCCCTTATGCTCTGCCTCAATCACTGAGGAACCTCTGAGGGGGCACATCTCATGGTTCCCCATGTCCCTGAGGTTCAGGTGGCTTTTATTAGGGACTAAGCCTATAGAGTAGGGACGCGGGTGGCACTGTGGGTAATACCTCAGCGCCTAGGGCTTGCCGATCGCATGGTCGGCAGTTCGAATCCCCGCGGCGGGGTGAGCTCCCGTCTTTCAATCCCAGCTCCTGCCCACCTAGCAGTTCGAAAGCACCCCTAAGTGCAAGTAGATAAATAGGTACCGCTTTCTAGCGGGAAGGTAAACGGCGTTTCCGTGTGCTGCGCTGGTGCAGGCTCGCCAGAGCAGCTTCGTCACGCTGGCTACGTGACCCGGAAGTGTCTCTGGACAGCGCTGGGCCCCGGCCTCTTAAGTGAGATGGGCGCACAACCCTAGAGTTGGACACGACTGGCCCATACGGGCAGGGGTACCTTTAAGCCTATAGGATGGGAGGCCCTGCCCTTTGGAATTCTCTGATGGTAGAGGTTTGTCATGAATCACTTCTGCCTTCCTTTAGATGTCTTCTGAAGACTGTTACTCAGATGTGCCTTTGCAATGTGAATCTATTTTCACCAACCAGAATTTATCGATGCTTTTCCTGATTTTTTTCCCCCTATTGTTTTTATTGCTCTTATTGCAACTTTGTATTCTGAATACCACATTGTTGTGTTTTTTCATGGAACTGCAGCCCATAGATACTCCAGTAAATAAATAAAATAATTAAAATATGGGACAGAAAAGCCTCAGCGAATGAAGAAATGCTGCTACTAGAATTCACCAGGTGCAAAATTGAACCGTACAATTTCAAACATTTTCAAAAATCTGCTACAAATTCTGGTGGTCCAACCTAAACCCTCCCTGTGAAATCCATTCTGCATTTCTTACATCTGCACTCAGGGATGGCTAGTGCAGTGCCCTCCAGATGTTGTTGAACTACAGCTAACATCATCCCTGACCGTTGACTTATGCTGGCAGGATGGGAGCCATGGCTCAACAACCTCTGGAGAGCATCAGTATAGCTATCTTAGTTCTACATGCTCATTTTTGGAGACACCAGGAAACCTTCGTGGTTTTCTCACACACCAGTGAGTAGTATCATCACTTCTGCATTCTTTCCTAGTGTTACCAAACCATCTCCTACAATCAATGGTTTGAAGGGGAGTGGGGTGAGAAAAGAATAGGGGTTTTTTTCCAGCCCAGAAGACTAACTCTGCTATTTACTTGAAGAGAACAAACACCACTACAAATGTTTGCTCTCTGTATTATCAATGTTGTTCAATAATTCAATGCACTAATCATATTCATGGACACACTGTGCAATCTAGATGCCTCTTCAATTAATTGTTCTGTATCCAAGATCTGAAAGAATGTTAAACACTTTCTAACGAAAAGGAATTTAAACAGCTCTTCCCAAGCGATTTAGAACAGAGTTAGGCAGGCAGTAGGTTTACATGGTGAGACCTTAGCTGGAGTTTACCATTTTGTTTTGTGGGTGGAGTGTGGGAACAACTTTGAATATCCACCAATAGATGAACACATGGATATAAAAATCATGCATGGGTGGCAGGAGATATATCAGGGAGAGAGGCCAGAATTCTTTTCCCCAGTGAACTTTTTAGTTCATTGATCAGTTATTTCCATCAATAATTATTGTTTACAAACATAAATTATGCTCCTTCTTAATCAAAACAAAGATTAAAAGATTTCATTTTAATCAAAGCAGGCAAAGTGCCATATCCAACTTTCTGTTTACTAGCACAAGAGTCCTTGCACTAGCAGAGGTTAAATGTGGCACAAATGAATCCAGTGTGACAGATACACTTGCAGAAGCTTGTTTTTATTCTCTTTCTATTCACTAATTCACTCAATTTCTATCCTATCCTTCCTCCCAGTCAGCTGATCCTTCTGTGCAATCCACCAGTCTTTGGTGATGTGATTTCTCTTGCACAACTATGTCCAACCAGCACAGGTATGTTGCTTTTCCAGGCTCTCAGCTGATAAAGAACTCAGGTTAAAATTTCTGCAAAAAATCTATAATGCTCAGATAAACATGATTCATGGGTGGAGGTGAGGGTTAAAGGCACTTCAGGTGAACTGCATGGCTATGCAAGTTAAGAGGTGATCCAGTGAGCAACACGCCCCCTGCTCTTTGTTTTAAAAGATAAGGGTACGCACAGCGTTAGCACAGTGAGAGGAATATTCAGATTGGGCAAGCAAACTGATGCTCCTCAGAGTGAGTTGGTTCTGAGCAGTGCTGGCATCTCCAACTGTAGAGGCAGAGCATAGCCGTTGCGTAGCAAGTTCCCTCCTCCCACCAGTAGGAATAACGACACGTGACACAAATCTTTAAAGTTAATGGGCTAAAATTGGCCACAACTTTATTGGTTACAGGTAAAGAGCAGTATTGGCTTAGGCATTGGTCCTATCCGTCTATCCAGTTTCAGCCTGTTTGCTTGAAGATCGGGAAGGGTTAACACCTGCTGATGCACATCAACTAGGGACTCCCCCAGGGGTCACGGCTTGGGGGGGGCGCTTTAGACCCTGACCTCCATAGGCTTCAGACGAAGCCATGCCCCCCGGAATCCTTTACTGGACTACCCTTCAATATTTGGGGGAGGTGATGGCGCTGCTCCCCCCAAACACATCTACATAACAATACCCCCACCAATGCCTAACCGCCAAAACCAAAGAAGTTGTGACGATTTGATGGCACGGTTTCTAGCCCGGCAGACAATACTGTGGCCTATAATCCAAATGCGCACAGCCACATCTCCTGCAAGAAAAGAATGTGACAAGCCGTAGTCAGGTATGAAGTGACAAGTCATAAGAAGCTGAGTGGCCAAAGAGGGAGATCCTGGGCCGCGCTTGCCTAAAATGAGGCAAGCCACACCCCCTGAGCCAGCTGATTGCTGGCCAGGGGACAACACAGCCCAAGGATTCCCCTGATCGCGCAGGGGCTGGAAGCCAGTCTCCGCACGCGTGTTGGGGGCGTGAAGCCCACAACACCACCTCCTCCTGAGGTTGGAAGTGGCTTTGTGGCAAGTAGCCATCGACAGCCCTGTCCTCCATGGATTTGTCAAATCCTCTTCTAAGCCAGCTAGGTTGGTGACCATCACTGCCTCCTGCTTCGCTGTGTACTTTTATTTGGTCTTTCCTGAATAGTTCAACATTCAGCTTCATGGGATGTCCACGAGTTCTAGCGTCATGAGAGAAGGAGAAAAAACTTTTCTCTATCCACTTTCTCCATTGAAGGGTTTCAGTCGGTGTTGGGGAGAATTGATACAGTGGAAGCGAGTTCCAAAGGGTTGGTGATGAAATAGTCTTTGCAGGAGGCCCTCTCTTGCAGGACACAGTGATTAGTTGGGCTTCATTTGCACAAGGGGGTAGGTGGAGGCTGAATACCAAAGGAGGTGGAGCCCAATCTAAAACTGGGTGGGCCAAAAGACACATCTGCACACATACTGCCCATTTAGGCTGCATTTCTATGGTATTCCTGCAACTTCTTTACCTGTTAATTTGTGTGGTTGTTTTTTTGTAATCTTTGGCATGACACAAATGACACCTCTGGAAATCCAGTGAAATCTTGCAGGTGTTGCGTGCTCATTTCTCTGTTAATCATTTCCACGGGTTGCGGGGAACCAATTTGCAGCCCTTGTAACTTGGAAAATCGTGGGAGTTTTGTGTTGTAGTTTCCCCTGCGATTTTCTGATCATGCCACCATCACTCTCATATGATTACATTTGGGGCGGTACCCCAGTATACAGTTCTTCCCCACCATTAAAATAATAATAATCAGAATCTGGTGGATCAAAAAGCCACAGTTCCACAATGCAACAGGAACTGCGGCATAAAAAGGAATTTTAGAAAACAGGACATGGGATGCTTGCATTATAACCAGGCATCCCCAAACTCGGCCCTCCAGCTCTTTTGAGACTACAATTCTCGCCATCCCTGACTACTGGTCCTGTTAGCTGGGGATGATGGGAGTTGTAGTCCCAAAACAGCTGGAGGGCTGAGTTTGGGGGATGCCTGGTTATAATCCATAAAACCACATCTGAATTCAGCCTCATGCATGCCCATCACAACAAATGTGTTCACATACACATATTCCCATGCTTTCCCCACCGCTCATCTGTTTCATGAGCAGCTGGGCAGCATAGAGAGAAAGAAATCATAGGGAAGAGAAATTGAATCCCTCCCTGCTACTGTTCAGATGACAGGGGGAAACTGGGGAGGAGCAGCTGCTCCTTCAAGAACCACCACTAAACCTCAGCCTAACTGAGACACAGCCTAGCCTGCCTTCCAGGGTTGTGAGTGTAACATGCATTTGTGTTGGGGAGCACGCATGATGTTGTGTTCGATCAAAAAAAATCTTTCCCCCTTGGTGCTCTTTTCTTCATTAAAGTCCCTCCTTCCTCACCCCATCCGTCTAAAACTTTTAACTATTCCATCAGAGAGAGAAAAAAGTGCCCTTAATGAAGAAATTACTTAGAGCGGGGGTCGGAGCCCCTCCTCCAGTTCTACAGCTTTGGTCCACATTAGAACTACACAGCTGCCATACAGATGCTCTTTACGAAAATACAAACAAGAGGCGCAATCACAGGCATGCTCTGGCTCACCTAGTTTGGTCCTCAGTAGTCCTTACACAAATATCTCTTAAAGTAGGCCAGAACCAATGTCTTCCACAGTACAGGCAGAGATATTGTGATTGGCCAAAGGCAAAGAAACGACCTTTGGACTGGACAGTAATATAAACTCTGTGGCTAACAGCTCATTTTCCAAACCAGTGTGCTGCACTGGCTCTCCAGCACAGGGGCCAACTCCAAGGGGCTTTGCCTCTCCTGATAAAATATTTGAGGGGACAGCCTCCCCCTAAGTTGATGGGCATTGCCACTCAGATGGCCCCCCACTATTTTATTCAAGTTAGTACCCCATTGTGACTAGACTTGTGACTGATATCCTTTGGTTGCTCACCTAAAGCTACTGGAAAAGCATCCCTTCTCTCGTTTGATTGTTCGCAGCAAAAGATACCATGAAAAAGAAAATCACATCGTAGCCAAACATACACCATGAATTCTTTGTCAGAGAAAGTAGACTTTATTTCAACTGCATGCTGTACTTGCTGCACTATAAATATAAGGTATTTTTAATGTTTGAATGGATCAGTATTTTTTTTAAAAAACAACAACAACAACAATCACACACCCTTCCCTCCCCACCTCCCATATACTATCCACCCCCACTAAATACTTCCATGTTCTGCACGTGTTTCTTTCCTTATCTAATCCCAGCAAATAGTATAATATTATTTTAAAAATCATTTATTTAAAAAATTGCACATCGACAGGGTTCAGAAATCATTGTCTTTTTTTTTTTGTAAAACTTTTCTTTTTTTCCCAAGTCACAATAACTTTTTAAAAGGGAGGAAGTCAACTTGCAAAATTACGTGGGTAAACACATATGATTCCAAGTATTTTTTTAAAAAAACAAACAAACAAAAAACGAGACCAAGCTTCTTATATACAGTGTAATATTCCCTTGCTTATATGATGGCAACAGGTGAAATAATCAGAAATATACAAACACACTGTATAGATTGGCACATGAAAGGAAATATATCTGCATGTGCTTTGTTCTTTCTCTGGGGCAGCTGGATTATTTCTTTTTAAAAAAAAATTAGGATGACTTCATTGTTTTCCTTAATAACGGGATGATTACAGTCATACCTTGGGTTACAGACACTTCAGGTTGCGTGTTTTCAGATTGTGCACCGCGCCGAACCTGGAAGTACCAGAACAGGTTACTTCCAGGTTTTGGCGCTCACACATGTGCAGAACCACTAAATCGCACTTTGCGCATGCGCAGAAGCACCAAATCACAACCCACATGTGCGCAGACGCGGCGCTGTGGGTTGCGAACGTGCTTCCTGCACGGATCATGTTCACAACCCGAGCGTCCACTGTGCATACATAATGTGCTTACATTGACGATAAACTATTACGTGGTACCTCAGGTTATGAACTTAATTCATTCCAGAGGTCCGTTCTTAACCTGCAACTGTTCTTAACCTGAGGCGCGCTTTTGCTAATGGGGCCTCCCGCTGCTGCCATGCCACTGTCATGTGATTTCCGTTCTCATCCTGGGGAAAAGTTCTCAACCCGAGGTACTACTTTGTTTGTAACTCGAAGTGCTGGCAGTGTTGAGCACTAATGTAGGGATCAGCAATTAAATGACCTTGAAGCAAATCCCACCCACTAGAGGAATTTCAATTGGCCCCTTAAGTTGTTAACCTTACGGCAGGGCCGTAGCTCACTAGTAGATGATGATGATGATGATGATGATGATTTATTTCTACCCTGCCATCTGGCTGGGTTTCCCCAGCCATTCTGAGTATCTTTCAACAGAACATTAAAAACAAAATAAAACTTCATCCCTAAACAGGGTTGCCTTCAGATGTCTTCTAAAAGTCAGACAGTTGTTTATTTCCTTGACATCTGATGCATAGCTGTCAAGCGTCCCTTATTTGGTGGGACAGTCCCTTATCCCAGCGCCATGTCCCGCTGCTGTCCCTTATTGATGATGTCCCTTAAATTTCCCAGGTTTCAAAGGAAGCAGCTCCTCTCCCTCCCTGCCTGCCGGCCTGGGAGGAGGGAGGCTCCAAATGTTTTGATTGGCTGCGTTGCTCACCCAATAAGAAGTCTAAGAACGACTGGGGGGTGGAGCTTGCATGCCTTGTGCCGATCAAATTGGCTGCGTTGCCTGGGGACTCGCCTTTGCTCAGCGCTTCCCAGTGGAGAGGTGGCGGTGGTTTTCCTTGCTGCATCCCCTTTGCCGGGTTGCTGCGCTGTGGGAACCACCGCTTGAGGCTTCGTTTGGCTGCTGGTTGACTAAAATCCCTTATTTTGGCTGCTGATCTCTTATTTTCGAGGCTGCTGGTCCCTTATTTTCAAATCTGTAAGTTGACAGCTATGATCTGATGTGAGGGCATTCCACAGGGTGGAGCATCTGCTTTATATGCAGAAGGTCCCAGGCTCAATCCTCAGCATCTCCAAGTAGGTATGAGAGGCACAAACCCAGCCTGAAATCTTGAACGGTTGCTGCCAGTCACTGGCTGCAAGAAAGATGGCAGGCAATAGGGAACTGATTGAAGGCAGATTGGGGTGGGGGGGTGCCTACCACTGTGCCTACCCTGTACATTTCAGGGTAGCTGGTATGGGGGTGGGGAACCATTAGTTGCCTGGGACACTGGAGAGCGGCTGCCAGTCAAAGTAGACAACCCTGAACTATATGGACAAACAGTTCAACCTGCTCTAAGGAAGTTTTCTGTGTTCCTATGTTGGAGCATCCCCAACATTCTGATGCACAGAGGGAACTCCTGAATACATAGGTTCCCTGCATTCGCTTTAGTAGATCCACCATTTTTCTTGGATTCTTTTCTCATGGAGAAAAGTCATAGGCCAGTGATAGAATGCCTGGCATACAAATGGCCCCTTCCAGTTAAATAGACCTCAGGTTAGCATTGTTCACAATGATTCTTGCCTTGGAGAGGCTGCTGCCAACTGGAGTGGGAAATACTGACCTTTACACATTCAAATCCTCAGAAGAACACATCTGCTGCCCATTCAGTATAAGTTAAGAGGAGGGCAGAAGAGCACACAAGTATCATCTTTCCATGTGCCCGGCTATGGCTGGTGCAAAATAGGACAAAAGGCAGGTTAGCCAGGAGTAGATGGAGACACAGCTGATGGCAGGTAGAAGCAACTAATTCTAGGTTTTGTCCTCATCCTCCTCCATACTGAGTTTTTCAGGGTCAAGACTGAGAGTAAGGAGGAGGAGGAGGAGGAGGAGGAGGAGGAGGAGGAGGAGGAAACAGGCAATTGTGCCAACCACCTGGACTGGGTGCAAGTAAGAAAGCAGGCAAGTTGGGGCTGGGTGAGGCCAGACTGAGGTTGATGGAGCAGGACCCCATTTGCCCTGATGAAGCGGCCTCCACTGGGAAGAAGATATCAACATCTCATTAGGGCTGTGAAAGACACCCTGCCTAAAACCCTGGACAGCTGCTCCCAGTCAGTGTGGACAGTACTGCGATGGATTGGACTAGCGATCTGACTCAGTGGAGACCAGCTTTCTATGTTCCTATGTACTTTGCCCTTTCCTTTCCACAGCAAGTGCTCAACAAATCACCTTCTTTAGTATTCAGCATCTTTTGGAATTAAAGTGTAAACACACTTATTTTAATGATCTGTAGTTCCCTGCAGCACACCAGTTCTGAACTTAACAGAATATTTATCGGAATGCATCACAAGGTTTGCACCCCACAGCTGAGGTCGCAGACTTGTCATATCAATATGATATACATAGTTCCCCTGTGTATGTTTCATTCCGCAAATGCGATTACATTAATGCCACACTGCCAACAGGGTCTCGACCCACAGCCATTATTCCAGAGGAAGCAAAATTGGTTCAAAATGGTTCTCACAGATGGATTTGCAAAGGAAAGACAATTCCGAGAATCATCGGGCATGTGGTGACTAATATAATAGCAGCTGTGTGGTTTTTAGCTTATGTTTTATGTGCCATCTTCATTAGAAATCCTTCTTTTAGTGTGTGTGTGTGTGTGTGTGTGTGTGAGAGAGAGAGAGAGAGAGAGAGAGAGAGAGAGAGAGGTGTTTCACTTTTGGTGGTATATAGACTTTGGATTCTGGAGGGCTGCACCCACTAGACAACCTCAGAAAGTAAATCTTAAGAACACTTCACATATTACAAAGAAAGGGGAGCAGAACTGCAGCCACTGGCCCTGCCCTTGACGCTTATTCAGCATGTGCAAACTTCATGTGCAAAGTATATCCAGACTCTTTAGGAGCTAGGAGGGACCACTGGACTGGTGCATATGTAGGTTGCACATAGGAAAAGACTGCAGACATGAATCCACTCTCCTTTCTCTGGCCATGGCCATTCTAACATGCAAAGTGGCGGTGTGAATGCCTTATTTAGCCAGAGGGACCTATTCATTTTGTTATGCAACCTTCCAAGGGCCACATGCCAGTGGCAGGCAGGGAAAGAAGCAAAACAGACCAGAACAGCAAATGTGAATTTCATCTTCATACAGCAGGCTAGTTTCTATGCAGACTCACACACCTCTCTCAGTTCCCCACCCACAAGAGCAGGAGGCATGATCAGAGCTCAAGGACACATCCCAGCCAGTCAAAAAGAAAGCAAGGAGGTGAAGGAGTGTGGGTTTGGAGGAGGTGTGGCCTAGGTGACCCTGGGGGTGAAACAGAGAATCCTGGGGAGCCACATGTGGCTTCTGGTCCTGAGGTTCCCTATTCCTGATGTAGCATGTCCTAGGCAGCCCAGTGTTTATTCAGAAGTTAAGCCCCATTGAGTTGAGTAGGACTAAGGACACAAACACACCATACAATTAAATCTGTATTATACTACTTTAAACAAGTCATGGCTCCCCCTAGAGAATCTTATGAACTGTTAAGAGTGCTGAAAGTTGTCAGGAGACCCCTATTCCTCTCACATAACAATTCCCATGGTTCCCTGGGAACAGAGATTACCTGTTAAAACACTCCAGAACTGTAGCCCTGTGAGGGGAATAGGGGTCTCCCAACAACTCTCAGCGCCCCTAGCAGATTATGGTCTACAGGATTATTTATAACAGAGGTTGGTTGACCACCTGTCATGGATGCCTTAGTTGACATTCCTTAGTTGACATTAGTTGACTAGGTTACCTTGGGGTCCCTTCCAACTTTACAATCCTATGTGATTCTAGATCCCAGGCGTTGCAAACTTTGTATGACAAATCAGGTTAGGAAAAGCAGAACTCCACAGCACCATCTGGTGTCATAGCGTTATAATGCATATACAAACACGTATAAAGCATTTTTTCTTTGCCAATGTAGCTGTGTCCTCAGACAATGTTGGGACCTTGCCATCTTCCTGAGGTCCCATAGTGAAAGACTTGAAGTTGATGGTCTGTGATGTTTTCTTAGGGAAGGGGTTGGGGGTTGGTTGCGTTTACTTAAACTAGGGGTGAGGAACATTTCTGAGCCAAAGAACTTCTGGGGCAACCTTGTATGAGCCACAGACCTGGGCTGTGCAGAACCAGGGGCAAAAGTGAGCAGGTCAATGAATAGGAAAGCTAGCTTTGTACAGTAAGTTAGTTTCTATACACGCACATACGCACCTCTGCATCCTCCATCCAGGCAAGCAAGCAAGCAAGAGGCACTATCAGAGTTCAATGGCACATTTCAGCAAGGGAGATGTGATGCTATGCAATGCCAATGAGCAGGGTCTCACTGGGTCTCTTTGGGCCTGAGGCTCCCCACCCCTTCTTTAAGCACTCTGATGCTTGCAAGACATGCAACACTTTGCAGGGGCCTAGGCTGATCTGTCACAGGTGGGAGAACTGTAGGGGTAGCATGGATGGCCCAACCAACAAGGTTTGCCACATCGCACCACCTTCTCCTGAGGCCTTCTATTTGGTGCTAAGGCCTCTGCCCAACAAAGCAGAGAGATTCTGCGTGCATTTGCAATCATGCGTTTGCAATATACTGGTCCTCAACTGGAGAACTGGAAGCACATGACCTCATGTGGGTAGAAGCAGCACTGCAGTGACTTTTTTTTCTGTCAGAGGAGGAAGGAAGGAAAGCAAAGAAAAAAGGGCAGATCTACATGCAGCAAGGGTAAGCATATAATACATTTACAAAACAAAAACTTGGCCCATGCAAGCAGAGTCCTGTGTTCAGAAAGACTAAAGACCACTTTAATAATTACGTCCTTTAATCATTTTTCCATTAGCAATTCCAGGAACATCAGTGTGACACTGTATTTGAGTGTTCTTATTATTATTATTGAGGGGAAATTCGTGGAACAGGTCTCGGTGTTTCGATTTCTGGGAATGGAATTGCGACATGACCTAACCTGGGGAGAAAACAGCAAAGGCCTAATGAAGAGAGCACAGCAGAGGTTATATTTTCTGAGAATCCTCCGGAAAAACAACCTCTCAAAGGACATGTTGATGGCATTTTACCATTGTACTGTGGAGAGCGTATTAACTTATGGTCCGTGTGTGTGCTTTGGGAGCTGCACGGTTAGGGGAAAAACAATGCTGTCCAGCATTGTAAAGACTGCGGAGAGAATAATTGAGTGCACTCTTCCAACCTTGGATCAAATCTATGCTTCCAGGTGCCATAAGAAAGCTGCAGAGATAGCGCAGGATAGTGCGCACCCCGGAAATGATCTCTTTCAGCTTCTGCCTTCTGGAAGAAGGTACAGGGTTACAAAGACAAGGACTAGCCGCCTGAGAAACAGTTTCTACCCAAATGCGATTTTGGTTTTAAACACAGTGTAAGGAGTCTCTATGGGAGTATTTAAAAATAGGGTATCAGAGTTTTTAGTGGGCTAACTAGGTTGGGATTGCTGGGGTAGCAGGCTTGTTAGGTTTTGAATGTTTCATGTAGATTTTTCAATTTCGTTGTTCTGTATGGGACAATGACAATAAAGATTATCATATTGTATTGAGTTGCTGCTTATAACCTATCAAGTATTTTATTTCTACAATCACAATCTGCTCCCCCCCCCCCTTTAACTCAGCACATGCTTCAGGAAGGGTAGAGATGGGAGCCACCTTGTTTCTAGACATTGGGTGATACGTAAGCAATGCCTATATTAGAAGCCACTGACCTCTTTTTTATGACCATTGGCCACATTTTGAGCAAGGGCTGCATTCCCACCCTCTCCCAGATCAGCACCTCCCCACCCAAAGACAAAAAAGATGAAATACATGTGCGCGCACACACACACACAGAGAGAGAGAGAGAGAGAGAGAGAGAGAGAGAGAGAGAGAGATTCTACATGGATTCTGGGTCAAAGTTAAAACCAATATAATTAATCTGAATCACACACACACACAAATCTTAGAGTTGAAAGAGGATGTGAGAAAGAGTGGCACTTTTCCAACTTCCTCCTTCAACTGTATGTACTTTTGGAAGGAGAAGAAAGTAACCCCCCTTGCTACCTTATGACCATGGGGACAGTGACAGGGGATGCTCAGAGATTCCATAGCTGCATAGCCACCACAGTGCCAACATGTGCTAAGTTGCCAACTCCTGGTCTAGATTTATCACAGAATCCAAAGAATCAGGGTCAGCTCAAGCATTAAGTGGCCCTGAACAATGTGTCCTCTCGGCACTGCCTTCCATCAATGGACATCTTGCTGCAGTAGCAGTGCTCTGCACAACACTGGCCAGCTGTGCCTAGCTACCCTTGTATTTTTCCACATGAAATATGACCCCAGGTCAAGAGCACTGTGAGAAACTTTAAGGGCAACTAGATGCAGCTAACCAATGGTGATCAAAACCAGGGGCAAGGCCTGAAAAAGCACAAAAGAGGCAAGCATTAGCAATGAGCCCTGCCAAAGTCTTGGGGTCCTGGCAACTGTTTATGGACGCTAAGTGGTGCAGAAAAGACCCTGCAGAGGTATCTTTGTGCATGAGGAGGAGACTACGCAAGGCGTCTTTCTGGTGAGGGGATAGGGATTCAATGCTCCACATGGCTCCCTGCCCTCCTTCTCCATATCAAGCTGTCCAGGGGTTCTTATAATGCAAGTGTAAGCAATTATGGGGGGGGGGAGAGATACAGGTTTCATTTTCAGCTGCACACTCAGCTGTTCTTGACACAGAATTGCTTTAGAATGAGGCTCTCTCTATTGATGCACAGTGTGTACCCAGATCCTCCCTACAGATAGAGATTAACATCACCCATGATGATCAAACACCAGCCAAGTGTGTCTTTGGAATGCAGAAAATGTGATTTTCGTGCTCAGGCTCCACACGGGCTCATCCTTGTCTTTCCTCCTCCTGTAGTGGAAGTGCTTTGTGTTGTTTTCAAGGATGCATCTCCTCTTCTGCCATGCTTCTTATGAATATTTCACACCTGGAAATGGTCTGTTATGGCAGCTTCACGACTACAACACAGGCGCCGGCTCTTCCTATATTGACTGGAACTTCCTAAAAAAAAACCAGCCAGAATGTGCTCTGTTAACTCCACCTAACATGCCATTCTGAATCGGTGGGAGGGGGACTGTTGCCCTTTGGATGTCAAACCCGAACTCCACCTGGGTTCCAGGCCAAGGATGGTGGGAGCACAGCATCACCTCGAGGGTGAAAGTTTCCCCAGCCATGATCTAAGTTAATTAAGAACAGCATATAATTTCCCTCTAAATACTACAGTCATACCTCGTGTTGCGTTAGGTTCATGTTGGGTCTTTTTGGCTTGCGAACACAGCAAACCTTGCATGCATACGCAGAAGCGTTCTGCATGCTTCGCACATGCGCAGGACTGCTCTATCGTGCTCCGCGCTTGCACAGAAGCGCCACTCTAGTTGTGGACTTTTTGGGGTGCAAAAGGCACCCTGGGATAGATTGTGTCCACAACTAGTGGTACCACTGTATATTGCTATTGCTAGGGCTATTGTTGGGGTGTATGGGGTGTTAAAGGAGGGGTACTTTTTGGGGAATCCCTGAAAGATGGCCATCCAACCTCTGCTTAAAAACTGCTGCTTATCTATTAATTGCCTTACAGAGTAACATAGACAAAAAGGTAGATCCCTGCCCCAAGGCCCTTACAATGTAAACTTTGACAGAGGGGGGGGGGAGGAAGACTTGGGCAAAGTAACTAATATGGGAGAAATACGGTTACATGCACTAAAGTTCTGTTTCTGTGCTGTGTAAGGACTTAAAGGCTTGTACCAAAGGCTGTATAGGATAATTACGCTTGAGGTGTCTTGGGAGTCAGACTCAAGCAGAAGGGGCAGCCAGGGATAATGGGTGGAAACATTTGAGGGAAAGAGAGACCCTGGAGCAGCTGGGGTTGGTACATCTGGAAGAGCAATGAGACAGGTGGGCATTTCTTGGTTAGTGGCAATAGGCAAGTTGGTGTTGTGTAGTGTAGCTGTTAGCAGGCTAGACTCACTCAGCCATGAAGCTCCTCGGGTGACCTTGGGCCAGCCACCATCTTCTCAGCATAATTTATCCCACAGGGTTGTTGTGAGAACAAAAAGGGGAGGTTAGGAGAACCATGTAAAGAAGCTTGAGCTACTTGGAGGGAAAGCGGGATATAAATGCAATAACAAGCAAATTACCTCTATCCATTCATTGTTTTGTGCATCGTAAGATTCCACCGTATCCAGGTAGGTTTGTCCATCGTAACCACCCACTGCGTACAACCTGTCTCCAAGAGGACAGATCCCAACAGCATCACGGGGTACACTCAAAGGTGCTACAGTGGTCCAAGTGTCTGTTTTCGGATCATACCTAGAGTATTTATGTAGATCTTTGCAGTTATTAGTAGAACAGAAAATTAAATAAAATAACTAAGCTTAAATGCCTCCTTCAGCTGCAGCAGCCCATTGGAAGGGGCCATTTTGGTGATTTGGGCGTGGGAAATTGAAGAGGGTGAATTATATACCCAGTAGCATTCATCCTCATCTCTTATACTACATGCTACTTTCTCTTCCCCCTCCCCACCCCTGCAAAGTTCCTTCTGTTTCTTCCTCTCTAGACAGGACATGTCACGTCCCACTTGCACCCTCACTTTGATTTGGCTTCAGGGTAGAATAATCAGAGTGAGGGCAGGAAAAGGAAGCAACGTTTGCCATCTGGGGAGGAAGGAATCGATGGCATTGGGGCAGTAGGTATACCTAGCAGCAGCAAAGAGTAATCAAAGAGAAAACAAAGGCATCCAGATTAACAGGCAGGAGTGACACTGCTTTGGGAAAACTTCCCCCACACCCGGTCCCCCAAATCTGAGCTGGTAAAGGTTCTCAAGACTCCATATTGAGCCATGAGGAAGTAAGAAATATAATCATGCTTCCTGCAGCCACGAGATGGCACTCTTGACTTATGATCTAGTCCTTTCTTCTTAGTCACAATATAAAATGACT
This sequence comes from Podarcis liolepis, assembly GCF_965112155.1. Lineage (NCBI taxonomy): Eukaryota > Metazoa > Chordata > Lepidosauria > Squamata > Lacertidae > Podarcis > Podarcis liolepis. Next base: position 12,249,964 of record NC_139570.1, on the reverse strand, counting down.
GAGTTGAAGCATGCAGCAGCAACAGTGACAGCCAGTCACCCATTCTTTATTCCCTTTCCATTTAGAGGACATCAAGCAAATGTCTCAAGAAAAATCCAAACATTTATTGTTATTATTATTATTACTATTTGCTGGATGGCTATAATAATTCATAGAAATGTTTTAGTCTGTGCACGCTTTAAGGAATTTTAGATATCAGCAAGCTGCCTTTTGAAGAAATTGATGGATTCTTAGTATAGAAGCCTTTTGCAGTTTAATAAATCAAAGCTACCATTCATTGCTAGATGGAAAGTGTGCATACAGCATACATTTGGAATTAAGAGAAGCAGCATTTGCATCAGATAAATCGGGTGGGAAACCTCAGGCCCAAATTCAGACCTCCAAGCCTCTCTGCCTGGGCCTCAGGACTTCTCCCCTATCTGCCACTGACTCTGCTTTGCATCCTCCTTGAGTGTTTTTGCCTGCCTTGAATATGTCCTCGAATACGGATCATGCTTCTCGCTTCCTTGGAAGGAAAATAAAGAAGAGTGTGTGCATGTGTGTAAGACCTAGCCTACTGTATAAATGTCGATTTTATATGCATTGTTGCTTATGGTCCTCAGAGCCGTCTTTCCTATTGGGTTTACTGGCGCATTGCACCAGGGCGCCAGCCTCTCAGGGGCGCCCCAGCGAGTGGGGGAGCTGCACAGCTTTGCCGGCAGCCTCCTCTTTCCCTGCACGGCTGCCAACTGTGCCCTGTCAACCATATGGCTGGCGGGCGTGCAGCTTGCCTCCCAAGCCTCCGCAGGAGGAGTGCGATCCCCGCAGAGGCTTGGGAAAAGGTTGGCAACTCTGGGAAAGGGGCGGGCGCCAGAGGGATCTTTGCACCACGGCGCCAGATATGCTTAAGACGGCCCTGATCATCCTGCCCACATATGTGGCTTCCAGAAACTTCTGCACCTCCAATAAGAATCTATCAATTTACGAAGCGGCACACAGGTACAGTATGATCACTTCCCTAATTTCAACTTTCATTCTTTGGGAGGCCCTCCAACTGCATCCCTAATTTTGGTAATTTACTAAATTACTTTCTCTGGCGAATACCTGTTACCGTATTTTTTGCTCTAAAAGACGCACCAGAACATAAGACGCACGTAGTTTTTGGAGGAGGAAAACAAGAAAAAAAAATATTCTGAATCCCAGAAGCCAGAACAGCAAGAGGGATCAAACAGCTGCGCGAAGCCTCTTCAGGGCAGGGGGAGCGTTCTTCCCGCCGTCCTGAAGAAGCTTTGCATTGCTATCCCAGAAGCCAGAACAGCCAGAAGGATCGCTGCACAGCGAAAGCAGCGATCCCTCTTGGTGTTCTGGCTTATGGGATAGCTGTGCAGCCTGCATTCGCTCCATAAGATGCACACACATTTCCCCTTACTTTTTGGGGGGGGGGAGTGAGTCTTATAGAGCAAAAAATATGGTAAATCCAGCATGTTGTTTAAACCTAAAACATCTGTTTGGACACACAAAGGAAGATGTCAATCATTTAATTCCTTTATGTGGTGCGGCATAATGGTTACAGCCTGAGATGGTGACCAGACCCCCACCTGGGCATGAACCTCACTGGGGTGACGTTGGGCCAGTCACCTTCTCTCATCCTGAACAACCTCATAGGGTTGTTGTGGGGATAACATTGGAGTTGGGGAATATTGTATGTCACCTTGACCTCCTTGAAGAAAATGAGGTTTATATACATGCAGTAACAATTTTTAAAAACGCCCCTACCTTTCTACGCAGTCCGAAAGCCGAGAACAGTGATTCGAAGCAGGAGCATCGTGGCCACCCACGGCATAGAGAAACCCATTGTAGGTTGCAACACCAACCCCTCCACGCCGCTTTGACATGGATGCGCACATGCTCCACTTGTTTGTGTGGGGGTCAAAGCACTCCATGGACTTCAGGCAGGAGCTGCCGTCTCGCCCGCCAACAGCATACAACCTATAACAGCAGGACAAGCAAGACATGAAGGCATCTTGTCTAATTGCCCACATTTTGAAGGAAGGACGCAGGAAGCATGCCATCGGTTCATCTTGCTCTACAAGGATGTAGAATATGTGGCCCTCCAGATGTTGTTGAACTCCCAGCAGGTGTTGCCAGCATGGCCAATGCTTAAGGGTGATTGGGTGGTGGGATGCAGTACAACAACATCCAAAAGGCCAAAGGTTCTCCATCTCTGGTCTACACTGACTGGCAGTGTCTCTTCAGTGTTAATCATAGAATCATAGTAGAGTTGGAAGCATAGCTGTCAACTTTCAGATTTGAAAATAAGGGATCACCAGCCTCAAAAATAAGGGATCAGCAGGCTCACCTGTCCCGGGGACAGTCTACGGGATATCTAACAATCCGAGATAGCAGCGGGAAGAAGCGGGAAACGGCGCTGGAATAGGGGAATTTCCCCCCCAAAAAAGGGAGGGTTGACACCTATGGTTGGAAGAGACACTGAGGGTCATCTTGTTTGACCCCCTACAATGCAGCTATCCCATACAGGGATCAAATCTGAAACCTTGGCATTATCAGCCCACAGTCTAATCAACTGAGCTTATCTGTGAGTGTTGTGCATACTTGCTGTTCAGTGCTGCAACCCCCACAGTGCTCCTTGGTGTTGCCATGCTTGCAACGTAATTCCACTGCCGGGCCTGAGGGTCCCATCTTTCCACCGTGTTGAGGTAACTCCATCCATCATGGCCTCCCACCGCATACATTGGCCCTTCAAGCATTGCTACACCTTTGGATGAAAATCAGAGTTGGGAGGAAAGTAGTAGAAATTAATGTAGAGGCACATCTGTTTAATTACGTATTCATGTTCCTCACCTACACCCTGCCATCCACCCAGTAGAGCCATATGGTGGATAACTGGCATAACAGTCACACAACAAAACACAACACCTAAATTCATGCAACAATACAGGACAAGGAATCTCTGGGGCTGTGAAACAGCCTGTGAAGCTTCATGGCTATGGAGTAAGAGTGGGTATGTCTGTTTCATACAGTGCATTCCATCCCATTTTTAACTCTGTGTGTGTACTCAAAACATTCTCTTTGTAATAATTGCAGTGAAGAAGAGGGCTGGGAAAGCCCACTAACACACGTAGTTCTAACTTCCACCAACGCTGGATCCAAGTTGTTGTGTTTGAGCTATGATAGGAAAGCTCTTACTGTGATCATTGAATCACAGTGGTCCATTCACACATGCATCTAATGTCAAGGGAGAACATAGACCTGTTCTCAAGGTATGGGTAGACCTGTTCTCAGTTAGAGGTCTCTGGAGAATCATTGCACGGCAAGTGCATGTTTAATGTGTGACAAACTGTCATTGCCAGTTTAAGTAGAAGATAATTTTGCAAATGTTCTTACCTAAACCATGTCTGTGGGTTGACATTGGGGGCATCACTGTCCAGGCTTTGGTTACTGGATTGAAACATTCGACTGTATTGGATGTTTTCAGGCCATCTCTTCCTCCTACAATGTACAGCTTGTTGTCAATCACAGCAACCCCAAACTGTAGCCGCCTTCCATTCATGGTTCCAATTTGGATCCAGCTGTTTGTCCTCAAGTCGTATTTCTCAATGGTGGTAGTGCCTGTTGAAAATATATGAATAGTGAATTTGAAGGAGAATCTTACAGAATAGTGGTGGCAATGGAATATTCATGAACATTCAGTGATATCGCTGACACTATTTGGAGATAATGAGCAGCCAATTTTAACCACTTATATAACTGAGATATCTTATATAACTGAGATATCTTGAGAATTTGTACATAAAATACATGGAAAGTACTTGTGCTTGAAATACATGGAAGTGCAAGGCACCATTAAATATTTGGTGGTTAAGAAGTTTTTTTAGAATTTGCTTCAAGGATAGGAACTGGTCAAAATTCTAAAATGATGGTGTGGTCATGTGTACCAGTGGCAAGTTATAGAGTATGGAAAATGAACTACATGCATGCAGAAATAGGCTGGAAAAGTAGAGCGGTAAACACCCAAGACTTGTACCTTGTAGCTAGGGATATATTCACAGACTGAGTGGTGTATGGTGTTTTTTAATCTTTTTGTAAAGGGATAAAAGAGAGAGAGAGCAGGATCAGACCAACCAGATGTCTATGTGAAGCCCACAAACAGGGCCTGAGAACAGCAGCCATCACAACAAGTAGGCACTGACAGTCTTATCCTCCTGAATTTCTCTTTTAAATCCACCCTAGTTGGTGGCAATTCCAGGATTGTTTAACAGTGTAAAGAAGTATTTTCTTTTGTCTTCCAACATTCAGCTTGAGTGTCCCTGAATTCTGGGGTCATGAGAAAGGGACAAAAAACTTTACTCTGTCCACTTTCCCTGACATCCATAATTTTACCAACTTCTATAATTTCATCTCTTACCTGCCTTTTCTCTCAACTAAAATGCCCCAGAAGTTGTAACCTTTCCTCAGAGGGAAGTTGCACCAATCCCTTGATGGTTTCGGTTGCCCTTTTCTGAACCTTTTCCAGCTCTGAAGCGAGGCAACCAGTGTTGCTGTTTTCAACTGTGAAATTCCAATTAATTCTAATTCATTCCACTCCTGTCCATTCAATTCTACAGGTCAGCCACTAAAGCAAAGATCTTAAGGCTCGGACTTCAGCTTCAATCTCCTATGTGTCCATTATGATTGCACAAGAAACACAATGCAATCCAAACCATTTTCTCCCCTTCATCCTGAGGATCTAAAGTGCTGTGCTTTTTTCCTCTTCTTTTTTTTTTACCTTGGGAGCGGTGTGAGCAACTGTATCTGAATAATGTTAATATTCATTCCATATAACAAAATGTAATATGGTGGCAAGACGGCGTGTTTGAAATTAGTTCAAACATCCAATCTTGCTAGCAATTTCTGCAGTAGCAAGTAACACTACAATCTCTTTGAATAATTGCTTTTCTGTGGGTTGTATGCTGTGGGGGTAAGGTTAAAGTTTCTGCAGGTAGCAGCGGAATATAAACCTATTCGTTCCCTTTTTTTAAAAAAAAAAAAGTCTGGCACTTTAAAAGTGGCAGATGGAATCAGATAGGCTTTGGTTTATAGGTGGATTGCCTTATCTTCCAGAGCTTACACCTACATTCCCTGTTGAGGATTCAAAATACTGTATGCAGAATTAGCAATACCTGGTGGAGGGGGCACAGGGTCATAGCTTGGCAATGCCAGCAGGTGCAAGGTGTAATTTGGGGCAGGGCTTTATTGTGGCTCCCCAGGTCTGTGGAGCATCATTCTTGTCAAGATCCAACAGGTACCAGCTATCTGCACTTTCCAGAAACAATTTAAGACCATCTTGCTCTGATGGGCTTTCCCATCTGGATGAATGGGTCTTTACCATGAGTGTCTACTTTGTATGGTTTTTGTATTTTTATCTGTTTTAAAATATATTTGGTGTAAATTGCTTTGAGACAGTTGTTTATAAGGATATTAATAAATCAATAGTAATAATAATGTGAAGGTAAATTAGTAAACACAGGAAGTTGCCTTCTAATTAAGGTGGGGTGGTTGGTGGTGATGGCAATTACAGTGGTACCCCGCAAGACGAATGCCTCGCAAGACGGAAAACCCGCAAGACGAAAGGGTTTTCTGTTTTGGAGGCGCTTCGCAAGACGAATTTCCCTATGGGCTTGCATCGCAAGACGAAAGCCCATAGGGAAATGCTGGCGGTCGGGAGCAAAGACTTTCGCCCACAGCCGGCCTTCAGAAGAGGACCTCTTCTGAAGGACGGCGGGGGGCAAAAGTCTTTGCTCCCCCCCGCCTGCCTCCCCCCGCCTGCCCCGGGCGATCTTAAAATGCTGGCGGGCGGGAGCGAAGCGTTCGCTGCCGACCCCCAGCATTTTAAAATCTCCAAGGGACAGCAGAGAAGTCTCTGTCCCGGGGAGATTTTAAAATGCTGGGGGTCGGGAGCGAAGCGCTGCCGACCCACAGCATTTTAAAACGCTGTTCCGAATCGGGGGGCGGGAACAGCTGCCCCATCCGCCCCACTTCGGAACGATGTTCCGAAGGGGGGAGGTGGGGCGGGAACAGCTGCCCCATCCGCCCCACTTCGGAACGATGTTCCGAAGGGGGGAGGTGGGGCGGGAACAGCTGCCCCATCCGCCCCACTTCGGAACGATGTTCCGAAGGGGGGAGGGGGGCGGGAACAGCTGCCCCAGCCGCCCCACTTCGGAACGATGTTCCGAAGGGGGGAGGGGGGCGGGAACAGCTGCCCCAGCCGCCCCACTTCGGAACGATGTTCCGAAGTGGGGAGGTCGGGCGGGAACAGCTGCCCCAGCCGCCCCACTTCGGAACGATGTTCCGAAGGGGGGAGGGGGGCGGGGACAGCTGCCCCATCCGCCCCACTTCGGAACGATGTTCCGAAGGGGGGAGGGGGGCGGGAACAGCTGCCCCATCCGCCCCACTTCGGAACGATGTTCCGAAGGGGGGAGGGGGGCGGGAACAGCTGCCCCAGCCGCCCCACTTCGGAACGATGTTCCGAAGGGGGGAGGGGGGCGGGAACAGCTGCCCCATCCGCCCCACTTCGGAACGATGTTCCGAAGGGGGGAGGGGGGCGGGAACAGCTGCCCCAGCCGCCCCACTTCGGAACGATGTTCCGAAGTGGGGAGGTCGGGCGGGAACAGCTGCCCCATCCGCCCCACTTCGGAACGATGTTCCGAAGGGGGGAGGGGGCGGGGACACCTGCCCCAGCCGCCCCACTTCGGAACGATGTTCCGAAGGGGGGAGGTGGGGCGGGAACAGCTGCCCCATCCGCCCCACTTCGGAACGATGTTCCGAAGGGGGGAGGTGGGGCGGGAACAGCTGCCCCATCCGCCCCACTTCGGAACGATGTTCCGAAGGGGGGAGGGGGGCGGGAACAGCTGCCCCAGCCGCCCCACTTCGGAACGATGTTCCGAAGGGGGGAGGGGGGCGGGAACAGCTGCCCCAGCCGCCCCACTTCGGAACGATGTTCCGAAGTGGGGAGGTCGGGCGGGAACAGCTGCCCCAGCCGCCCCACTTCGGAACGATGTTCCGAAGGGGGGAGGGGGGCGGGGACAGCTGCCCCATCCGCCCCACTTCGGAACGATGTTCCGAAGGGGGGAGGGGGCGGGAACAGCTGCCCCAGCCGCCCCACTTCGGAACGATGTTCCGAAGGGGGGAGGGGGGCGGGAACAGCTGCCCCAGCCGCCCCACTTCGGAACGATGTTCCGAAGGGGGGAGGGGGGCGGGAACAGCTGCCCCAGCCGCCCCACTTCGGAACGATGTTCCGAAGTGGGGAGGTCGGGCGGGAACAGCTGCCCCAGCCGCCCCACTTCGGAACGATGTTCCGAAGGGGGGCGGGGACACCTGCCGCCGCCGCCCCACTTCGGAACAGCTTTCTGAAGTGGGGCGGGGGGCCGGGGACACCTGCCGCCGCCGCCCCACTTCGGAACAGCTTTCCGAAGTGGGGCGGGGGGCCGGGGACACCTGCCGCCGCCGCCCCACTTCGGAACAGCTTTCCGAAGTGGGGCGGGGGGCCGGGGACACCTGCCGCCGCCGCCCCACTTCGGAACAGCTTTCCGAAGTGGGGCGGGGGGCCGGGACACCTGTCCCATCCGCCCCACTTCGGAAAGCTGTTCCGAAGTGGGGCAGGGGGCGGGAACACCTTCTGAAGGCGGGCAGGGGGCGAAAGTCTTTGTCCCCCCTGCCTGCCTTCCCAGGGGCTTTTAAATCGCCCCGGACAGCGGAGAAGTCCTCCGCTGTCCGGGGCGATTTAAAATGCCGCCCGCCAGCATTTTAAGATAGCCCCGCACAGCGGAGAAGTCCTCCGCTGTCCCAGGGCTTTTTAAAATGCTGGGGGTGGGAAGAAAAGCCCTTGTCCCCCCCCCCCAGCCTTCAGAAGAGGTCCGGGGACAGACTGTCCCCGGACCTGGCCTGAAGGTGGTTTCCCTAGGAACGCATTAATTGATTTTCAATGCATTCCTATGGGAAACCATGCATCGCAAGACGAAAAACCCGCAAGACGAAGAGAATTGCGGAACGAATTAATTTCGTCTTGCGAGGCACCACTGTATATTAAATTATGGGCGTTCCACACACATTATGTCTCAAGGCAGTGTACAAAATGCAATAAAATACAAAATAAGCATACTTCCAGCTGGGAAACAAAAATGTCTTCAGCTGTTTCCCAAAGTGCAGATAGTGGTCAACTGTTATATCTCAATAGGAGTGATGTTCTACAGAGTATCTTTGAAACCTGAAGGAGAAGCTCCCCCACAGACCACAGTGGCCTGCTGAGTATATAATGGATAAGCTGGTCTCTCAAGTCACCTGGTCCTGAGTTGTAGAGGGTCTTTTATGATAGTAACAACACCTTGAACCTGACCCAGTAGCAGATTGCCAGTGGTAGTTTGCCCTCACAAGCAACCTAGTCACCAGGTTTTGCACCAGCTGTAGCCTGTGGAGCCACTTCAAGGGTAGTCCCGCATAGAGCACTTTGCATAAATCCAACTTTGCGTGGACAACTGTGGTCAAGCTATCCCGATCCAGGAATGGCCATAGCTGTCTTCCTAGCTGAAGCTGGTGAAAGAAGATGCAAGAGGGCAGGGCTCCTCTCGTAGTTGTGTAGAAGAGGTCACTACACTTGCTAAAATTCCCTTTCCTACACAACTATTTAAATACAGGAGCCCTGACTTCTTTTACATCTGCCCATCCTAGTCTGAATTGAGCTCCCTATTCCAAGCCCAGTACTCTTTTCACCATCCCATGTTGCCTGTGATGTGAAAATGTACTTGGAATTGTATAGGCAGTGCCTGGTAGCCTCTTGAAAGGCAAAGGAATTGTGGACTGAGCGATCTAGTAGTCAGAGCACAGCTTGCTAATATCGATCTTCTGTAGTTCATCTAAACTGTTGCCACAGTTGTGCTCATCCTCATCAATAATCTCCAATGGCCAATGATGGTTGGAGTCCAACATCTGGAGAGACCCAGATTCCCTATCCTGGCTTTGTATCAGGAGTAGCCAGTAGGTACCTGCCAGATGTTTTGGGCTATAACTGTTATCATCTCCAGTCAGCATAATAAATGATTAGGGATAGTGGGAGTTGTAGTCCAAAACATCAGGAGAATAGTATGTTGGCTACCCCATCCTTACATGCTAACTACATTTATTGTGAACTAAGTTTTCATAGGCCAGAGGTCACTTTGTCAGTTTACCTTTGGTGGCATCCATACCCCCCACAGCATAGAGAGAGCCCACGGTGGACTTCCTAGGCTTAGTACGAGGACTCTGCATCATAGACCTCCTTTCTGGTAGCAGGTGATACTTCATTGCTTCCATGAGAAGTTTCTGGCACTCAAGGTCATCAGTGAACATGGGGCTGTTTTCCAGATCTGCTAATAGCTGAGACATACAAAGTCTTGGTGTTCATATTGATGTAATCAAAAGGTCATTTCTATATATATCAGCCAAGTCTTTCTCCAGATGTTATGGGCCACAGGGCATTATAATAATTAGTGGGGACCCTGAGACAGTCAATGGAAATCCTCCTCATGGCTGGTGTTGCTGCTACTGATCCTTCTCCTCTTCCACACCTGGAGCTGGCTATGGGAGGAGAGAGTTGGCAAGTGGGCCAACAGGACCCAGGATTCAGGTTGCATGGGCTTCTGTGCATATTAGTTTGCACACATAAGACTAAACAAAATGTTGGAATTCAACTGCAATTTTGGGGAATGAAGTTGGCAGGTCAGCAGTGAACTTACCTACTGGTGCATGAACTTCAGTAGATGCCTAACCATGCTGACTCCTGGCTTGGGGAACTGCTGTCAAGCTTCCTACAATCAAATCCCACTCCCTATCATCCTCAACCTTCTTGTCATAGCTTGGAAGATTGTCTCCCATCTCTTATCCCCAGAATTTGTCCTCCTCAGTGCATTACCAAAGCACTTCTCCATGGTCTGATGATCCTATGATACTATTGGGATGTCTGGATGGGGGAATTACAGGAAACAATTCCACTCACAGTTTCTCACACAAGCACAGCCTGGTCTCCAATGGGAGGTGCCATGTGATTTATCACCAGACCTGGCCAGCTTCTGCTCTCTGATGCCTCCAGCTTTGGCTCCAACCTAAGTGCCAAGATTGCTGACATATCCCTATTGTCTTCTAATGAAAGGAGTACAGTCCCATAGTCATCCTTCCAACATTAAATTAAACTAATTGCCAGCGGGAGGTTTTTACTAGGGGCAAGCAATACCAAAGGTAAAAACATGGCTATTCACCCAACTCTTTTGATAGAATGGTTCCCTTACTTGGCTGGTATAACAAATAGGTCAGCTTCAGTTATTATCCACATTTCCACATCAGATTGTGAGGGGCTCATCAACATTTTATTGAAAATGTATTCCAATATACACATTTTTATACTTTTCTACATCCCCCCAATCTTTACATTTTGCAAAGCAATTTCCCCTAATACAGTGCATTTTTTTAATAAAAATCTATATATGCATTTGAAATATACGTGAGTATATGAATTTTTGCACATTACTTGGCTGGAGACCTTCATTGCAAAATTCATGCAAGTCTGAATTTCAAATATGGTTGTGTTTCAGTTCACATGCTGTTTCAGAAAATGCAGATTAGGTAGGCTTCACATTCCTGAATGTCATCTGAATCAAATTTCTCACTCAGTCCTAGTTGCTAGTGTAGGGTTTGATTTTCACATTAGGTGCATTTCAATGAAATATTATTTGAAATGTGATTGCTCGCTCCAGTATTGTGTGACCAATAAAGAGTAGGTTCAAAATGGTTTAAACAAAATAAAAATTAATAACAGTCATAACAACAGGAGGTTTGGAGCTAAAAATAGTATCACAAAATCGAGGGAAGCACAAAATCAGCAGCACATTTACCCTGGAGGTGTGGATCAGGTCAGTGTGCATAAGGATTCATAGAAATCAAATCTCTCAGGCATTCTATCCAGAGGCCTACCTGTGGGGACAGCAAAGGCAATCGGATATAGGAGAGAAGCATTCCGAGCTCCCGCTGCCTGGGTTGCAAGTCGTGCCGAACCCACAACATCAATGCCTTGAATATGGATTCTTCATCTGGGACATTGATGTCATCGCTTGACAGGAGCTTAGCAATTTCACCAGCAGGCAGCAAGAGAAATTCCTGGTTCTTTATTACCTCAGTGAAGTGTTCCTAATGAAAGGAGTAAAACATAACTTAGCATGGCATCTGCATTTTACATATTTGTTCATTCATAGAATCATAGAATTGTAGAGCTGGAAGGGGACACTGAACACCATCTAGCCCAACCCCCAAGAATTTCATTCATACTACCTTTTATCCCGTATGAGCCTAGAGGCTCAGAGAGGATAGTATTGCAATTACAAGTAGCCTACTTTTCTTTCTTCTAACTCTAGTGTCAGGGCCTGGTTGGACGCTGGGGAGTGGTGGCTGGATACTGAAGAGTGGGTGTCGGGAGAAGGAGGGTTGGAGACTGACTTGGAAGAAGGGGTCAGTGATCTGAGGGAGTCTGTGACAGCCAAGAGATTGAGAGTCAGAGGCAGGAGAAGATGCAGGATTGGAGGGTGAAGAACAGGTGCAGATGCAGGAGGAGGGAGAGAGAGGTCCAGCTGGCATAGAGTCAAGGGCTTCCTCACCTCCTCCTCCTGCCCTCCCTTCTCCTACTTCACTCTCTCCCAAGACCAGAAGAGGACTGAAGTGGGAGAAGCAGAAGCAGATTATATGCAGGTGGAGTCTTCGCCTGCTTGCCTGCAGCTCTAGTGGGGAAGATACTTAAGATGAGATTGGGACAAGGCCTCTCTGTTGTGGCAAATGCCTCATTGGGTGCCCACCTAGGAGGAGCTGAGAGACACAGGGCTGTCTTCGCCTAACATATAAGGGTACTTTTGACAATAAAGAGATAACTCCTCACTCCATAACTTCCTTGCCTAATCCCAACCAAGTCTCTAGAGAAATATGCTTCAGCTGGAGTTCTGAGCTCTGGGTGCAATATTTTTGCTAACATTTCTAGGATAAAGTAGGAGTGCAGCATTTCATTAATCAGTTATATGAACAGATTAAAAACTATGCAGAATTAATCTCTATTCAGATGCAATGAGCTTAAGAAATACCACAAGCTGTTTATAGTACAGTGGAACCTCAGATTGCAGACGTAATCCATGATGGAGGCATGTCCGCAACCTGCAGCATTCACATCCTGAAGCAAGACATCTGTGCAGGCACCGCCGCGATTTGGTGCTTCTGCACATGCGCGAGCGACGAAACCCGGAAGTAACCCGTTCTGGTACTTCCAGGTTTCCTGCAGTCCGCAACCCGAAAACATGAAACCTGAAGCATCCGTAACATGAGGTATGACTGTAAGCAGTTTCTTGCTTGTCGAAGCAAATTTCCCAGGTAGGAGACTGTTAATAGTTCACATCAGTAACAACAAATCTAAAATAATAATGATCTTTTCTCACATGACTTTTTAGAGGCTGCTTCTTATATCCATTGAGTGTTTATTGCTGGGAGTCACTCTCCTCATTCTCATGCCTGTTGACAATGATGAGCTAGATGGAATCATGGCAGTGTTTGCCCATTGGGCCTGGTACGGTGGAAGATAGTAGGTAGAACCATCGCCAACAACAGAGACAACTAATTCTTTCTCTGCCCCCATTTTCCTCCTCCCTGCTGAGTTCTACAAGGGCAGCACTGAAACTATGGAGGGGAGATCCAGCAGTCTATGCCACTCTCCCGGGAAATAGGGAAGTAGGGAAATAAGTGGGGGCTGGCTGAGGGCAGACTGAGGTTGGTGGGGCATTTCTCCATTTGCCCTAATGGCCCAGCATTCACTTAATTCCTGGTATATCTAGAGCAGACCTCCTCAACCTCGGCCCTCCAGATGTTTTTGGCCTACAACTCCCATGATCCCTAGCTAGCAGGACCAATAGTCAGGGATGGTGGGAATTATAGTCTCAAAACATCTGGAGGGCCAAGGTTGAGGAAGCCTGATCTAAGGTAAGCACTTTCCTGGTTCTCTACAAGTGAAGGTGTGAGGACTCAGCTGCCCCCCACCCCAAGAGCAGAGGGCCTACAACCCATCCAGAAGTCTATGCAGCCAGTGCCTTGCGCACCTTAATACCACTACCATGGGTCATAAAAACTCAGCAGCAGCGTGTACGCTCCAGTTTAACTCATCTTGGTGGCTTCAAAAACCATGGAAATTCTCTTATTTTGCTTCACAGGGATTTAAGCTGCTTTTGAATCAAACAGCAACTTGGGTTGAGCTTGTGCCCAGCCTCACAGCACTTTCATTTCACATTCAGACCCAGGAATTGCTACTCTTTGTGCATTTGAAGAGGTTCTCTTAACTCTTCCCCTCTGCAATATTTATCCCTAGATTTTATTTCACAGCAGGCTTCCTCTTTCTCACCTCATGTCTCAATTGTTCCTTCCTCTGCTTTGAATCACTGGGGTATGGGCAACAGTGTATAGGCTCTTCTCTGCTCCTCAGATTATAGATATTTTTCACATATCCGCTTGTTCCAGCTCCCGATCACACCCAGTCATTTGCTCCCTTTCTGAAAAGCACCACTGTGTTTTCCTTGCCACCAAAGGCATCAAACCCCACCCACAGCTAATGTGCTCTTTGGGGAGCCGCTGACTTTATTGACAGTTGAAAGAGGATTCTAGCCTTCGTTTGCCCTATCATCTTGAAACAGGAGGGAGGGGAGAAGGCATCCTTTTGCTCTTTGAAAAAAGATGAAATGTAGAAGTGAAGAGGCTTGAATGGTTTTAATCGGTGCATCTAATCGATTAGCTCAGTCGCAAATTAAAAAAACCTCTTCAGATTAAATTGAGTCAGGCAGATGGGCTCTTGTACCAAGCCCTTTCCATCACGACCTGAGGACGTGCCAGTTCTGATGAGACCTAGGGAGCTACAAATGCATAACAGCCAACTTTTTCAGATCAAAAACAGGGATGTGCCTCTTCCTGGATGTGCTCCCGGGCGAGTCGCGTGAACCGCGCCGGAATCTCACCCTGAAAAAAACACTTTTTCAGGGTGCGATCTCACACACACATTTTGTGATGCCACACAGGATTGCAGCCCCAACCAAAATGCTTCCCCCCCCCCCAGTATGAGCGTTGTGCAAGAGCTCGCAAGATCATGGCACCCAAAATGGCAACTGTGGTCTTGCACGAAGAAACAGGATTTCCCATTTTTTTCCAGGACACTTGGCGGGTATGCAAATGCAGTGAGCGTGATGGAAGAGTGGACCATACCTCTTTAGGAAGCATGCGGGGGAGGGAGAAGAAGCTATTTTGTAAAGATTCCTTCAAACCTCCCTTAAAATAGGCATCAGGGACATCAGGGACATGAGCTCCAGCCCACTGCTCGTCGTGCTGGTTTTCTAATTGCAGAGTGCTTGGGGTTGTTGTTATTGTTGAATATATGTAAGTTTTCAGATACAGTATTCCCCTAGCGTTTGCTGATTGAAATGGCAGGGTCCATTTTGCCACCTCTGTTTTTTGTTTTTTAAAAAATAATATTTATTACTTTTAAACCTTACAAAAAGGAAAGAAGAAAAAGAAAAAAAGGGAAAAAAGAGAAAAGAAGAAAAAACATACAGTACAATATATAAACAATACACAACCAAACATTAACCTGTTAAACAAAAAAAAGCAAAAACAGTTCAAAAAACACACATCATACCATCTCAATATCCTCTCTTTCATCCCCTTGTTTCATCGACCTCCTCTCACCTCCCTTTTTGTATTCCATTTCTATTAATTGTTTCAGCAAATCCTTTCCATCTTTCTCTATTTTCTGTCATATGATTATCTTAACATATTTTTACCTTATTTTCCATTAAAACTATAATACTTATTTATGCTTAATTCCTTAAAACATTTCTACTAAAGCCATATAATTTCCTTCCAACATTTTTCTAACATTCATTAATTTTACATTATTTCCATATATAGATTTTAAACTTTTTCCAATATTCTTCCACCGTCTCTTCTCCCTGGTCTCGGATTCTGCCAGTCATTTCCGTCAATTCCATATAGTCCATCAACCTGGTCATTTTGCCACCTCTGGACTATTCCACTTTTTTACCACCTCATTCCGCTGCATTATGTTTATCAGTCTTTGGGGCAGTTGGGTTGGGATTGAGCAGAAGGCCTACATAATGATTACCTGTTGTGAGGTTGTATGATTTAGGGAATATTGGAAGCTGCCTTATACAAAGTCAGATACCCACAGTCCATCTGGCGGCTGCTTAGCATCAGCTAAGATTTCAGCCCCACCTGGAAAAGTTGGGAAATGAACTGGGGAACTCTTGCAGGCAAAGCAGATGAGCTATGGCCCTTCCTCTCATTTCAAATTGGAGGCAGGGGAAATTGAGTGTTTGCTTCTTCATTTTCTCACATGGGGGGTAGCTCTTTTTAGATTGCAAATGTACAGTCATACCTCACGTTACGGACGCTTCAGGTTGTGCGTTTACAGGTTGCATCCCACAGCGGCCCAGAAGTACCAGAAAGGGTTACTTCCGGGTTTCACCGTTCGAGCATGCGCAGAAGCACTAAATCGTGCTTTGCGTATGCACACAAGTGCCAAATCGTGCCGCGCACCTGCATAGATACGGCGCTTCAGGTTGCGCTCTTTTCAGGTTGCCAACAGGCCTCCGGAAGGGATCCCATTCGCAACCAGAGATACCACTGTATACTATTTTACATACTTTAAAAAGTAGTGAGCCAGCCTTGCTCAGCTTACAGGCCATGTCACTCATTCTACTGAGCTGGGCCCTGGATATGTGCTGCAAAGCTCTACCTTGATGGTGCCCCGTACAGATTCCTTGGGCATTTAATCTTGTTGTAGCCATTTGCCACCACAACCACAACTTGCCAGTTCCTCTCTAGCTTTAACCTCCCAGCAGTTAGTTCCAGGAAACTTGTTCCTTTGACCTCACCATAGTGTACACGTGCGCCACCCGCAGGAGTTCTGTACACCCCTGAGCATCTCCGAAGGACCGAATCCCTAAACAGTTTGATGGATGGAGCTGCTTCACAAGAAAGTTGCAGCAGACTTCAATGACTTGTGAAAGCTGAAGAAGGCATGCAGCGGCCAGCAAGCTTTCAATCGTTTCTTCTTTGAGTTCCAAGACACCTGTGTGGTTTAATATTTTCACAGAGAGAGAGAGAGAGGTGCATGAAAATGGATTGTTCTTTTTTTGTGGGGGAAACTCAAAGAAAGTGTTCTTATGACTGCACAAGGTATTAGACTTGTTCGCACAACACGATGAGCACAGGCACAAGCTGCCTCCAAATATGCACAACTGTTTGTGTGAAAGAGCATAATACAGTTTGTTGATTTGGAAGCCGCTGTGCATAAGAGAGTTGTCAGGGAGTTTACCTGTGTATGCATAGTGCACAAGGTCTTTCAGTGCGTCGGGGTCCACTCCTTCCATTTTGATTTCTTCCTGTTTTGCTTCACGGACATCGTTGGTAAACATTGCAGCAAAATAGTCAGACACAGCACTCAGAACCAACCTGGGAATAGAAGGTAAGGATCTGTGTCAGCTCTTTCTCTTGATGGAAGCATCAGCCTTCCACACTACGTTACGTTGGTTTGGTTTTGCTTTTTGCCTGGGTTGCTCTAAATGATGCATTGTGTGCACACGGAATAACATATTTTATTTTATTTTGGCCTGTGACTAGAATGTCACACATCTGTGCAGAGAATAAGGTGATTAAGTAATTTAATATTCTCTTGGAGAGCTGTTTCTCTTCCCTGGGCAAATTAAATCCCCCCTCACTGGCTTGATACACTGACAGTGCAAGTCTTTGCACGTCTACTTAGAAGGAAGTATCATTGTTTTCAAGGGAACTTACACCCAGGTGTGAATAGGGGAGAAATTCAGTTCAGTTTGCATTTAAGGGTGAACTTACCTAATTTGAACTTTCTGAAACAATGTGCAGACTGAAACACAGCTATCCTTTGAAATTTGCACCTCTCTGAATCTTGGAAAGTAGTTCTCAAGCCACAAAACATGTACAAAAAATCCATATACTGGGTTAAATAGTGTGCATATAACTGCATATGTAGTGGAAAACAGCATTCAAAAATGCATTATATTAGGGAAAATTGTCCTGCAAAAGTGTGCATATTAGACAAAATTGCACAGAAAAATTATTATTATTAATTTATTATTTATACCCCGCCCATCCGGCTGGGTTTCCCCAGCCACTATGGGCAGCTTCCAACAGAATATTAAAATACAATAGTCTATTAAACATTAAGAGCTTCCCTAAACAGGGCTGCCTTCAGATGTCTTCTAAAAGTCTGGTAGTTGTTGTTCTCTTTGACATCTGGTGGGAGGGCATTCCACAGGGAGGGCGCCACTGCCGAGAAGGCCCTCTGCCTGGTTCCCTGTAACTTGGCTTCTCGCAGCGAGGGAACCACCAGAAGGCCCTCGGCGCTGGACCTCAGTGTCCAGGCTGAACAATGGGGGTGGAGATGCTCCTTCAGGTAGAAGAAGCAGGGCAGTCAGGGAGGCTGGGCACCTATAGCAGGTCATAATCTTTACCTGTGGGCAGGAATCCTATGCTCTCCAGCAATGAGAAGAACATCACATAGTTGCTTCTGCTGGAGATAATTCTCCATCTTGCGGAATGTCTGCTCTGCATGGTTTGCAGAATGAAAGCATTCATCTGATCTGTTGTTGTTCCCTCCCATAGGAGAGGAGCAGCTGCTTATTGATAGCCTTTTGGAGAAAAAATGAGGTCACTGTTATGCAGTAATAGCTGTTAGCAAAGTCACTTAAATAACATAGAGTTCAAAGAGGAAAAGATCCTAATTATGCTTTACTGAGGAAACTGAACAAAAACGGTATATAATTAAATCTACCTACAACTACTAAGGTTTTTCATTTCTGCCAAATGACACTTCATTCTTATCATTAACATTTAACAAATAATATACATACACAATTTTTTTTACTGAGGATATAAAATAAAAGGAGAGCAGGGATGGAAGGAATGTAGTGCCATTTCACCAGTATAGCTGAGAGAATAACAGTATTTGACTCCTGCTGTTATTCAACTGGTACCACCCCACTGCTCAATAGAATAATTATTTGTAAAAATAATTATAAATCAACAACTCATTTTTAAAAATTATAGCTGGTAACTGAGAACTTGCACACGAGTTTCCTTATCTCCTCCTCCCTCCTCGTCCATTTTCCTTTTGTGTTGAGTCTTTATTTATAGTAGATTTCTTGCCACCCTTTACCATAAAATAAACCTTTCTCCTTCTTCTTTTTTACATTATATGACCAGTGGCTGGGTTTCCTTCTTCCTCTCTCTCATAGTGATTTGCTAGTCCCTCTAGGTGCTTTTCTGTGGTTGAAGGGGATAAGCAAAATTAAATTCACCCTGAATTCAGCAAGCCAAGGGTGTAGGAAGCATGAGGTTAGAGCGGGAGTACTTTCCGAAGTATGGCATGGCATCTTGCATGCTGAAGTGTCTAAAGCTACGTACAGGTGATAAAAGTTCGGTTAACGTAAGGTGTTGTCACTGACATGTCTTGGAACTGTGTTTGGTTAATGTGATATTGTAAATTTTGAAGATAATTTATGTTTGATTGTCTGTTTGTTTGCAAAGACATTTTCTGACCTGCCTTTCGCCCTAACTTACCAGAGCAGGTTACAAGCAATCATGCAATTAAAAAATAAAATAAATAAAATAGGTTATATAAAATTATAATAAATAAGCAAAACAAGTCTTTAAAAAAGCAACAGGACATAAAACAAAACAGAAGAGGTAGACCCTATTTATTTATTTATTTGTTTGTTTATTTGTTTATTTATTTATTTATTTTAAAAACACACACACACATTTTAGCTGTTGAGAGATCAGGGAAGTGGAAGCTACCGTATGTTTCCCTCTATAGGGCGCACCTTGTTTTAGAGGGGGAGAACAAGAAAAAAAATTCTCCCCCTCTCTGCTCAGCGCCCCTTCAGCGAAGCGGCAGGAGAAACGGAGTCCCTTCCATTTCTCCTCCCGCTTCACTGAAGGGGCGCTGCGCAGCTCTCCCTCTCTGCTGAAGCCAGTAGAGTCTTGCTCTCCTGGCTTCAGCGAAAGGAATCCGAAGCCTGCAGAGTGCAGCGGAAACTTGCGCTGTGCACCGAAGGCTTCAGGCGGCTATCCCTGAAGCCTGGAGAGCAAGAGGGGTTGGTGCGCACCGCCCCCTCTCGCTCTCCAGGCTTCAGCGAAAGCAATGCGAAGCCTCCGGAGCGCGGAGGGAGTGCTCCCTCTGTGCTTCAGAGGCTTCTCATTGCAATCGCTGAAGCCAAGGAGCCTGCATTCGCTCCATAAGATGCACACACATTTCCCCTTAATTTTTGGAGAGGAAAAAGTGTGTCCTATAGAGCGAAAAATACGGTATATGAAGAAAATGCCAGATGTCCTTCTGTGGAGAGGGAGTTCTATCCTTCATGGGCTACCACAATGTCTAACAGTGTATGCTGCCACCATCAAATAGCTTTTATGGCATCCTATTTATTTTATTTATTTAAGAGCCCTGTTAGATCAAACCAAAGGCCCAGCATTTATTCCCAGAGAGGCCAGCTAGATGCCAATGGGAAGTCCACATTCAAGAACATGTTCTTATTTAGAGGGATTTTTATCTTTTGATGTGAAATTAACTAGACCAGAAGCAGTTTGAGGCTGGTCTAGTCAATTTCAATGTGGCATTAACTTGCACCAGGCTAGGAGTGGCTCCAGTAAGAGGGGACTGGACTGAACAGGCTTGTCCCACCTGCATTCCCACTAAGTTGTGCACCTGTAAAGTTACTGAGTGCTGCAGTAGCAATGTGGCTGGGCAGAGGGGCGGGGCAGGGAGAGAAAAGTCCAGGTGCAGCACAGAAATCATAATCTGTACATAGCCTTAAGGATTTGCTCTAGTTGACTGAGAATGCGCGACTCCCTCTTCCACTCTCTTTTTCTATTTTCCATCAAAATGAGTTATCCCCAGTGCCAGCCACTAACAGAGCTTTTGACGGAAACTCATTATATCCAACGGAATGCCCATACATTTCAAACGGAGGCGCCGAGCCGGCTGCTGCATTAGAAGATAAATATGGGAGACTGAGCTCAGAAATTGGAACTATTAGGTAAATAGCGCAACGAATTGCTGGCATTGCATTTCGGGCAGAAGACAGAGATGTGCTAGCACCAGAATTACCGTGGAGGACAGAAATGTCCTGAAGGTGGCCTCTTTAATCCTGTTGGTGCAATTGTTTCGAAAATAGGGGTGGGGGGAGTAAAAAATGAAGATCCCACTCCAGCTGATGAGTTTCTTTTGAAGTTTCTGATCAGCAGCCTCGCTACACTCTGCCTGGCAGCATAACCTTTACAGCATGGTTTGGGGCTTGGTTTAAACAGCCACCTTATTCTCTTGTTTGGGGAGGGCTGAAGCTCAATGGCAGGGTGTCTGCTTTGCATGAAGAAGGTTCTAGGTTCAATCCCAAGCATCTCTAGGTAGGGCTGGGAACATCCACCCTCTGAAACCCTGGAGACCCCCTGCCAGTCACTGTCTGCAATACTGAGATAAGTAGACCAGTGGCAGCTTTCTGTGCTCCTATTTATTTTAGCCTTTTATTCAGAATCATGAGGACTGGGACCTTGCTTTATTTTTAGGGGAGGAGCCATAGTTTAGTAGAACAGCTTCTGTTTGGCATTCAGAAGTTCCCAAGGACTATTCCCAGCATCTCCTGGAAGAGCTGGGGAATGTTCCCTGTCTGAAATGCTGAAGAGCCCACAGCTAGTTGATGCAAACAATGTTGTTGTTGTTTAGTCGTTTAGTCATGTCCGACTCTTTGTGACCCCATGGAGCATGCCAGGCTCTCCTGTCTTCCACTGCTTCCCGCTGTTTGGTCAAACTCATGCTGGTAGCTTCAAGAACACTGTCCAACCATCTCGTCCTCTGTCGTCCCCTTCTCCTTGTACCCTCCATCTTTCCCAACATCAGGGTCTTTTCCAGGGAGTCTTTTCCCTGGGGAGTCTTCTCTTCTCAGATGCAAGCAATACTCAGGGCCAATCACCTGATATGATATAAGGTAGATTCCTATGTCCTTACTGTTCCCGCTATGTGGCTTGCCACTGTTTTAAGATATTTATCATCTATCTATCTATATATCCTATCTATCTATCATCTCACAGTTTTGTAACTGAGATCATAGACATTGGGAAGGTATGACTCACCTATCCAATTGTTTTCAATAGGACCCAAATTCAGCAAGCCTTGACCCTCATGTAGATGGGAAATGTGGAAAATGAGGCTTATGACTGTGCATTTAATACCCGCCCCCAAGTCATCCTGTTGCTCCTGGCCCCACTTTTGCCCTCATGATGCTCATGATAATGTCAGCAGTAGAAAGTCTTATCTGTGTGCTGAGCATGCATGTTACAACCCAAAATAGCAAGGCTCCTAAACTGCAAGAGAAGAACTTCCACAACTGCTGCAGACATTATCCTGAACTCAACGAAATTGTGTTAGGAGCAATGGAACAAAAAGAATTTAGCATGATAAATGGGCATGGAAGTCCAATTGAAGAAAGGTGGCCGCCGCCACCTTACAAACTATCATAACAGTTCCTAGGATACCAGAATTTAAATCTCCACTCAACCATCAAGCTGGCTGTCTCTCATCTTCCCAATCCTAAATTTAGTTCTTCATATTTCCACAATTGTTTCCCATTTAAAAACTAAAAACCAAGTCTCTATGAAAATTCATCAGCATAATAACAGGAATGCATTTTAATATACACATATCTGAATGAAAATTTTGCCTGCTATGTACCTTTTTGTAAAGCAATGCTCTCTAATAATGCGTTTTTGTATGTTATTTTCATGAATATATGCATTTTTATGCACCCTCCACCCTAGTATATGGAAAACTGCACTGCAAACTTTGGAAGCGCACAAACTTTAAATGTGGACTGAATCTAATTCTTCTCCCATCCCCCCTCTTACATACACATTTTGCCTGACTGATAGAAGTCACCAGGGCATAGGAAAAAGCAGTTTTTCCACCTCAGTTTCTCCCTCTCCCTGCCCCATTGGAGTGCTCTGCCCATATTCCTGATTGCACATACAGCAAAGAGATGGGATGCAGGCATGTTTGTTTTTACTGTCTCAGTGAATTGTATCATCAGATAGGAATGGGCTGCATCTTCCTTTTTGAAGGGGCGGGGGAACCAAAGAAACACATTTCTGATGCTTGTGAAAATGTCTTCTGCTGGTGATATTGATGTGTCTCCAATATAATGGGAAACTCATGTAACATTAATGGAAACTTATATGATGTTAGGTCTGGAGAATCATTTTCATTTATCACCACTGGGTTGTTTTTATGAGTTTGGGATTAAAATGAGCCATTTTCCTACTCCCAGCTCTCTTGTTGAGTATTTATGTGGTTCAGAAAACAGGGAACTTGTTTGTATTTATGAGGCAGTAAGACTATCAGGAGACTTACAGAACAAGCAGCATTACAGTGTGTAGCTTTCTAGCTACCATGAAGACCCAGTGATTAAACATCCACCTCTTTGCCATCACACACTCAAAATGGAATATACATTAAGACCTATATCTGTTAAAGCTACAGGTGGAGGGCAAATTCCATCCAGAGCACATTTAAAGGCAGACATACCTAACATGCAGTTTCTGAAACAACATACGAACTGAAACAGAGCTAACTTTGAAATTTTCGCTCCTCTGAATTTTGCAGTGCAGTCCTCCAGTCAAGAAATGTGTACAGAAATGCACGCACTAGGGTAAAACATGCATTATAAAATGCACATGTTAGTGAAAACAGTATACAAAGTGCACTGTATTAGAGGGAATCACTTTCCAAAATGTCTCTATTAGGCTAGCCAATGGTCTGACTTGATTTAAGGCAGCTTCGGATCCACTTGAACTCTCTCAAAAGCTCACTGCTGAAGACTGTGTTGCTTTTGTTGGTTTATGCTTCTATTATTTATTTATTTATTTATTTGTCTAGCTATTTATTTTTCATTTGAGAATTTGCACCTCCACCATTCATCCCTAGACAGCGTGCAACATATTAAAATAAACGCAGCAAGTCTCAGTAACATATCAAGTAGCATAAAATATTGATAATAGCAGCAGCAGGCAGACTTTATGAAAGTACCTTAAAAGACCCAGCACTTAAAAGATAGCACGGTAAATTTCAGATTAGGTTCCCTAAAAAAAGAGTTCCACAGGTGCAGTGCTACGGCCAAAAATAGCCTCCTGCCTGGTCTCCACTTGTCTCAATTCTGACAATGCAAACACCTGAAGAAGGCTACCAACAGATGACCACAGTATACAGGTGAGCTGATACAGGAGCAGGAGTGTCTTTAAGCATGTGAGTTCCCACTATGAGTGGCTGGAAGGCAAACACCTTCAGTGTGATCTGGGCTTGGCAATTGTTGGCAATTAATGGTAAAACTTCAACATTGGCAAGATATATTCCCAATGGGAAGTCCAAGTCAGATTTCTAGCAGCTGCATTCTAGTTTCTGCAGCATCTTCAAGGGCAGCTCCATGTAAAATACATTACAGCAGGCCAACTGGAGTTTATCAGTATGGGAAGAGTCATTCATGTACAAATACACAGACTGAGCAGAGGAGAAGGAACATTCACATAAGCAGCATTTGTCCAAAGCAATGACAGACCCCCTAAAAACCACCATCGCTCTCTTGAAGATCTATACCTATGCTGCTTCTTTCCAGCTAGTGACTTATGATTACCTTTCCCAACTCAATAAAACATATCACTACTTTCTCCCAATTTTCAATTCCATGCCAGGGCATCAGATCTCTCATTCAAGGAGTCAGAGTGGTGTCATAGCTGTGTCCTATATCTCAAGCCCACAGATTATTGAGTGCGTGATTTACTGATATTCTTTTCTGCTCCCATTTTCTCCAAGTGCTTCCTTCTAAAGAAAGATTACTGGAGATTGGTGTTGCCTTTTTCTAATACATGATCATGAGGAAATTACATACATACATACATACATACATACATACATACATACATACATCATCATTTTACCCACAAATAAAACCATGCTCAAGGCAGCTTACAACATGAAAAAAACTACAGAATTATAAGTATAATGTAAGTAAAAAGGTAAAGGGACCCTTGACCATTAGGTCCAGTCGTGACCGACTCTGGGGTTGTGACGCTCATCTCGCTTTATTGGCCGAGGGAGCCGGCGTACAGCTTCCGGGTCATGTGGCAAGCATGACTAAGCCACTCCTGGAGAACCAGAGCAGCGCACGGAAACGCCGTTTACCTTCCTGCCAGAGTGGTACCTATTTATCTACTTGCACTTTGACGTGCTTTCGAACTGCTAGGTTGGCAGGAGCAGGGACCGAGCAATGGGAGCTCACCCCATCACGGGGATTTGAACCACCGACCTTCTGATCGGCAAGTCCTAGACTCTGTGGTTTAACCCACAGCGCCACCCACGTCCTATAACATAAGTAATCATAAACAATAAATTAAAGACATTATACAATCAATTTTGACATAAATCATAATACAATTTAAAATTAAAGCTACCAAAAAAAAAATCAGCAACAGCAACAAAAACCCACAACAAAAACCTCTAAACAATATCCCAGCCCAAAAGTATGTTCATCCCCTGTAGTCAGAGTCAGTCAGAGCCCTACCCTCCCAGGCCAGGCCAGGTGGAAAAGGCCTGTAAGGCAGGGAGTAAGTCTTCCAGGACTTGGAGCCAAGGTGGTCTATGGCCTCATCAGTAGCCTCAGCTTCTGAAGCTGGAGTCAGTCCACTGTTGTGGTGATATCAAACACAAGGCATGTGTATTTTTCCACTCTTCCTCCTCACCTTTCCCATACTCAGGATTCTTCGAGTACTTGGGCCACGTAAAATGATTTCTAATGTGGTTATTGTGGTAAAGTGATTTTAGGGAGGAGGGGAGCCATATGGCCCCTTGTCAAGAGTTCAAGGGACCCTAGGTATTCATCCGCAGCCATGATGGTATCTGGTCTCTCTGAGCTCCCTCGACGTTTGTAGCTGGAGTCAGTCAGGACCCTGCCCTCCCAGGCCAGGTGGGGGGAAAGCCTGCAAGGCAAGGGAGCAGGTCTTCCAAGACTCACAGGTAAGATGATGATAGTATAGGTTGAGCAGGCAGGAAGCATGCACACTCTTGTAACACCCTCCCAGGCTATAAGACACTGAATAACAAGTGCCTGGAAACAATGACAGAGAGAGGCATTATCCTTGTCTTCATGCCCTGTTCCGACAGGCTTGGATGACCAGGCAGACAAAGGCCCTGAGAAGAAGCTGAAAGGGCAATGAGCTTAGCATGTGTGAGGTAAACTTCCAGAGGCTTTAAGTTACTGCTTTGTTTCACACCAAGAGTGTCTGTGTCTAATAAAACACAATGCTCCCTGGTTTAAACTTTATGTATTTTCCCAATAACCTTATTAATATAGTTCCATATTCATACTCTTATGAAGCATTAGAAACCATTTGGCAACTGTGACCTAATAAATAATACTCTCATTATGCACCCAAACATCCCAGAAGATGCGCCTTCACGTACGTGGTAATAAAGCATGAGCCTTGCTCTGCAATACTAATAATCATTTCAGCTTGTCAGGTAAATAGCCAATTATGGCTTGATTAGTTGTCCAAGTCCAAAGGCTACAAAATGCAGAAGAATTATGGTAACTGGGGAGCCACTACACAAATCCTTTAGAGAGGAGCTGGCGCCGATGGACCTAATTTATTTGTAGTGGCTGTGTACAGCGAGTCTAATTATGCTAGATTCGGTAATTGTTCACTCTGCCGCTCTATAATAATTGCTTTTCCAATTAATCTTATTTATTTTGAAATTGCTTATACGTTTTCATATTTGACTTAGGTATCAGTGACTGCAGTAAAATGACTTCCCAAATAGATGATATGATGAGGACTAGAAGAGTGACACTTTGCATTAGGAAATGATTTTTTCCCAAATTGGTTTCTCACATTTTTCATTTCCTGCTCAGAATGCTCAGAAAAATCCTTTCCCACAAGAAGGGCTTGAATGCAATTGCCTTCTGCCAAGGTTTGTTCCCTCAGTAACTGGTATATAGGGTCATACTGACTCTAAACTGGAAGATTCCATACAGCTGTTAACAGACCTGTCCTTTATGAATCTGCCCAATTCCCATCTAAAGTTATCTAAGTTTACGATTGTCAGAGCTGCCCTAGGTCCCAGCTCACAAAGGACCAACGCCAGGTCGTTGTTATATACAAAAGTCTTTATTGAAGTTCATTTTCACTTCCACAGCCGTAGCGTGCAGCTCTACGTCTGAAACTCTAGACCGCCGAAGCTCCGTCTGAGTCTCCTCCCCCCAGACACCAGTTTAAGACCCTAGCCTTGCTCCACCTCTTCCTCCGCTCTTTCCTCCTCTGGGTCCACCTGTCAGCTGGGGTCTCGCCCTTCCTAGACTCTTCTGACGCTGATTCCCCTGAGTGTTCTCCCTGCTTCCGGCGGGCTTTAGGACCTGGTTCCCGATCCGGGCTTTCTGCTGTCCCGCGCGCCTGTACATTTGAACTTGGCGCGCGCGCCCAGCCGGTAACCTTCCTCCTGACCATTACACTGCTCCTGTCACTGCTTCCCCCTTCGGGAAGGCTAGCTGGAGTTGACCTCCCCTCCGTTTCCCCACTCTCCGATAGAGGCGTGGTCAGTCTCGACTCATCTCCTCTCCCTGCTGGCAGAGCCGTTGGACCTGACACTTGGGACTCCTCCCCCCCCCCCCACTACGCTCTGGTGGGGAAGCTGGCCCTGATCTCCAGCTGCTGCTTTGGGAGTCCCCGCTGGCCCCCCTTGCCCTGACCATCGGCGCCTCCTTCTGGGAATCTTCTGATTCGCTGGAGAAGCTCATGGAATCTCTTGGGTCACTGTCATACTCCCCTATGCTGCCCTCAGATCCTTCCCCTTCGCTCTCCATCTCCTCTCTCCCCTGTGCCTCTGTCCCTGAGCCCCTGACAACGATCATCACCATATCTTACAGCAAGACATTCCACACGTTCTAGTATTTGGGGAGAGGGAAAACTTTATACAGATTTTCTCATGGAAAACTTCTCTACACATACTTTCTCATAGATAAAAGCTACCAAGATTGTGTAGCATGTTATTTTTCATTACCTAATAATTTATCGTAACAAAAATAGCCTAAAAGTAGCCTAAGGGGGGAAATAAGCAAGACTGCTTTTAGCTCACAGTCATACTGGTGAGAATGTGCCTCCATGAAATGATCAGTGAAAGCTTTAGTTGATTAATCTATTGAGCACACTTTTACCTTAATAGACACTTTTTGTGTGCCCAATTTTTGGCTGTGAAAATGCATCACAAAATTCAGAGACATGTGAATTCCCAAAGGTAGCTTCCATTAAAATGTGAACTGGATGAAAATCTCTACCTTCTTCCCCCTTCCAAGTAACTGAGTACTTGAGAGCCAGAGAATGTTAAATTAATGGGTGCTGGGAGCATGTGTGCCATGAAGCTCCCCTCTAAAGTGATGTACAGTTTTGCATAAGCTGTCAGAAAGACCCACCATAATTAGAAACATGCGTTTCCGTAGAAACAGCATCTTTGGGAAACTGAGCTGCTGTCCTGATGATACCTTTCACACTGTTGTTCCGATGACGCAGAAGATTATACTTGGTGTCAAAAGACGGAAAAGCAAGAGGGGGTTAGAGGAGAGGATTGTCAACTGGAACGGGGGAGAGGGGGAGTGGAAAGAGAGAAATCTACCAAAAGCTGTTCAGGAAAGATGACAGAGGAAATATCTTTATCATAGCATGGAGCAAATCCCCAGCTAGACAAGGGCAAAAACGAAGGGAAAATACTGCCCCTTCGTGACTTTTACTATATATGTGCCATACATGAGATCTGAAAAGGGTTTCTGGGGTTAAGCAGAGAAGGAACTCCAGCTCCAGGTTAAGTTCCCCTTTCAACAAACTCCCAAAATTGGCATCTTGATCCCAGTCAATATCTCTGTTGTACTGTTTTGAACTGATTGAATGCATGCACGTGTTGTTGTTCTGAACTGTTTTAAACTACAAACTGTGTTTTTAATCGGTTGTTTTTTTTAATAAATGCAGTTGTTTTAAGTGTTTCAATGTAAACTATTTTATACATATATTTTATTATTTGGTGAATCACTTCAGGATGCCTCATGGGAACCAATTTATAAATGATATGGGGGAGGGGAGGGAGGAGGAGAAGGAGAATAATAATTAAAAATGTAGAATTCTGTGATTCTAGGGAATAACACAGTAGGTCTGCTCTGAAAAGTTATTGCAAAGGTGCTGCTTCCAGCCATATGGAAAACCTCAGAATTGTTATTTTCCCACAGTTGGGATTTCATGCGTTTTAGCACTTTGCACATCAGCTTGCAGTAAGCGTGTAGGGCCCAGTTCTGAAAGATGTGGTGAGGCTTCCGCTCTGATTAGAACTAATAGGTGTTGACAGCTCTTAGAGCTGAAGGGTGCAGAGGAACAGGGGGAGGAGCACCCAAATGCTAATCTAAGATGTCAGGAATCCATACTGAGCATGATTTAATTCTGGAGCTAAAAGAACAGGAGGCGGATGCACACTTGAGACTAAAGGGGGGGGGCACTGACTACTCTGTGCCAATGTGGAGTTCAGGATCAGCCACAAAGCTCACCAGTCAGCCTTGCACAAATTCCTTTCCTCTCCCTCAGACATGCTGTTCTGGTAAGTTGGATGACAATTGGAGGGGTTTAGGCTCTTATCTGCTGTTTTTTTCTTGTAGGTCATCCTGACTCACAACTCACAGCTGTGTTGCATGGATCTAAGCCAGGCATTCCCAAATTCGGCCCTCCAGCTGTTTTGAGACTACAACTCCCATCATCCCTAGCTAACAGGACTAGTGGTCAAGGATGATGGGAGTTGTAATCCCAAAACAGCTAGAGGGCCAAGTTTGGGGGTGTCTGATCTAAGCTGAGCCAAGCATAATGTGGTGTGACCAGCATTTTGCTTTGAAACTTCCAGAGGAGTAGATCAGTATTCATGGAGAATGAGGGTAAACAGATACTGTAGTCGAGGAGGTGGGGGAAAGGGCGCTGTGGCCCTTCAGATGTTGTCCAGACTCCCATCATCCCTGGCTTTTGGCCATGCTGGTTTAAGATGAAGGGAGCTGGAATTCAATGGCATCTGGAAGACCCACAGATTCCCTGCTCCTGCCACAAATGAAGATAGATGCAGTTTAGGCAGCTGCTGTCCAGCCACTCCTTTGTAAAACAGTTGGATGGCTAAAAGGTCCAAGAGGTCCAGCTGATGGGAATTAATTCTTAGGAGATGGTCCCCTGAGAGCTGGGGATCTCTCTTGTTCTCTGAATGAGATATACTTCAGCACTTTGGCATGGCTGCACCCGTCAAACTTAGGGGAAAGTGGGAGAGAGTGGGAGAGAGAGAAATAGCTGGCAGTTTTGAAAGAGAGAGCAAAGGGTTACTCATTTGAAGCTGAGATGGAGTTCTAGGAATGCTGCTTACATTCCCCTCTCTAATATATGTGCATGAGAAAGAACAGGAGATAATGAAGTTGGAGCATCTATTTGCTCTGCTGCAGAAGAATCACCCAAACCAGAACCCTGAGAGTCTCACGCTGGCCAGGATGGAAGATTGGGGGTGGCAGGTTGGAGGGGAAATAAGTATGCCAGCTCCTGGGCTGGTGCAGTCAGCCCCTGGTCTTGCATTTCCCCACCTCTGCTATAGAAGGAGTGCATTACACAAAGGATGTGCTGCCACAGAGAGGTCTGTGCACTGCATCACCAACCACAACCCTCCACTCACAGGAGAGTGTGAGGAACAGACTTCATGGCTGGCTGTCAGGTGCTTTGGAACCCCACACAAGAGATTTTGGCAGGTGTCATGTGATAGACAGGTGGGTTGTCCTGGTGAAGTTTTTCGGGGGGGGTGTACCTACCATACACATTTTTGCAGAACAACTTTCCTTAATGTAGTGGCCTTTTGTGTGTTATTTTAACAACAATATGCACTTTTATGCACACTTTTTCAGAATGTATGCATTTTAGCATTCATTCTATCATCTATCTATCTATCTATCTATCTATCTATCTATCATCTGTCTGTCTGTCTGTCTGTCTGTCTGTCTGTCTGTCTGTCTGTCTATTTTGTATACAGCCCTACACCCACAGGTCTCAGTTGGCTGGACTATTGCATTGCAAAATTCTGAGAATTCTGAAGGCTTTATTTCTCATATAGCTGTGAAATGTGCAAATTATGTGAGTTCACCTTTAAATGGGAACTGAACCAAATTTCTTTCCCATCCCTGGTAAGGACCAAAGCTGATGGGTAAAGTGGTCAACACAGCATGGACAATTGTCTAAAGCATGAAGCGCACAGCGCTAATGGCCTGTGCCTAACTCCTCATAAATAGTTTGGAAGTCAATGATTCAGCCGTAAAATAACCTTTAATTGTCCATTAGGTCTAACTAAAGTGCTTTTAGACTGCATTTCTATAAAACGAGCAATCGTTTTTTATGTCCTCCTAAGAATGCGCACACTGTGATGCAATTTCCTGTTGATTTCATAGCTGTGTCACCCCAACTTCTCTGTGAAAACAATCGAAACGCTGCTTTAATATGCTTGAAGTATCTAATTTCATTGCTATTTCATACACTGTCTGCAGGCCCCTTTTTTTTTGAGATGCCATTTTTCACAAGAATAATCAATGGCTATGTTGAAAGATTTATGGACTATAATTAGAAAGAGTAAAATGTACCATTCCATTATCTTTATTTCCCATGATAAAGAGGGCAGTGCTGCTGAAGTAATGCAGCCTTAGCCAACCTTGTGCCCCCCAGATGTTTTGTTCCCACCAACCCCATGGGACTACGATTTTGGACTGCATTTCCCACCATTGAGCCTGATGGGAGCTGTGGTCCAAAAACCACTGGAGCACATAGGTTGGGGAAGGGTGCTGTGAGCACATTGCCAGGATCATGGGCAGCTGTTCAGAGTCCGTGCACATTGTTGTGCCATTCTTCCAAGCTATTTGGATCAAGCCACAAACATAAAAAGTTGTGTGATTTATCCCAAGTGTGTGCCTGGCTTCAAGAAGAGGATAGAAAGCCTGTTATGGAAGTGTAAATGACTTCACTTATTGCCTCTACGTTTTACAGAATTGTGTATAACCTTTACTTAAAGGGCACTTCCATGCTGCTAGTTGGTGCTTGCTGCTCCCTTAGGTAACAGCTACAGCCAATTTTGCTGCCTATAATGAGAAACTATAATATATAATTTAAGCTATTTTCCAAACAATGCCCCTACTGAGTGTAATGCAATTAAATGGGAAACCTGAGTTGCAGTGCAGAGGCTTTACACAAGAAAAGTCTAACATTAGGCACAGGAGAACTGAAAGTAAGAGGTAATAATGAGCTGGTGAAAACATTAAGTATATTCACAAAAGAATATTTTTCTTCCTTGGCCCAGTATATAATTGAAAAGGTCCCTCCACTGGGTGATATTGCCCAGCCATACAACAGTGTTAGGTTTACCAAATGTCATGTTTATCATAAACAAAACGTTATCTGTTGCCTGTGGTCTCTACCTACATAGCCATAGGCTGTTTCAGAGAAAATGAAACTGCAGAATGTTAGCAAACTGTGCAACTTCTGGGAGAGAAGTGAATGGTCTCTTTGCCTAGGGAAAAAAATCAAAGAGTACATTGGGATAATGAAGAAAGTGAGGTCATAAGAGCTTAAAAACTGGGGACTGTGGAGGCAAGAAATTGGCAGAGATGATGAGAAAACAAATGGGCTATTCACCTGTAGGGATGCAGGAGAAATTTGATTATGTTTGCATTTAAAGGCAAACCCACAAAATCTGCACTCTCCAAAACAATGCACAAGAAACATCACCAAATTTTACAGTGCAGTTCTGCAGCCAAGTAATTTGCATAGGCTTGCATATATTATGGTAAAGTGTGCATAGAAACACATATGTTCATGAAAATACTGTGCAAATTTGCATTGTGTTAGGGGGAAATGCCTTGCAAAAATGTGTATATCAGTAAAAATTGGCACAAAAATGCTGATGACTTATCAAGAGTGGTGCTCTGCTAACATTATTACCCTGGAAGAAGAACTGTGGTTGCCTAGCTCTCTATCTGACACCTTCCCTATCTGACACACAAATCTTTATTCTTCATCTCTCTCTCCTTCTCACCTATTTCCCTCCTCTGTTTTGTTCCTTATATTCACATTTATCTAAAAAAATTAAAATCAGATTTGTTGGTAATTCAACAAGTCCAAGACAGTAGTAACAAGGAGAAAATTCAACTATTAGAAGCCTCTTTTCTTTTCCCCTGTGAATTTTGTATCACCAAAAAAAGAAGAGAGATAGCTATTTTTTCAAACTTCTCAGTCTAATGGTGAATCTCCAGATACAGTTGGACTTCAGCTCCCACTGAACTTGGCCAGTGGTCAGGGATGATGGGAGTTCCTCCCCGTTGCTTCAGTTCTCTATTCTGCCTTCAGTTATCATTATTCTCCTTTTTATTGATATAGCTCTGGATAAAAATATTAATAAACTACAGATTTGGTGATAGTGATGGTGAAAAGAGCTAAGGCTGCCAGAGCTCCCAAACCACCTTTTCTGAAGGCAAGCTGTGTGCATCTCACCTTGTCAGTCTCGCACCCAAAGTCTGCCGACTCGGAGGCAGCTTAATGATTTTCTGTATAGCCGACCCTGACCTTATTTAGGCGACGCTGATTGGAAGTCATTGTGTGAGCCTGGAATAAGCTTACACTGCTAGTTAGTGGTCCGGTTCAATGTCATCTGCATAGAAAGTGCAGATGTGACTTGAAATTTAAGTGGGCAATTCTGCAGGCAGCAAAATCCTGGAGGGCTCACAATGGCCTGAAAGGACCACCCTGAAACCGGAATTGGCCAGTGTTGTTCATACTCACTGCTTGGAGCCACTTCTCACTAGCAATATTCTGCACTGTCATGCAAAGTTTGTAAATGTGCGCTCTCCGTATGGGATGCTGCACATGCACAGTCCATACAGACGTCGTGCATGTGTCACCGGGTGATTCGCCCTGCCCCTTGGCATCCCGCCCCAGGTGCCAGAGAGGGTTCCTCCACCACTGGGCTTATTGTGTGGTTCATCTCTATCAGGATCATGGTCCTCCAGCCCACCTAGCAGCCCCAGTTCTATGGAAACAGCTTCAGCACCTGTAGCAAATAAATACTCGTGGAGACAAAATCTGTACTCCCAAGTCTGGGTCATAAGTTTAAATGCCAGAATATTTCTCCCTGTGCTCAAGGTATATTTCCCGAATTAAAGTGTCAGTTCAGAATAGCAGCAAAGGCAATAGAGAGGCAACTGTCTAAATCTGGATTGTAAGCTCCTCGACGCAGCCATTTGTTTCCCTTACAGCAGAGATGGGGGACCTGGGACCCTCCATGGCCATGGTCTGGGGTGTGGGATATCTAGATTTGCCAGCCCTGTATTAAAGTGTCATCTACATTCATAATGTACTCAAAAACAACAGCAGCAGCAATAACAAAATGTTGCCGTTCCTGATTCCAGACAGTCGGTCAGTCGCATCCTCTTTCTGGATGTGTCATTCCATTCTATCCCCCCTCCCCAGAGTTCCATTTCCATTTCCCCAAGAATTAGCATTCCGTGCCCATTGAGCATGCTCAGTCCCCACTGAGCTGCTTTTCAAGATTTTCCACCCTTAGGCGTTTCTTCCCTCTGCAAAGTCTGAGCCTCTTGCAAGCCTGCTGATTCCTTCTTGCTTGGGGTAAGAAAAGGTTCTACACTTGACCATTTCAGCCTTGGAATATTTGATAAATACATTGAGCATGGTGACTATTTGGGGACGCAATGAGAAGCATTTGTTAGATGGGCACACAAATGGAGCCTAAGTACTACGAGGTTTAGCAAAAGTTGCTAGCTATGGGAGCCGAACAGAGCCTCCATTTACAAGAGGAGAATACCACTGAATATGATTTCCTGGGAGCCACAGCATGGAAGGCTCTCACCTTGGGGGATTGTGACCTTCCTGGAAAGGATCTGATAGCCAATGTGGGCATCAAGAGGCTGGAATTTATATACCCTTGTCTGATCCAGTACAGCTTTGCCTTCTAATAAGCAGAGTTCCTCTTATGCAACAGGGTTTCCTTAGGAACATAAGAAGATGCTTTATGGCAAATGAGAGTATTTGTCCATCTACCTCAATACTGTCTACACTGACTGGCAGTGGCTCTCCAGACAACGGCCATTCACAGTCCTACCTGGGGATGCTGCAGATCAAACTTGTGACCTTCTGCCTGCCAAGCATGCATACTGTTTGAGAAGCTTCTCCTGGTGGTGAGGGAGTTATCCAAAATTATTATGGGGGTGGGAATGGCAGGTTGCAGCTGTAATAGGGAATTTGGGACATCCCCCTTCAGCTCTTCTATGAATAGAATAGTCTTCCACTTGTATTGTGTCATCATTGGATCCAAACCACGGGGGGGGGGGGAATTTGGCCACTCAGTTTAAAAAAAAATGCCTAGAATGTCTGTCAAAACACTAGACATTTTAGAGGCAAGAACACCATATTCTATGGTAATGAGAAGATAGTCATTGACAAGGACATGAAAAACGCAACGCCCAGTCAATCCTGACAGTCACGAATCCTTGATAGAAAGAGGTTGTGAGTCAAACAGTTCCCATTAGATGAGTCCACAATCCCTGTATTTGTCGTTTGGTGAAGTTCATGAGAGACGCTAGACATGTGTCATCACGATTTGGGGAAGCTAGGCAGCAGATGAGAAGTGCCATAGCCTGACCCTTAATTGCTGGGTGCGGGAATGTTAAATACTATTATGCCTTCCACTTTCTCACCCATCCCCTTCTTGGGTTGTAACGCAGACAATCACTAACTTTAACACTGCAAAACAGAATAAAACACCCAGTCGAAAAATATGCAATGTACAAACAGCTTGCGTTTGCACCGCATGCTTTTAAACTTCAAGCAGATGGTCACAGACAGTACTTTTTGCATTTTGGGACATTTGATACCAGTGTTCACTCCTCTTTTTTTGCCCCCTTCTGCACCCATACATATGCCAAGTGAGGATAACACTACATGCATCTGATGAAGCAGGGATCTGGTTGAAGAAGCATGTGTCATAATAAATGAGTTAATGTTTAAGAAGCGAC
Source organism: Podarcis liolepis (assembly GCF_965112155.1). NCBI lineage: Eukaryota > Metazoa > Chordata > Lepidosauria > Squamata > Lacertidae > Podarcis > Podarcis liolepis. The sequence continues at coordinate 12,214,673 of NC_139570.1, read as the reverse complement.
ATGACTAGCATGTCTAACCCTCTGCCCATTTTTAATACTGGCCCTTTCACTGACTGTTTTCACAGAGGATAGATCTGCTGGTGGCTTAACAGTGGAGGCTGGTCCATTAGGACAAAGTGCCCCACCAACCTCAGCCTTCTCACCTGCCTGTCTCCTGGCTTACAACCAGTCAAAGGGATGTCACTGCTTATCCTCTGGTGCTTCCTCATTCTCAGCATTTCCCTTACCAAGAACTAACTTAGTTGGTCTTTAAGGTGCTACTGGAAGGAATTTTTTTTATTTTGACTATGGCAGACCAACACGGCTACCTATCTGTAACTGGAGCATTTCCCTTGTGCAACTCAGGATGGAAGAGGCCAGGGACAAAACAATAAATTAGTTTTCTCTGCCTTCCTTTGCTCTGCCTTCACCTGCTGTTGGTCTCCCTGCCTACCAATCCTATTGAGCTGCTAATGGGAACCAATTAGAACTTTGCTGGGTCATGGCCATAGCTCAGTGATCAGACTTTTCTAACACATTGTCACAGGAGTGTGCTGGTCTGTAATCACACAGTTCAAAGATAGTTAACTTTATTAGCAAAAAGAAGGATCTCCACAGACTTGACTGTGGAGACTTAATGAGCAGAGCAGCTCATTCCCAGTGGTCTTCTTCCATGAAAATCAGTTGCCAAGACTGAAAGTGCCCACCTCCTCAGGCTTTTCCCAAGCAATCAGAGACTGCGCCTGCATGAAGCCAACTACTCCTCTGCTCTTTTCATGCCTCTTCTGGTTCTGGGAGACTGAGGGGAAGGGGAGATTGTCGTAGCAAGAGGGAGAGACACCCGTGACTCTTCACCAGCCGGACTCACCTCTTACTCTTGGCCTCCCTCTTCTCTTGCTTCAGCTTCTGCCTCTGATTCTGGGTTTCTCTCTGCCACAGACTCTCCCAGCTCACTCAGCCCTGTTACCTCTTCAGCATCTGACACCTCCTCTTCCCTGTCTTCTCCCTCTTCTCCCTCTGACCACTCATCATCATTCCACCACCAATCCCTGGGCTCTGAGCCTTCCTTTCCTGAAGGTTCTCCAGCTAGTTCCTCCCACCATTCCTCTGCATCCAACCAGTCCATGACACACATATGGGAATCTACCTGGAGCTTCTTCTTCACCACCACCACTACCAATGACAACAACAACAACAACAACAACAACAACAACAACAACAACAACAACAATGCACTGCTTAGTAATTGGAAACAACTTCTCATTCTGATCCCATTGTTGAAGCCCGTAGCTGGAAAGGCTGTTCCAGAGGAAATATGTTTTAGGGTTTCAAAACACAGATAGTGCAAAACACAGTGATGCTGCCCTATCCAGGTAGGGACCATAATTTAGTGATAGGGCAGCATCAATTTGCACACAGAAGATCCTGGGTTCACTCCCCAGGACCTCCAGTTAAAACGAGCAGGAAGCAGGAAATGTAAAGGACCTTCTCCACAGACTCTGAGGGGCTTCTAAGTTGGGCTATAGCTTAGAGCAGTGTTTCCCAACCGGTGTTCCGCGGCACACGAGTGTGCCGTGAGACGTTGCCTCGTGTGCCGCGAGATGCCTGGAGGGAGGCGGGCAAGGCGGGCGGCGAGAGGCGGGGCGGCGGCGGCGAGGAGAGGCCGCGCCTCCTGCTGCTGCCTGGCGCTCCTCCTCGCAGCCGGCAGCGCTGCCTGGGCGCCTCCGCGCGACTCTGCCTCACTGGGTTTGGTCTCCCAGCAGAGACGGGTCACACGCGCACCTCCCTCCCTCCCTCAGCCTGCGCGGAGGGAGAGCCAGAGAGAGGCATCGCTCCTGCGCGGCGGGAGAGGGAGCAGCCGGAGCGATGCCCCAAACGAACGCATGGGACCGGAGGGGAAATCCTCTCCGAGGCGGATTGAGCGCAGCTGAGAGAAGCCTTTCGAGGAGCTGCAGCAACTCCCGGCGACGGCTCCTCAAGCCCCGCCGCCGCCCCCTCCTCCGCCCGCTATCGCCGCCACCACCACAACAGCCGCCGCCGCCTCAGTTGCCGCCGTCCCTCAGTCCCTCGCTCTGCTGCCTCCTCCCACCCCCAAAGCTTGAAGGTTCCCCGGCAAGGGGGAGGGAAAAAACTTTCACTTTCGTGCGTCCCTCCCGGCATGACGCTGCGCGCTGACGTCACGGGGCGGGGCTTTAATGGTGGTGTGCCGCGAGATTTTTTTTCAGTAAACAGGTGTGCCATTGCCCAAAAAAGTTTGGGAAACACTGGCTTAGAGGAAGAGAGCACACTTTGCATGCTGAAGGTTCAAGGCCTAATTTCCAGGGACTCCAGTTGAAAGGATCCAGAAACAGTCAATGAGGAGGACCTCATTCTGAGTAGTCAAAGTAGGCAATCCAAGTTGGGTGGACAACTAGCTTGATGTGGTACAAAGCAGCTTCTTATGATTCCCCATGCCAGGTCCATTACAACTGGAAGTACTTTTGTGCCTGGAATTGTTCTCATACAGTGACTTTTCCATGTCCCTGTTCAATATTCCTGACAGCTGCTGTAGGATATATGGAGAGACTCTCAAAGGAAGGCCAGACTCCACACAATTTTGAAGGCATCCCAGCAGTGATGACTATATTGACTTGTTGAGTTTTGCTGGGCAAAAGTGGCCTCCCAAAATTTTCCACCCTTATTGTGGGAGGCAAGACTGGGGAGGAGGATATTCAGATTAATCTCTGGGAGGTATGTGGAATTCTCAGGTTTTGTGGTAGCAAAAAGAATTCCCAGAAAATTTTCTTTTGAGACATTTTGATTCAGGTTAATGCTGAATGAGACTGTTGCTCATTCATTCTGATAGAGGAAGGAAGCAATTGTCCAGGAGAAAAGGACCAGGAGAAGGAAGGTGTGCCCATTGCTTTATTTAATATTACTGAATTACTGAATATGAAAATTCAGTAAACAATATGAAAATTGAAACAATATGAAAATTGGGGGTGCTTAGCAGGAGCTGAAATTCTCCATCCAATTATTGGATTAAGAAACTGAGGAGGCCATTTTGTTGAATATTCTCCAAGGGAGAATCAACCTTTTCCAACAGTTCAGAAAAAGAAAAATTCAAAGAAATTCTGATAAAATTGTTTTTCTGAGAATTTCAGCCCAACTTTAGCCAGCTACCAGCAGAGAAAGGGATCTTTCCAGCCAATGGTGGTTGGTGCGTATCTGGGCTGCTAGGAGGAGTCAAGTAATTCTTGTTTGTCCCCCATCCTCTTCTCTTCTGAGTTATAAGGAGTAGACAGCTAGTAAGCAGTGCTACCCTTAGAAAGGCCATAAGTAAGAAGTCATGCAAGCTGAGGACACAACAAAGTTGGTTGGGCGTTGCTGCATTTGCCTTAGTATAGCAGTTTCCACTGTTTCCACCATATTTGTTGTTCTTCATGCTCAATGTCCCTGCTCAAGCTATGCTCTCTCATACACTTACTTGGAAGTAAGCCCCATTGGCCTTCATTGAACACTTATCAGTAAAGGTGTGTAGAATCAGACTTCACAAGGGAAATTCCATTACTGAGTATGTTGCTGCATTCTTGTTGGCATCAGTGCAAAAAGTACACTGGTGTCAGGCACTTAATGAATTCTCTATAGATTTCAATATGCCAACGTGCCTTTTGTTCAACTTGCCCAGACATAGATTTGAACGAATCAGGATTGCTACACATCACAAGCTGGAGAAATGAGAAGCAATTTTTTAAAATGCAGGTTGTCAAACAGAATTCCTTTTTCCCTGGCATGAAAAAATGGCGGAGACTAAAATTATATATATTTTTTGCAATACATGTACAGTTTGTATTGGAGCAAATACATTTGCATCCTGACTGAACTAAATAAATATTCTCACAGCAATTCTGTGAGGTAAGTTAGGCTAAGAGAAAGTGACTGGCCCAAGGTCACCCAGTCAGCTTCAGGACTGAGAAGGGATTTGACCCCTGACATCTCAGGTTTCTTGTCCCAACACTCCAACCACTACAACATACTGTTTTTTAAAACAAATTACTTCTGGAACCACATTTCCACCACCCTCCCCTTTTTTTTGCTTTTGGCCCTTGTTGCTATCTGTTGCTATCAGTTTCTCACAAGAAGTGACTCCCATCCTAAATCTGAACCCTAATGCTTTCCTGCTCATTTTCAGTGACATTTTACTTAGAAAGGTTGTCTACTCTGGGTTAGTAGTTAGTTCAAATGAACACAAGGGAACTTATTCCTAGAGGATCAGCCTCCATGTGTGTTTAGGACTTACAGGTCAATCCAACATATCAATCCCTGACAAGCAAGTGTCCCGTCCCCCCCACACCCACTGCCCCCGCCGTCAAGCATTTAGTTTAATAGTACTCCCAAGCAAGTGTGCATGACTGCCCTCGGCTCTCTCCCTTCAGCAAGCTGCGGGTGAGATTACTGCAATTTTAAAATAAACCTTTAAGAAGCTCCTTGCCACTTCCCAGTATGGTTCAAGGTTAATTATATTCATCAATGAGGCAATAAACAGCAGCAACAAAGAGGACTGGTGGCAGTGTCTGTGTGTGTCCCAACGTTTTCCATTCATCAAAGTTTGAACTTATTGATAAAGTCACGGGAAAGGGAAGGTTTTGAGCTGGTTCATTTATCTGAAGACAAATTAACACGCTCTACAGAAGCTACTGAAAATTCTTAGAGAAGTGTCAGGGGGGAAGGGGGTGGGAGTAAAAACAAGGTGAAGCACAAAAGACCTTGTTCCTTGGTGGGGGGGGTGCATCTCATAAACAGGAAACGCCATTCACACACACACAAAATAGCAGTATTTAGCACAGTGTGATGTGTGTGAATTTTAGAGGAAGGGGTTTCATTCACTTAGGGTTAAAAAGCCCCAGCATTTTTTAAAAAATGAAACAAAGCATGCTTCCTAAGAACTGGACAGTATATTCATTTCCAAGACAACAGCAACAGTAAGGTTTATTTAAGAAGAGACAGTTGGGAAAGAAAGAAAGAGTAAGCAGTTTAGGCCAAAGCTCACCTTTCTCATTAAACTTTAGGCTCACAAACCCTTAACTGGGGGAAAAGGAAGCTGTTATATGCCAGGTCAGACCACTGGCCCATATGGCCCAGTACAGTGGTACCTCAGGTTACAGGCGCTTCAGGTTACAGACTCCGCTAACCCAGAAATAGTGATTCAGGTTAAGAACTTTGCTTCAGGATGAGAACAGAAATTGTGCTCCGGCGGCGCAGCAGCAGCAGGAGGCCCCATTAGCTAAAGTGGTGCTTCAGGTTAAGAACGGACCTCCAGAACAAATTAAGTACTTAACCCGAGGTACCACTGTATTGTCTACACTGGCTAGCAGCAGTTTTCCAAAATTTTAGGCAGGGGGTATTCCCAGCCCTGCCTGGAGATGCTGGGAACGGAACCTGGGACCTTCTGCATATAAAGTGTGGATGCCTTACCACTGAGTTAAGGCCCTTTCCATACCCTGCTCTAACCAAGTATAAGAACATGCAACCAAAATAAATGCACATGGATACCCTGTCTGCTTCGATTTCTGCCATTCCCCTCTCACCCCCCGCCATGTTATATTTTAGACTGTAAGTTCCTCCAGGCAGGGACTTGTTCTCTTGTGCATTGCAATGTGCTGTGCACATTGATGGCGCTTTTTATATATGACAACAATAACAACGTTAGCAATAACTACAAACAATGACCATTAATAACAGCAATAACATGCAGCTGGTTTTCTTCAGCGCTGCCCTCTAAATCACCCACCTCTCGACGGACTCATCCTTGCTCTCCTCTGTGATCATCTGCAGCTCCTGCGCCTTTCTGTCCAGCTCTTCTTTGTCCCCTTCCTCCTCTCTGACAGCTTTCGGCACCTGCTCTGTGGCTTGCAGGTGCTCGATGAAGTTCTGCTGCTCAGGCCAAGTCTGGATCGGCCGGTGGGGCACTGGGGTCGGTCCAGGCACTGGCGCCAAGATGTTGTGTCGTATTGGGCTGTTGTTTTTCTTCAGCCCATTTCTGTCCCGCGAGTGGCTCTTCAGCCTGTTCTGAACTGGTGTCCCTCTATGCTCATATCCTTCCTGCTGCAGGCAACCTCCGGTGCCTGTGGAACTCTGAGAGGGGTGGCTGAACCATCTCCAGCGGAGCCTCAAGATCTGCTTCACGTCAAATTCCTTCTTCCCCGAGACTGACATCTTCACAAGTTGTGGAAGGGGAAAGAGAAAGAGAGAAGGAAAACACTGCTACAAAAAAATCCTGTTGTTCCAGAAAGGAAACAGACCCTGTGTTCGTCTCCTGTGTTTTTCAATGCCTCTGCTTCATCCTCTCCAAAATAAGGAACGAAAGGAAGAAATGCTCGTGTTCCTAATACTTGTCCTTCCCTTTCTCTCACTGAGGCTTCCTCTGTATGTCGCGGACAGTTCTGCTAAGATCTTCCTAACTGTATAGGTGGGAATCCATCCTGACAGAATGATGAGGTCAGATCTTAAACAAGTAAATCAGCTTAGCGCAGGCAAGCATCTGCTATTACACTACCCGGTGGCTCAGCTCACACACACTCAAGGAAGCAGCACTGTAGAGCTACACTATCATCCTAAGGGATCTTAGCCTGCAACCTCAGCTGCATGTAAAAAAGAAAGCAGTTCATACTTTATTCCACACACACACACACACACACACACACACACACACACACACACACCAAGGCAAGCCAAAATGCCTCTCCCTCACACCAGGGCTGCAATCCTATATACGCTTGCCTGGAAGTTAAGCCCCACACATAGGGTCAGGATGCCTTGTTGCACAACTTTAAGCCTTCTTACGTGTAAGCAAACGCCACTCAGTGAAATCAAATCTGGTTCATTTCCAAGTCAGTTGAGGAGGTTTAGGGATGTGATACAAGATTTTATAAGGGGTATTAATGGGAGGATGTTTCTAAGTAGGTTTTTAATGCTCGGTTTTTCAATGCCGTGATTCTCCAGCAGTTCAGCTTATTCTTAAGAATATCTTTCATATATTCCTTGTTTTCGTTATTTGTTTTTGTTTTGTTTTTTAAAAGTGAAATAGCTAGAGGCAGGTAGCCCTCAAGTATCGCACAATATTACTGTAAATGAAATGAACAGCATTTAATTTTAAATTCAATGGCATAGTCCGGCATAAATGCGCTTTCTTTCTCTCCCCCAGGGTCCCCCAGTTTGTAGGCATAGAATTCTGTGGAATTTACCTTCCCTATAGGAAGGACTGCAGAGGAAACTTGAAACATTCAGATGAGATACCCTCCCTAAAGAAGCATATCTATGGAAAACACAACACTGTTTCCTGGCTAAGTGCCCATGTAAATATCCTCACGCCATCCGGCTCATCTATTTTCTCTCTCTCACACACACACACACACACACACACACACACACACACTGCATAAAGAATCAGTGCAATTATGTTGTCTGTAACCAGCTGGGGTATGCTAGAACAGGGGTCAGCAAACTTTTACAGCAGAGGGCCAGTCCACTGTACCTCAGACCTTGTGGGGGGCCGGACTATATTTTGAAAAAATAAATAAATGAACGAATTCCTATGCCCCACAAATAACCCAGAGATTCATTTTTAAATAAAAGGACACATTCTTCTCATGTAAAAACATGCTGATTCCCAGACTGTCTGCGGGCCGGATTGAGAAGGCGATTGGGCCGAATCCAGCCCATGGGCCGCAGTTTGCCTACCCATGTGCTAGAGAACCAGCACATGGATTTAAAGTCCCTCTGTCATTTTATTAAAGATCCACATGCCTCTCATTTATGATGGTGGGGTGTTTGGAAGAAGAAGCTACCTATTGTGGGGTATTTGGAGGAGTGCAGTATGTGCACACACACATGACACACTGCATTTCTGGAGCACCTGGGGTCAAGGATGTCAGCCTTGTTGAAACAATGACCAGAAGTGCCATTGCTTTTCCTCATTAGCATCAATGAGGAATCTCTATATTGGGAGCTGCCAACATGGTCCCATGGGCACCAGTCTGCCCGCCCATATTACCTGCAAAATCCACAATGCAGAACAGACTGTTTGTTCTGCCGGCTCAGTTGCTGTTTGCAGTGGCTCAGCCTCTCTCCCCAATTCAACATGTCCCCTTAAGCATGCTCCTATTTCACTGAATGCCAGGACTGGACATCCACACTCCTTTGCATTCTGAACAGAGGTGCAAAGAACTTCACTCTGTAATCAAATAGCTGCCTTTTATTTCTTCATTGATGGGTGCTGATGGGAGGTGGTATCTGCAGCACCTGGTGGTCCTCTCTCTTCTGGCGCTCTTTTAGATATGGCACGCACTTTGCATCCATGCCACAATTTCATAGCAGCCATTTTGTGCCACGCCATTCCCTCACAGTAGCAATTTGGTGACAGGCAGCTATAACACTTTCTCAAAATTCCCAGTGTGCCCACTGGCCCAAAGGGGTTAGTGGCCCCTGCTCTGCATAATAACTGCAAGCTCAATCTTCTGAGTGTCAATCTTACGTAGCTGAAATAACACTAAACTTGCATAGGTGGTTGGTATCAGAAGGCTATACAGTGGTACCTCAGGTTAAGAACTTAATTCATTCTGGAGGTCCGTTCTTAACCTGAAACTGTTCTTAACCTGAAGCACCACTTTAGCTAATGGGGCCTCCTGCTGCTGCCACGCCGCCAGAGCGCGATTTCTGTTCTCATCCTGAAGCAAAGTTCTTAACCCGAGGAACTATTTCTGGGTTAGCAGAATCTGTAACCTGAAGCGTATGTAACCTGAAGCGTATGTAACCCGAGGTACCACTGTATACCCTATCGAACCTGGGGTTCCCTCCCAGGAATCTAGGACTGTTCCTACCTTAAGAAAACACTATGAGTCTGTGAGAGAGCCTCTACTTTGTATGCAGAAGTCCCTGAATCAATCCCTGGAATCTCCAGCTAAGGCTGGGAGAAACCTTGATCTAAAATCCTGAAGAGCTGCTACCAGTTTGTGTGGACAATGCTAAACTAGATGGGCCAATGGTTTGACTTGGTAGAGGGCACTTCCTTACGTTCCTGGTCCAGGTGGAGCTAAGCTTTAGTTTAGCCTTCAATCAACATAAGGAGGACTGCTAAGGGCTTAATTGGCTGGACTGTGCTTTCTCAATCTTCTTAGGTTCCCAATTTTCCCTTTCTATTTCAGAGCTCCACAGAGGTCCTCCCATGTAGCTTTGGCTTTTTGCCTTTATGTATTTATTTCCCCTCCATCTTCAGCAGGGGAAAGAAAATTGGATCCAGTTTTCATTTCAAGGCAAATTTACTGAATGTGTCTTTTCTGAAACAATACAAGAACGGAAACACAGCAACCCCTTAAAATTTGCATTTCTCCAAATTTTGCAATGCAGTTCTTCCCATCAGCCCCAGCAAGCATGGCCAATGGCCAGGGATTGTGAGAGTTGTAGTTCACCAACATTTGGAGGACCATAATAGATTCCCCACACCTGCATTAGGTTAAAGTGTGCATGGAAATGCATTAGTACAATAGCATCCAAAACACATTATACTGGGGAAATTTGCTTTGCAAAAATGATACCTATTAGAAGAAATTCTCACTAAACTGCTGATAATTTTTCTTGTGCACTTAAAGCAAAGTGATGTCAAAATGTGAACTTAAGATTGTGACAATGAGAAAACAGAGAAACCAAAAACTGACATATTTGCCCATTTCTAATCTCCAGCATTTACATTTTATGCAAAATAAAACTGAAAATCAGGGAAAGAATATAAAAACTCCTAAGATTGTTTAATGCATTGGGGCCTGGTTGCTATGATATCTACAATGCTTTTCATTTCATTTTCTTACTGCTGTGCATCTGAGTGTGTGCTTGTTCAAGCACTTGCTCAGCAGGATTTTTTTAAAAAACCAAAAGCAACAACAACAGTGAACCAGAGAATCCACAGCTTAGCAGACTTAAATTGATCCTGGCGGGACACTAACAGCATATTACCTGAATCTGGCTTAAGTATGAGGTTGCGTGGAGGTGTTCCTGTTTTTGTGGAGTGCTCAGCATGCTTTCTGTCAACTCAGCACCGTTTTACAGTGATGAAAAGTGTGCCATCTGGGTATTAACAACGCTTTGAAAATGAACACGACCTAAAGGTGCTTGCCTGTTTGAACGTTTGCTCCTGAAGTTTGCAGGGCACTCCTGGTGAAGTCAGTTCACTCAGTCCTATGAGCTGCTCAGATCAGTCTGTGGAATTTCCACTTTAAGAAAAAACGACAGCCCCAAACTCCCATGTTTCTGACACCAGCCTGACACATAGAATTCAAGCAGACAGGCTGATGGCTTTATTTCTGGCATTGAAACAGCTGATGAGAAATGTTCTGCTGCACAGGAGCAGGAGCAGTTAAGATACTGGCAACCCTCTTTGTGGGAAGATCAGGTAATAAATAATAATAATAATTTATTATTTATACCCCGCTCATCTGGCTGGGCTTCCCCAGCCACTCTGGGCGGCTTCCAAAAAAATATTAAAATACTGTAATACATCAAACATTAAAAGCTTCCCTAAACAGGGCTGCCTTCAGATGTCTTCTAAAAGTCTGGTAGTTGTTGTTTTCTTTGACATCTGGTGGGAGGGCGTTCCACAGGGAGGGTGCCACTACCAAGAAGGCCCTCTGCCTGGTTCCCTGTAACTTGGCTTCTCAACCACCAGAAGGCCCTCGGTGCTGAACCTCAGTGTCTGGACAGTACGATGGGTGGGGAGAGATGCCCCTTCAGGTATACTGGACCGAGGCCGTTTAGGGCTTTAAAAGTCAGCACCCATGATCTTCCCACAAAGGATACACCACAGATATCATCAAAACCAAGGAGTGTGCAGTAGAGTTTGGTTAGCCTAAACAACACCTTAGGGCAAGCTCAAGGAACTTTGAGGGCAGCATTCCCTGCTCTGCATTTTTCTTGGGCCCATGTGCAAAGAGTGGGTGGGGCTAGAGGCAAAAGTGGGTGGAGCAATTGATGTAAATATCATCTTTGTACAGTACGCTAGTTTGCACACACTCATAGGCTCCGCCTCATGTTCTATCCAGGGAAGCAAGAGGTATGATCAGAGTTCTAGGCCGTATTCCAGCCAGGAAAAAAACACTCAAGGCGGGTGTGAAGCAGAGCCAGTAATGGAGAAGTCCTTGACGGCCAGACAGAGAGTCCTGGAGTACCACACTGAACAGCCCACCCAGGAGTTCCAGGAGCTTACCCAGGGTTCGGTTTCCTCAGAATGAGAAACAGAAGAGGCTATGGTGTCTTTAGGATATATGGTTTATTTACAAACATATATATAGCCTGAGTCTACAATGGAGGGGTTTGCAGCATTGACACCCCCAAGAGACATATTCATGGAGGATAACACTATCAATGGCTACTAGTCATGATGGCTATGTTCTGCTTCCACAGTTGGAGGCAGAAATGCTTCAGAAAACCATTTGCTGGAAACCGCAAGAAGGGAGAGTGATCTCATGCTTTGATCGTGCTTGTGAATCTCCCTTGGGCTTCTGGGAGAGCTTCTGGGAGAGAAGGATCTTGGAGAGAACAGGATCTTGGACTAGATGGTTATCCAGCAGGCTCCTCTTATGTTCTTAAGTAGGCTTCCTATAGGCATCTGATTGGCCACTATGAGAAGAGAATGAAGGACTAGATGGGCATTTTTCAGATCCAACAGGGCTCTTCTTGTGTTTTTATATTCAGAAAGAAATTAGATGAAAGGCATTAGTGGTTGTGCCTATGGTACTCCCTCCTGCTACAGACTCTCTCCTAAGTCCAAGCCTAAGCACTTTGTAAAACCTGTGTGTTAAGGCACAGTGAGTGAAGACAGCGAAGGTTTGGACAACAGTCCAAGCTTTCAAGATGGGACAGGCCAAAACTCTCCCCTTATCTCAGTATCAGCATAATGAATTTTCATCCCAGCAGCTTCAAATGAAGCTTAACTTCTGCAGGATTGACAAACAAGAATAATAACTTAAGTCCACCCAATATTCCCATTCACTAAATAAAAACAGTAATAACCAAAAACATTTATTTTGCAAACGAGAGACTTGCCATGTGCCAGTAGTTCTCACTCTCATAGGCAGCAAAGAAAAAGGAGGAAGCAGCAGGTCTGCTCAGGGAACAAGCACACTCCTAAAGCTCAGCTGTGTTGGTGTGGGCTTCAGCTCTGAGCATGCTCAGAACCATTATTTGATTCTGACATAGGCTAAGGCTACCCCATAAGGCTGTTCTTGGATCAGTGTCCTCCTCACCCTTCCCTAATCTCCTACAGCAGGGTTTCCCAAACTTGGGTCTCCAGATGCTTTTGGACTACAAGTCCCATCATCCCTGACTACTGGTCCTGCAAGCTAGGGATGATAGGAGCTGTAGTCCAAAAACAGCTGGAGGGCCGAGTTTGGGAAACCCTGTCTGTGCTGGATTGGCCTCATTAGAACAGATGGAGAGTAGGCAATCCTATCACTGGTGGTTTTGCTTAGAGGCACAAGGGAGGGCCTCCTTTGACATAGCTATACTTTTGGTTTAGTGGTACAGAGAGCTGACTGTCCAGAAAACAGATTGGCAGAAATGTCTGAAGAACTTCTCTGAGCTGAAAAGCAAATATAAAATGTGTGTAAGAAAGGAAGGTGTGTGTGGCTTTGAAGTTTGTTTATTTGTTTGTGGAGGGGGAGTTGGCAGGTGAGGGGGTTAAAAATTGCTTTACATTCTTATTGGGGAGGGCTGTGCCTCCACTGTTCCCAAAATTGGCACCCCCTTGTACATCCATACAGCACCATGGCCTGCACACTGTTACATAATATAAGCAGTTTTGCAAACATTATTTTGTTGGACAGCTGCATCATAGAATCTGGACCAGTGTGGTTTTTTGAAGGAAGGTTTTGTTTCAGTTTTCATATTGTTTTGAAGTATGTGAATTTCAGATTCGCCTTTAAATGCAAACTTGGTTGAATTCCTTCCCCACCTCCAGCAGCAATCAGGATTCACAGACCTTGGTCTGCAGCAAAGTGTATCGTTCAGTCCTATATCTTGCAAACTGCTGCCTCAGCAGGGTGGCCCATAGCATGAAGCACACATTTGCTTTCCCACTATTAAGCATTATGCCCACAATATTTCAATACTTCAGAGAAAAAGCAGAGAAAGGGGCCTTTTGTTAGGAGGGATTGAGAAGTTCCAGTACTTTCTAATGGGAAAGAATATATAAATATACATAGCCTGGAGACTTTTATAAAAGAGAGAGAGAGGCAGAAAAAGAGAACATTCAATTTAGACACTTGTATCATATTGCAGCTGGAGCAAATGTCACATTTCTTTTTGCAGACTTGCCACTTAACTCGCTTGTTAAGGAAGAACCAGAGGGGGGAAAGAGCCTCATAAGCAGGTTGTCAGCTCTAGTTTGGTTTTTTTTTTTCCTCCCTCCCCTCTCTCACGATAAGTTATAGTTGTTGAAAGCCTGAAATGTTCAACAAGGTTTTTCGTTCCGAGGTGGACCGATGTGGTGGGCCTGGTTGACATCCAGCTATTGAAAAAGAGTACAGTCGTACCCAGGCTCCCAAACACCTTGGGAGTCGAACATTTTGGCTCCCAAATGATTGAAAACCAGAAGTGAGTCTTCCAGTTTTCAAACATTCTTTTGGAAGCCGAACATCTGACGAGGCTTCTGTGGCTTCTGATTGGCTGCAGGAGCTTCCTGCAGCCAAACAGAAGCCATGCTTTGGAAGTCAAACATTTCAGAAGTCGAATGGACTTCTGGAACGAATTCTGTTTGACTTCCAAGGTACAACTGTATTAGGAATGCAACAGCAGGATCATTCAGTCTTAAGAGTTAATTCTGCTATCAGCAGGGCTGGCCAAACCATGGGACAAGGTGAGGTAACCGCCTCAGGTGGCAGGATTCACAGGGGCACCAGATCCCAATGTAGATCTTTATTCCAGCCTTGTTCCTGATGTAGCTGCTCACTCACCCCTTCTTCCCTTGTGAGGAGTGGGGCACCATTTTGTGGTTCGCCAAAATATCTTGGGCCAGCCTTGGTTGTCGGTAAGTCAACTAGCCAAGAGGAGGATGAGTGCAGATGTTACTTAGCAACCAGGCAGAGTAGCATGGTTTTCACTGCTCTGATTGGCTGTATAGGTCTGAGGGAGTTTTCTTCTGTATATTTGGTTAAATGTCTCCCTACTATGTGCTAGGTCTGAACTAAGAAAGCCAATACCTCTCTGTTCCATTCTCCTCAAATTATACACTGTTTTGGTTCAGTTTGCTTAGTAAAGTTTTATCGGGACTTTTCTATCTGAACTCAGTTTGCATTACTAAAATCTTTGCTGTGAGTGCATATATTTATATACACATTTGATCAGATTAATGTGTTACTGGTTTTTTAGGTGTACCCTGCTGGATCACATCAAGTATCCACACAATCCAGGGATCAAGAATCTAGTCACCCTTCAAAAGTTACTGGGCTACATTTCCCATAATCTTTTGACTGTTCACCATGCTTGCTTTGGTTGATGACAGCTGAAGTCCACCAATATCTACATTCATGGGTTTCCCTCCCAGATCTAACCCCACCACTAAACCATTAGATGTTTCCAAGAAGCCCACAAACATGGAAGGAATATACTTCTGTCAGGGGTTCAGGAGCAGAGGCAAGGGCAAGGGAGGAAACAGAGAGCGAGGGGGAGGAGGCAGAAGAAAAGATGAGTGATGACGACGACCCGAGATCTCCGAGTCTTTCCAGTGAATCAGAAGATTCACAGAAAGGAGCACCAGTGGCCAGGGCAAGGGGGGAGCCTAGGGGGACACCCCAGGAAGAAAGGGCTAGAGGGGGCTCACAGGGGAGCAGTTGGAAATCGGGACCAGCGTCACCAACAGAGAGCAGGGGAGAGGAAGGGCGCCAGGTATCAAGCGCTGGCAGCTCACAACAGGAGGGAGGGCACGAGTCAGGAGTGGCCACACCTCCATCGGGGAGCGAAGAAATGGTCAGACGGAAAGTGGAAGGTTGGGCGCGCGCGCCAAGTTCAAATGCACAGGAAGGTGGCGCAGTAAGCAGCCCGGAAAGGGAGCCAGGTCCTAAAGCCCGGCGCAAGGAGACAGGAGGGTCCGGGGGGTCAGCGTCAGAAGAATCCCAGAAGGAAGAGACCCCGGGGGGCAGAGGGACCCAGAGAAGAACAGTCAGGCGGAAAAGGTGGAGTAAGGCTAGGATATTAAGTTGGTGTACAAGGGGCGGAGACTCAGACGGAGCTTCGCCGGTCTAACCCATAAGTCGTAGAGTTGCACGCAGCAGCTTGAGAATGGAAACTGTAACTCAATAAAGACTTTTACTAAATGATCGCTGGCTAGCGTGATCCTCTGTGAGCTAGGATCTGGAAGCAGCTCTGACAACTTCCATCATCATTTTCTCCACCACCAAATTGTTACTCAGTGGTGGAGGCTGGTCCTTTAGGGTGAGTGAGGCACCAACCTAAGTCTTCTCTCAACTGACAACCTGGACATGGCCTTGCCTGCCAGCTCCCTCTTCCTTAGTCTCAGTGTTGCCTTTGCAGATTTCAGCAGGGAGGAGGATGGTGTCAAAACTAGAATGAATTGGCTCTGCCTAACATTGCCTTTAGATCCACCTACTGTTGCTCTCTCTGCTTTCTGTCCAACTAGTTCCAATGGACACCAGCCACCAGTGGTAGTGTAGCATCTCAGAATGCAACACTCCTACCCCATAAATGTGTCCAATACCCTTGTAAAGACATCTGGGCTCCCTTTAAATATACGGGATTGTATCCAATGTCATTGACACTCAGATTCCAGAAAAGTCAGTAGGGTTAAGCAAGTCAAGATCCCTTGTTTTCAGTGTGTCTCCTCTCCTCTCCTCTCCTCTACAGGAAGCTCCTGCAGCTAATCGGAAGCTGCATCAGACGTTCAGGTTCCAAACTACGTTTGCAAACTGGAACAGTCACTTCCGGGTTTGCGGCGTTCGGGAGCCAAAATGTTTGACTCGCAAGGCGTTCGGGAGCCAAGATACGACTGTACTCTTATATAAGGTCTCAGACAACAAGTGTCTCTTAACTGTTTTACAGTGGACTTTTTGACCCCATTATCTTTTTTTAAAAGAGAGAAGTACAAATGTCTCATTTTCAGTTTTCCTAGTAATCAGGGTGCCCTGAATTACATGTGCACCAAATTTCAGCTTTCTGGGTCATGTGGAAGTTCCCTAACAACTGCGATGCTCCAGGGATTGAAACATCTTTCTATATTAAAGAGATATGAACTTGCTGGAGAAATGCAAAGCACTTAAAATGTGGGATCAAAGTATATTATTCCATCACCATCACCGTATTCACCAGAAATGCCTGGTTTATTGGTTTGTTTTTAAAGGTGGGGTTGACCTGTAGATGAATGACCTGTGGCCCTCCACACTCTGTTGGACCCCATCAGCCCCTTGGCAGTGGTAAAGGGTGTTCATCGCTAGAGTCCAGCAACATCTGGAGGACCACAGGTTCCTCACTCCTGCCTCGAGAAAGCAGAAACTGTCAAGTGCCTAAATAATGGATGTGGCTATGAATTTGCCTCCCAAGCATATTACATGCTCCTACGGCATATTTGACTCATTTTGAGTTTCCTGAGAATTGCCATGTCACCCATCACATATTCCCTGTCAGCTTCCCTCTCTGGCAAGCAATTACATTTTTCATAAATGAGTTCCCTATCCTCACGCACCATTCGCCTGTTACTTGGGGATATTGTGTCCGCATAGCTTGATTTATGATTGAATATTGGAGTTGATTGGTGCATACAATCCCCTTCTCTATGTCCAGCCAATTCCCTATATCCAAGTTGTCTTTTGTTTGAGAGATGACTTCTGAGAGAGAGAGAGAGAGAGAGAGAGAGAGAGAGAGAACACGTTATTCCTCAGCAACAATGTTTTTTAGAGAAGCCCGTGGGAGCTGTGAAAATCATCTTGGCTGTTTGCTAATGTTGCCGGTCTTTGAATTAGCCCCCCCCCCTCCATTTCCCTGAATAACTTGTTAGGTAGAGAATGACATATTACTCTCTCTTTTGTTTGATATCCTGAATCAGAGCTCATGGAACATGTTGCTTTCAAGAATGTAACAATGGCAGCCATATAGGAGGTCTCCAACAAGGTGGCTTAGAATCGACTTTGCAGGTGTCAGTTGGTGGAATGACAAAATAGAAAGATAATGTGCCTCGCACGGTGGAGTGAGATGGGGGGGGGAATCCCCTTGCAAATATGATACATCTTGGTTTTGCAGCCTCGGCTCCTTTTTAATTCCTATGGAATGTCCTCCAGTATTTCATACATGAAAATAGGGACAAGTGTTTAACACAAACACAGATTTCTCATGCCAAGGATTACTATCCAAATCACATTATCATTGCTGAAAGGTTTGCTCTGACTGATTTGTGCTGTGCATGGAAGTTTATGGAAGCATCAAACTGGAAGGGACCATGGAGATCAATTAGACCAACTTGATACAGGGTCTCCAAGGCAATATGAAACTATTGCGTCCCTGACGGATGGCTGTCCAGCCTCTCAGATGCCTACTGTGAAGGAGAGCTCACCACCAACCAAAACTCCAGATTAAGGTGCCATCTGCACTATCCAATTAAAGCAGTATTGTACCACTTTGAGCAGTCATAACTTTCCCCAAAGGATCCTGGGAGCTGTAGTTTGTTAAGGATGCTGAGAGTTTTTAGGAGAACCCTATTCCCCTCAAAGAGCCAAATCTTCTGGAGTTCCCTGAGAAGTGAAATAAACTACTCTGAGAATTGTAACTCTGAAGTTTCTGAAAACTTATGGCAGGAATGTATGAACAGGGCTCTAAAACTGGGTCTGGGTCTATATAATCTGCAGCATTATGTTCTTCCACAATGGGGTGACATTAGTGAAATGCCTATCAATTAAAAGGCACCTCCATTTTCCATCCTGGCCTCAGTGCCACGGCCTTCCTCAAAACTTGTCAAAACTACTAACAATATTGAGTAAATTTTAAGCTATGTAGAAAGGCTCTGACATTCTCCTAAACAGAGTTACCAATAGTGCTTGGCATTCATCACTGTGGATCTTCATCAAATAGCATCTTTGAGCCCTGACAGAATAAGTGCACGTGCCTAAGGTCAGTCTCAGCTATGTCTTTCTTTTTCTTTATCTCAGAGGTGTTCAGTCCACTGTCAGAGTAAATAAGTCCCTCACCCAAAGGATGAAGCAATTACCAACCTCTAGCAAATGTCAGCTCCAGATGTTGCTTATGAAAGATGGGTTTTTCCCTCCTCTCTCTCTCTCTCCAAATCTTGGTGTAACCTGAGTAGGAATGAGGCCCAGTAAGTAACCCACTGCCATGGCAGCATTTGAACTCAGGTGTGTTTATTGCAATGCAAAGGACCTTAGCTCAGTGACGGAACACCAACTTTACATTCAAAAGATCCCAGGTTCAGTCTCTGGTGTCTCAGGTAAGGTTGGGGAAGGACTTCTGCCTGAAGCCATCGATAGCTGCTGCCAGTCAGTGTAAGCAACACTAGGTAGATCATTGGTCTGAGCCAATATAAGGTAGTTTTCTATGACCACTCAGAGCCATGAAGACTGGAATCACTTTAGTTTTAGGTGAACGGTCATAGTTACTTGCAGAGTGCCTCATTTGCATGCCAAAGGTATCGGGTTCAATCCCTGGCATCTCCAGGTAGGACTGGGCTGAGAAAGATTCTCTACCTGAAACCCTGGGCAGCTGGCACTAGGCACTGTCAGCAATACTGAGGTAGATGACCCAATGATCTGACTTGGTATAAGGCAGCTTCCTATGTTCCTACAGATGTCTCTATGACCCCATCTGCACTTTACCATTTAAAGCAGTATCACACCACACTGGACAGCCATGGCTCTTTCCCCCACCCCTGAGAGTCCCAGGAAGCATAGTTTGTTAAGGGTGCTGAGAGTTGCTAGGCAGCACCTGTCCCCTTCACAGACCTACAGTTCCCAGAGTTCATTGAGGAAAGAGTTTGATTGTTAAACCACTCTGGGAAATGTAGCTCTGTGTGGAGAATAGGGGTCTCCTAAGAACTCTTAGCACTTTCAACAAACTACAGTTCCCAGGATTGTTTGGGGGAAGCCAGTTTAAAGTGGTGTGATTCTGCTTTAAATGTATAGTGCAGATGGGGCCGTAGAGTGTACAGAAGGACCCAAGATTTTCCAAACTGTTTGGAAGAACCCAAAGTTTCAGTGCCTATCAGCAACAAATATTTTCTTCTTCTTCTGCAGGATTATCTTTTATTTGCTGGATGAGGGTTCATGTGGTGTTTTTGTCTGATTCATCCTCATCCGGTTTAAGCTTTCAGACCTATCAGGCACATAATGAAAAATAATGTTTTGGCAAAATGTGCCATTTACACTGAAAGAGATGGCAAGCTTACCTTTTCTTTTTTAATCTCAGTGTACAGGATTTAGAATTTCTCTAGCACAAATAAATTGTTCTCTTCAAAACAAATATTTTCGTCATTTAAATTCATCACAGGTTGAGTATGTTCCCAATTGCTCTTGACTGCGCAACTTGGCAAACAGAGGGCATATAAAGAGATTGTCATTCACGTCAGCAGGCCTTGTGTGGGTGGCTGTTGCCATAGCCCTGGAGCAGTTTGAATTTACCCAGGTCAGGGTCACCTCAATCTAGCAAATATTTGTTGGGAATAAAACAGCAGAGATCATTCAGTGTATGACTTAAAAGTTAATCCTTTTATCAGTAAGTCGGTTAGCCAAGAGGGGGACAGTGGAGGTGTTTCTTAGAACCCAGGCAGAGTGGCATGTTCTTCAGTGAGGTAGCTCATGCTCTATTGGCTGCAAAGTTTTGAGGGAGTTTTTCTGCTTTATCTGTTAGTTAAATGTCTTTCTGCTATGAGCAAAACCTCTCAGTGAGGGGAACAGGGGTCTCCTAACAACACTCAGCACCTTTAACAAACTACAGCCCCCAACGTTCTTAGGGCAAGTCAAGACTATTTTAAGTGGTATGATCATGCTTTAAATGCACAGCGCAGATGGAACCTGTGTTACATTCTGGGTGTTTTACCAGCAGCAAGGTCCAACTAATAACATCTATGTTCTTCCCAGCATCCTCAATATCAACCCCAAGGGTTCTCCCAAATGAAAAAGGGGATATATTTTGATGGGACACTGAGATCAGGCAGCGTTGCTCATTCCCACTTTGTTCAAGAGCCTCTATGAGATGACCCCACCTGAGTCATCTTCAGTCAGCAACATTTATTTCACTGGTCCTACACCCTTCATTTCTTGGGATCATTGTACCTGTTCTGCAGTTTATTTATAAACATTAGTTTTGTCATCAGTTTCTGGAGTTAACTGTGAAAACATTAATGTCATTGATTCTTCGTTAATCAGGAATTTATATAGCCCTTGTGTATTATCCCCAGTTTATTCTTCTCCGCTGTCATAAATCTGTTGCATTTCAGGCTTCAGTAGATGCTCCCCAATCCATAAATCATTCCAGACATCTATTATTTCTTAATTACTTTATGAGGAATGCCTTTTTGCAGAGGTTATGCAGTAATTCAAGGTGACAGTGACTTAAAGCTTCAGGTGCATCTTCTTCTTCTTCTCCACCACCAATCTGGCCCAACATAATCAGGATAACATAACAGCAAGTCAGTAATTCTGGGTCACATATTGAGACATTTATTATTGCCAATTAAAATTCCGGAATACTTAAAAGCATTGCTAGTATTGCAATGATGGGTGTGTGCTAGTGTATATTCTGGATCATATCCATTCCCAGTCCTACTCAGAGTAAATTCATGGTTCTTTCAATGGTTCTGCTCTGCATAGAACATGGTTGGATACAGCCCTCTGTCAATAATTGGTTGTGTAAGTCCGCCTAGAATAATCTATTTTATTAATTTTTAATCACTTGGAGTTTTGTTTAACCTGTGTATTTTATTCTTACTTGGCCTGTGAAGTCAGCAGTCAGGGTGCTATTTGACTTGGCTTGACTTAAGCTGACTCTTTAAATATGTCTGTTTGTAAGTAATGGCCAATGCTGGATTTACGTATAAGCTAAACAAGCTATAGCTTAGGGCCCCACTCTCTTGGGGGCCCCCAAAAAATTAAAGGGGAAAAAACTGGATGTACATTTCCAAAATATAAGATAAAAAACAAATAAAATAAAACCTACATACAGCAACAGTGTTTTGTGTTGTGTAGGAAACACAAATGGCTTTAGATATCTATTAGGTCCATAAATTACCAGAAACATATATTCAACACAAAAAAACAGCAACAATTTGTTGTTGACAAAGGACAGCTGGACATATAAAGGGCCCCATTACCTTCAGTAGCTTAGGGCCTCATCAAACCTAAATCTGGCCCTGGTAATGGCATATATTTTCCATTTCATATTAACATCCAACATAGTGTCTTTGCTATAATAACAAAAATACAAAGCAAGGGAACTATTAATTAAAAAACAAAAAGTAGTAGCCTAGTGATTTGTTATTAAATGTTCTACTGCCATTTTACAATTTTCTAATATGCAAAGTAGTTCTATACAGGACCGGTCCACCCATGAAACAAGAGGAGACAACTGCTTCAGGTGGCAGGATCTACGGGGCAGCAGATCCAACCTCCTAGGAATGCATTGCTTGCTGCTTCTGCTGACAGCTGCAGCACACTCCTTGGAAGAAAGATCTATTGGCCCCTCAGCCTCCCACCTCTGTAATGGCCTCTTGGCAAATAGGAGGCACTGCTAGTCTTATCTCATCCCTAGGGATAGGCAGAGACCAGCAACAGTAGCAGCAGCACCTATTTGCTGAGAGCCCACTGGGCAATGCTGCCTCCACAGTGGCTTCTCAGTGAATAGGAGGTGCTGTTGGGCTCTTCCCCATCCCCTCCGGAGTCTCCTGGACTCTGCACCTACCCAGTGGAGGTGGTCCATTTCCTCCCTGTAACAGCCTTTGATTCCTACTTCAACCATCAGGTAAGGCTGATTTGATTCCCACCCTTGTTCCCAACGTAGATCTTTATTCCCGCCCCCTGCCACCGCCCCACTCGATCCTGATTTAAATCTTCAATCACTCCTTCTTCCCAGGCACCATTTTAAGATTCACCATAGGAGCAAAAATGTCTTCAGCTGGCCCTGGTTCTATATGACTGGGAATATCACCTCCCCACTTGTTTTGCTCTCCCAATTTTGAGAAAAAAATGCATTCCAGGGAGTCACTCATATTGTAATACAACAGTTTAAACACTGCAATGCCACATTGCTTGTTCCCATATGTGTAAAGGTGGTAACTGATGACTTTCCCAGTGCTTAGCAGAGGCAGCCTGATTTGACCTGACCATCAATTTAGATCAGTGTCGGGGAGCGGGGGTGGGCAGGGAAACCTTTTTTTTAACTCTCAGAGGAAACCATAGCCAAAAGGTGAGTGTATCAATGGATGTGACTTTTCTTTTCTTTTTTAAACTCTGGACAGTGAGCTACCTTCTACGCAAAGTCAGGCTTGTCTGCAGCTGCACCCGCATCTCTCTACAAATCCTGACACAATTGCTCCAAAAAGTTGTCCTTTTGGGGGGGACAATCCATAGTTTTTGAGCTTTATTAGGGCGACTGGCAGTGGTGGATGACAGGGTGGCAAGTGGACTCCTGAAATTGCCATCCAGGAGGCTACAAGGACGCAATCGCTGCTTAGCGCTTCTGCTTCTTCTGAGGAGCAGACAAAATCCTGGACATTTACTATTAAATTGATTGTTCTCACTGGGTGCCAATTTAGCCCCCACCCCCGGACATTACTGGAATTTTCCAGTATATATGGCGACCCTAAATTATCAGAGTTCAAGGATGCACTCCAGCCAGGTAAACTGGACAAGCAAAAGCAGTCCAGAGAGCATGATGCAGGGCCATTGAGAGGTGTGGCCTTGGAGGGGGTGAGGCCAAGTGAGAAGGGGCTGCATTCAGGATGTTTATCTGCCGTGTCTTTATTCTCACAGAATATATTCTTCCCTCTTTTTTTCTCAATGAAGACAGGCAGTGTGAGTAGAATAATGGGAGGAAATGCATGAATGGCATTCTCTGCTGATGATCTCAGCATATGCTGATCTACTCTAGAAGCAAACTGAACCAGGGCCTCTTAAAAAAAATGTAGCCCTCAATCCTCATTCATTGTATACAATACCCTTGCCTTCCTTTTACAACATCCCACAGCTTGTATATGAAGGGATATTTGGGGGGAAATGGGGGGGTTGATTCCAAAAGTGCTTATGCTTCTATAAGTTATCTAACACGTGTGTTTGCATAAATTGTCTAATTAATGTGAAACACTACAATACACACACGTAATTAAAATAATAGAGGACAGCACCCATGAAGGCCTGCTGTAAGTGCAACCGGGGTGGTTAAATAAATAACGAATTGTTGATCTCAATTCAGCAATCTCAAGCACAGGGTGTGGTTTAGCCTAGAACAACCGAAACAAAAAATCTGGATGTCTGCAAAAGTTCAAGAAAACCAGCCTATAACAAGCTGCTCGCAATAAATAAACAATAAGATACCCTTTTCTGACCCTAAAAAATATTCCCAAGAAAGCTTATTTAAGGGACTTACTCTCCTTTTATCCTGCAATAACCCTGTGAGATAGACTTGGTTGCGAAAGAGTGAGATGATCCAGACAGCTTTGTGGCTCAGTGAGATATTTGAACGTTTGACTCCCTGGTCCTAACCTACCACTCTCACCTTTGTGCTACAGTGGCAGGAAAGTTCTTGTTCCTTTTCTCTTTGATGTCACCATGTATACAACCCCCGCTCCTCTCCCCGCTCCCTTTCTTCTGAGTCATGCTGCTAAAATAGAGGACAAAAGTGTCTAGGAGGCAAAAAGTGACAGTTTGCAACACTGCATTTTAAGGAACCTAGCCATGATGTCCTGTGTCCTAAGAGGCATCAGCACTGTGTCAAAAATAGATCAGTCAATACTGGTTTGTATCAATGAATGTGAGACAGAGATGGGATAGGTCCTCGAGATATATATATATATATCTCTTCCTGACATTGTTGCTCTGTTTGCCAGTTGGATAATGCCCTGAAAATCACTTCTGAAATGGCATTGACTAGGACTGATGTGCAGTTTCCTGGTGGCTTCTAGGAAGAGTGTTTCAGGATGTAGCAAGACTACCCCTTTCCTCCACTTAATAGGACAGAAAACATGGGGAAAGTGATGTAGCTCAATGCATACAAAATACCCCAGATTAACACAGAAAGCCAGTGTGGTATAGCAGTTAAGAGTCTTGGACCAGGCAGATCAGGGCTGTTTCTGGGGGACAGTAGAGACAGAAGTCTCTCAACAGAAGTTATTGAATAGATCTGCTTACCTTCTCACCCTAGTTCTGCAGTGTTGGTCTAATAATGGGAATGCTTTAGGAATATCAGACCATTATTTGAAAACATCTGACTTATATCTGACCATCCAAATGACAGCTTTGTTGTTTGTTTGTTTGTTTGTTTGTTTGTTTGTTTGTTTGTACCAGTCATCTGCCCAACCCTACTCTGTAGCTTCCCCACAACTACACACCCAAGAGGAGGAGGATGGTTCAAGAGGAGGCCAACTAAAGCCAATCTAGTGGCCATCATTGTCTCTTGTGGGAACATATCCCATGGTTTGGCAAGGTACTGTGTGAAAAAGTGCTTGCTTTCTTTTCTTTTCTGTCCTGAATCTTACAACGTTCAGCTTCATTGGAAGCCCATGAGTTCTAATGTTATGAGGGGGACAAAATAATAATAATTCTCTCTTCACTTCCTGCTTGCTGTGCATAATTCTGCACTCTTCTCTCTTATCTCCTCTTACTCACCTAAAAAGACATCCCTTGCTGCAACCTTTCCTTTCCTTTCCCTCCATCAAGCAGCACAATGTAGCAACAAGGGCACCCCCATGTTCTCTTCTTAAATCTTCAATTTAACAACAGAAAAATGCAGGATACCTCTTTTCCAGATAACACTGTTTGTCTCAAATGCCCACCTCTAGACTAAACACCATCATGCAGACATTCAGTCAGCAACACATACTGATCACAGCATTCTTGGAGGAGTTGCCCAGTGTGGAACATCAATGAACCAGGGAGCTTGACAGAACTCCATGGCAACCTCTTTGCGTACTTAAACCTGGAAAACCTGTGCTCCAAATTTAATTCCCCCAGGAGAATATTTTTCACTGCTAATTTCCACTAAGGAAGGAAAGGAGTTTCAAGGCACAGTAAAGCACAGAACAAGAACTAAGAGCTGAAGCATCTTCAAGGTATGTAGCATAGGTTGAGGGTTTACTAGGGGTGGCTAACCTTGGTCAAATCAAGTCCCACATAGTTTTGCTACAATCCTTCTGGGTAAAAAAGGTAAAGGACCCCTGGACGGTTAAGTCCAGTCAAAGGCAACTATGGGGTGCGGCGCTCATCTCACTTTCAGGCTGAGGGAGCCAGCGTTTGTCCACAGACAGCTTTCCAGGTCATGTGGCTAACATGACTAAACTGCTTCTGGTGCAACAGGACACCTTGACAAGTGCCAGAGTGCACGGAAATGCTGTTTACCTTCCCGCCGCAGCAGTACCTATTTATCTACTTGCACCGGTGTGCTTTCGAACTGCTAGGTTGGCAGGAGCTGGAACAGAGCAATGGCAGCTCACCCCTTCATATGTATTTGAACCACCAACCTTCCTATCAGCAAGCCCAAGAGGCTCAGTGGTTTAGACCACAGCGCCACCTGTGTCCCTTCTGGATGCCACATATCAGCAGTGGGTGTGGTAAAAAAAGGGCATGGTCACCCCACACTTTTACGCACATGTGTGGACACCACACAAACACAACACAACTAACTGCAGGCAAGCAGACATACCCATGCAAGCACAAGCATAGAGAAACAAATACAGATCACCCCCCTCCTGAACTTTACAAATAAACCCACTGCTTATCCATTCTCTCTTCCCTTCTTCCCTTTCTCTTCAATTGCAGGGATTTCTAAAACGACTTCCTGTTTCTTGGTGATCCATAATTTGCCATTACCTTAGTGACACTTTGGTTGCACAAACCATAGGTTGCCCAGACACCAGAATCTGGAAGCACAGTGTGTGAATTGGGTCTGGTACGCCTCCAGGTTCCTTCAGAACAGTGGTACTTATCAATTTGGCTCTTAAGACAGGGGTAGCCAATGTGGTACCCTGCAGATGCTTTTGGATTTCAGTTCCCTTCAGCCTCAGCTAGCACAGCCAGTGGTCAGGGTGCAATAACATCTGCAGGGTACCACATTGGCGACCCCATCATAAGGACTCTCTTTTAGCTTGCATTTCTGCCTGATCACTGAGGTCTTCAGGAGACTCACTATTGCTCAGACCTATGGCTTGCATCAAGCTGGATGTTGTTTGCATCCATCTGTCGAGAGAGAGGGGGGGGAGCATCTGGGTGGAGGCCCAGATGACAAGACCCTTCCTGGCCTCACTGTTGTGGTCAAAAGGAAAGCAGAGCAATACATTTGGCACCAGCTGGCTGCAGACGTTGCTGGAAGGTTCCACCCAACTGTTTTAGGAAATCCAGATTTTTGTAGGGTTTACTCCTTAGCCTTTTCTCTCCTGAAAGGTATCTTGCAAGGCATCTGCAACCATGCATTCAGCATTGTAGGACTGATTGTTTGGATCTCCCTCCTGGCTGATATCAGATAAGCCCCATCTCTGTTGAATTTCTGGTGCTTGGATGAGACATCTTTTTGTTTCAGCTGCCATTTCAAATACGGTTTTTTCTGATTTTATGGTTAATTCTACCTGATTTTATTATGCATGCTGTACCCCTATTAGACACTGCTTAGAAATGAAGGTAATTATATACCACATTGCTCTGAATATAGGCCATACTTTTCTCCCTTTTATAAAACCAGAGTGCAGCCTATACTCAGATTCTTATGGATGGAGAAGCCGTCATTTAAGAGATCTCATTTTAGGGGCACAGACTACATTTGGGTTCAGCTGGTATTCAGACCAATAGAGTAAATTATTAAGATAAATGCTTTAGAAAAACAATGTAGATGAATTTATAATAGTCACTCATGTTTTCACCTGTATGGAAGATAAATCATCTCCAAGTGGCCACACTGTTAGGTTTTAAACAAGTAAAAGGGGGTGGGAATGCCTGGGGTTGGGGGCAGGGGGTTGTGGCCTATATTTAGCGCAATATCTACTGAGCCACACTTAGGGATGTACTGTTTTATTTTTCATTGTGCTTTGTATCCTGAGCATGTATATTTTTACACCACAAACATATTTATATACTGAGTGGCATAGAAGTTCTGAACAAATAAACACTGTTTGCTGGAACTCAGTAGCACATTTTGGATGGGAAACTGCATTTCCTCAGAATATGATGTCATCCAGATAATATCAGCTGCCTTTTTCCTTTTAAATTTTACACTCTGGTTTAATTTCCCTGCTGCGTAGATTGCTGGTAATGGCAGGATCGTCCATGTTTAATTAATGGTGTGTGTTGCCGTGTTTCTTTCTTTACGATCCTCTTCCTGTTTAAGAGACAAATTTTGGGACTGTGATTTCACAGCACTTGTGCCCCTTTTTTTAGTTTTTTTTAGCAAGATGCTCATGTCTTATTTGCTTGGTGTATAGATGCATGCCACTTTTGTGTGATCCAAACAGGTTACTGTAAGGTCTGTTGACTGGATCAAGTGGTCTGTTGCTTTAAATCAGGGGTGAGGAACTGTATGCCCAGGAACCAAACACATCCCTTCTGGCTCTTTAATCAACCCTCAGAACTCTCACCAGCCCACACCCCCTGGCCTTGCATGGCTGGACTGCATCCTTGAATGCTGATAATCCTTCTTGATGGAGGATGCAGAGGAAGGTGTGCGTATGTGCAGAAACTAGTCTGCTGTACAAAGATAAAATCAGTATTTGTGCTCCACCCAGTTTTGCCTTTGGACCCACCCACAACTACTGGCATTTGGCCCTTGGAAACCTGCCCAAAGGGAAGTGCAGCCCTTTGGCCAGAGAAGATTCCTCACTCCTGCCTTAAATTGAAAAACAGTAGACAAAGTTGACAGAAAGGCAAAACAGGCAGTTTCCTGAGCTACATGGATTGCTGGGAAGTAGATCGCACCAGTGAAGTAATACAGATGTCTGTCCAAAGGTTTAAGGAGAGAGAGTGGGAGAGGGGGGGGAGAGGGAGAAATTTGGAGATAAGGAATTAAAAAGAGAGGCCTCCCCCACTTCACACAAACATAATGTGAGCCCGAGTGTCTCTTGTTTTCAGGGTTCTATTCAGTACCGCTTATTGTTGTGCTGCGTAATTATGGTGGACAATGATAAAAATAAAAACTTAACTGAAAGAACTTGATTTGTTAAAATAGTAGCATTTTTTATTAGTATGATAGTCAACAATTGCTTCCCACTCTCTTTTCAGTTCACTAACCAGCTTGGTAAAATAAGAATAACCATCCAAATGGAGAAATATCGTAACTTCTCTCAGAATTATTATTTTTTGTTCTCAAAGACAGATTTGTCCAAGTCAGAATAAGCCTAGGTTAGGGGTAGCAGTTGGCATTGTCTTCTCCAGGTGGTTTTGGGTTACAATTGCCATTGGCCCCAGCCAACATGGTCAGTGTTTTGGGATGATGAGAGTTGTAGTCCAACAACATCTGGAAGGAACCACATGGGTTACCCCTGCTCTGGGCTCTATGACACTTTCATTCATTGGTACAGGATCTTAGTAGGTACTAGTAATGCAACTTGGACATCCTGATTTAACATGTTCAAATACTACAAGAGTATCTTGGTCAAATTGCTTGCTACCCATTGAGAGTAACTCTTACCTTACTGAGGTTTAATCCGGTGACAACATTTGTTTTGGATGTCTGATTAGTCAGTGCTCCATTTCAGGGTTTACTGATGAAGTGCCATCCAAATGTTGAACTCCAGCCCCCATGATTCCTGACTATTGGCTTTGCTGGCTGGGACTGATGGGAATTAGAGTCCAGCAACCCTGGAGGGCACCACATTGGGTACCCCTGTTTCATATTTATGTTTTTTTGTGGAGCAGAAGAACTGGGGACCTTAGAGGTTATCTTTTCAAATGTCCTATTCATGTATCAGTCAAAAACAAAACGCTCTCCCAGCCACAATTAAGCAAGGAATTTTGGTTGATCTTCAAAATCAACTGTTTTTTTAGCTAACAAATAGCAAGAAGTATGACTCTTACACTTTTGTATTATTGCATGTTTCTTTGAAGAGGCAATTGATTGGTTGTCAGTTGCTGCCAAGATTGTTGTAATGATAACTAGGTACATTTGAGTTTTGTTTTGTTTTCCTTTGTTTTCATCATGGCCTCTGGTAAGGTTGCCATATTTCAAAAGGTAAAAATCCAGACACAGAAATTGTTGCGCCTTTTTTGGCAAAGTTGTTGGTTTTTTGTTTTTCTGGCAAAATCTATGTTTAAAAGGGACGTTTTTCAGCTACGCTTAAGGAAATTCACCAAAATTGATTCTCCCAGACATTTCTACGATTTCCGCCCGGACACAGCTTTTGACTATATGCTGCCTTTCCACAGTTCACACAATACTCAAGGTGTCTTATAACATGAACAAAATGCATTACTGCAACATAACAAAGGTAGTCATAAACAATAAATAAAGCATTACAAAATACAAAACCAAACAGAACAATTTCCACATAAAGCACAACAAAATATAAAATCGATGGAAAATACCATCAGCAACAACAGCAACAGCCTCCCATCTGCCAACAAAAAGAAAACACCAAGCAACACAATGAGCAATGGTTATTTTACTCACCGTAGTAAATGAGGCTGAAAGGTTATAAATGACATTGTAGTTATTTTAGCATCCTTGGCATTTCATTGTACTGATGTAGAACCATGAATCAGGCTGAGTCACAACATTGAACCAAGACAAAGGGCCGTTGCACTATTTTGCTTTGATAAGTCAACCCCAGAATCAAGAAACTGGTGTGTCATAATATGGACTGCCCATCCTCCCCAAATACAAGGTCTTTCTGCACTTACCATTAATAGTGAGGGTTATCACAGGATGCGGGCAGAGAGTCAGGTGGGGTCAAGAGGAAGAGTTTGAGAGATTTTTTGTGCCAGCAGAGTTCGCAGAGAGCGGGGGGGGGGAGGGTTGCAGTGCGTGGGCCTGCTATGGTGGAGTCTCAGGTTTTGCACGGGTGGGTGAGTGGGTCGGAGAGTGAGAGGGGGGTTGCATGGCCCTGGTGGAGAACGGGGGGAGGAGGAGAGTTTTTGTGCAGGCAGAGGTAGGGGTGGGGGTTGGAGATGGCAACTCAAAGTCATTGTAATGGATTGCTTTCAAAGTAATTTTTAGCCCCCCAATTCCTGCCAACCTGTTCCATATTTTGCCCAACGAAATGTAGTGTCTAACTAGATACCTGACAGGGAGGTTTAGATTCTGCTAGAACTTCCTAACATGCAAGTAGAGTTGGCAGGCAAAGGGAAGGGATTGGTCTTTTGGCTCCTGGTGTCACAGCAGCCTTTAAACTGGCACCAAGAGAACCTTTTTCTTATGGCTTCACGTAGGGGTGCGAGCAGTTTGTGGAGAGGAAGTCTCTTCCTCTTGAAAGAGTACAGCAGATTTTCCCCCAACATAGATGGTTACTTTCCTCTCCTCTTCAGTTTCTGGACGTCAGTTCAGGAGGAGGAGTTGAGCACATCCTTCAACTTGCAGACATCAAGAGATGGGCTCCCATTTGCAGAAAGGTCCATTGATCTACTCTTACCTCTTGCTTTAAAAAAAGCTCTGTTGAAGAGGCACACTTAGAAATGCCATAGCTGCCTGTTCCGTTTAATTAAAGTGTCTTTGTTTGGTTTTAATTGCTGTGTTATATTTAACTGGGGGGGGGGTGAGGGGTGGAGATGTTCTGGGGTTAATATACTGAAATGCTTATTCTTACTGAAATTAATTCTCCTCCAACTGTACTATCTCAGCAGGCTATTTTTGAAAGCCAAGTAAACAAGCCTGGGACAGAACTGCATATATTATCAGCCTGTGTGACTTGGCTCTTCAAGTGTAACATTTCAAATTAGCTGCCCCCTAAAATCCGTTCCTTCTCTCCCCCCCCCCCCCAATTTCCCTTCGGAATACAGTATCACTTATTTGAGTTCTCCCACAGGTGCATGTTAGCAGCAGATGGTGCAGTAGGAAAGACACACAACATAGAGAGAGAAATCTTAGTGAGAGAAATCAGGCCCCAACATTACTGATAGAGAGGAGGCAAGCAGGGTTGGCACAGCAATCATGCAACGATTCCAACCAATTCCATTTTGGGCCCTTGCTGCTGGAATGGTATTACACTTGATGGGAGACACCCAGCTCTCTGGGGGAATTGGCCAGTGCTGAATTCTGGTGTGGCACAGTCCAAAGATCCAGGGTTTCTGCTGGGCAATCAGTCAAGCAGAGGGCCTTCTTGGTGGCTGCTCCCCAAACTCCCTCCCTTAGAGAAGCTAGACTGGCTGCCTCCTTGTTGTCCTTCCACCAGCAAGTCAAGACTATTTATTCTGCCCAGGTTTGTGGAATTGACTGTTCTGTTAAGGAAATTACTTTTAAGGGGTGCTGTGCTCTTTTTAATATCTGTGTTTTAGCATTCAGGTCAGTAGCCATGGTGGTCTGACGCAGTCAAAATAAATTGTCCAGTAGCACCTTAGAGACCAACTAAGTTTGTTCTGGGTACAGTGGTGCCTCGCAAGACGAAAAGAATCCGTTCTGTGATTCTCTTCGTCTAGCGGTTTTTTCGTCTTGCGAAGCAAGCCCATTGACGGATTAGCGGATTAGCGCTATTAGCGGCTTTTAGCGGCTTATCTGCTGATCGGATCAGCTGATAAGTGGCTTAGTGGCTTAGAAAAAGGGGGGAGGGGGAAAAATAGCAGGAACTCACAAGACATTGTCGTCTTGCGAAGCAAGCCCATAGGAAATTCATTTTGCGAAGCACCTCCAAAACGGAAAACTCTTTCGTCTAGCGAGTTTTCCGTCTTGCGAGGCATTCGTCTTGCGGGGCACCACTGTATAAGCTTTCGTGTGCATGCACACTGTGTATCTGAAGAAGTGTGCATGCACATGAAAGCTTATACCCAGAACAAACTTAGTTGTCCTCTAAGGTGCTACTGGACAATTTTTTTATTTATTTTGACTGTGTTTTAGCAGATCTTTTTTTACATTGTATTAATCCTATTATAGTTTATAATAGAGATGGGGCAGGGATGGACATTGAGGTCTCAAATCAGTGGTGCCCTGTGCAACACCAAAATTTGGTCTCCCGCCTCTCTCATTCCATTCTGTATAATAGTTGTGGCATCTGCTACAGCACCCCTGTCTCATCACCCACTGGTCACACTCCCCTAAATCCACATTTGGATGGGGGGGATTCTATTCAGTCCACATTTAAAGATGAGGCTATCTATTTACACGTGAACCCAAACACATCGTTGAATTTTGCGATTCATTTTCCCCAGAGAAATAATGTGTACAACCCAGGCATATATTGGGGTGAAGTGTACATAAACATTTTAGCAAATAACTTACAAAACTGGATGCCGAATTTGAGAATGTTGTGTTGGCAAAGTTGCATTTGAAAATGTGTGTATTAGGAGAAATCTGAACAAAAATGATGAATTCTCATGAGGAGAAGTGATATGGAAACTGAACATAAGATTGGAAGAATGAGAAACTGAAATTGATAGATTCACACATCCCTACTCCGAGATGTAAGAATGTAGCCTAAAGGGATTTTTGGACCACTTATCTAAGTGATTGATTGATTGATTGATTGAAATTTTCAGTTCTGCTTATAACACAGACTGTTTCTGCCTTATTTGCTTGAACTTCACTTGCAACATAAATCATT
Organism: Podarcis liolepis; assembly: GCF_965112155.1. Classification (NCBI taxonomy): domain Eukaryota; kingdom Metazoa; phylum Chordata; class Lepidosauria; order Squamata; family Lacertidae; genus Podarcis; species Podarcis liolepis. The sequence goes on along the minus strand of NC_139570.1, from coordinate 12,181,777 downwards.
TCTCTTTCCTGCCCTCGCAGCCAGGCTTCTTGATTGCCCAGAAGAGTTTTGCAGGTGCATCAGTGCTGTTCAAATGTATTGGGAGCTTAGCGGAGCAGCAAGTTGGGGCGAGGGCAAGGTTGCCACAACAATCTTTTTAAAGGCAAAGTAGAGAACGCTGTGCTGTTTTAAAGACTGGCCATGCAATCTCTTCTAATCCACATATCAATGCTCTGCTGTGGATCAAGTGGCAGGGGGCTTGCTAATGCTGGTGTTATGCCAGGAGTTACCTTGGCAACAAGTCCCATTCTCCTTTCTGCCAGTCTTCTGATATGAGGTGCAAAAGCCGGTCTCCAACCAAGGCATTT